>NC_063346.1:59925670-59946098 GCF_021869965.1 Rhincodon typus
GAAGGGTCTAGGCCCGAAACGTCAGCCTCTCTGCTCCTATGATGCTGCTTGGCCTGCTGTGTTCATCCAGCCCTGCACCTTGTTGTCTTGGATGGAGGAAATGGCAGCTTATGATCCTTTGGATGCAGAGTCTGGTGAGGTGGAAAGTGAGGATGAGGGGGATTGTCTCATTGATGTTGGCTTTTCTTTCTTGCTGGTTGACTTACCACCTGCCACAAGCCTATTCTTGAACGGAAGTCATGAGATTTCATGGGGCCCAATATCACTGATGAGAGCTCCCAAAGCCACTTATTCTTGACCATTGTTGACCCACTCACTATATGTCGTAGTGTCTTCAGACTATTGATGGGACTCTAGCCTCAAATAATCTAACCTGCAATGTAACCTGTATGCCTCTAAGTCTTTTTGATCTGTACATCCTTTGCTTGCTGTCATCTGCCTGTATCACTCATAAACAAAACTTTTCATTGTATTTCAGTACACGTGACAATAAAATCGAAATCAAACAGTCATACAGTATAGAAATAGGTCCTTCAGCCCACCATATCTATGTTAACCAAAAACACCAAACTGCACTAATGCCATTTACCTGAACTGGGTCCATAGCCTACTATGCCCTGGCATTTTAAATGCTAATCCTGATGATTTTTAAATGCTGTGGGAGTACCTTCCTCCACTACCCTCTCAGGTAACACACTCCATAGTTCTACCATGCTCTGGGTGAAATTTTTTTCTCTCTGATCTCTTGAAAGCCACTTTTCCCTTTAAACTTGTGCCCTCTGGTCTTAGACACGTCTGCTATGGGGAAAAGATTCTAATGGTCTGTCCTGTCTATGCCTCCCGTAATTTTGTATACCTCAATCAGATTCCCCACTTCAGCTTCCACTGTTCCAAGGAAAACAAACCCAGCCTATTAGTGTCTCCCTATAACGAGCCCCTTTACCACAGACAACACTCTGGTAGATTAGTCTGCCATTGGGACAGGGATGGTGATGCAGGATTCTGGGATAGTGGACAAGAGGTATGCTTCAATGAGAATCCATCCAGTTTTATTCTTTTTTTTTGCAGTGCTTTGATAGAATTGGCCTTTCAAAGGGCAGTTATGAGTTAACCACGTGACTAGACTGTGTAATTAAATTTCCTTCCAAAAAGGACACAGTGAATCTGATAGGTTTTTATGACAATCTGGTAGTTTCATGATTTTTATATCTGAGCGTAATGCCCACATCCTGCATTCATGAGCTGGATGGCTGCACTGTGGAGGTAGCTATCTCATAGACCCCCATATTTCTTGTCAGATCGAACCAGTTTCTGGATGCTTGTGGTTCACGGCCCCTCAAAGGAGTTGTGCACCTGGTCTGGATTCAGAAATCTTTTGAAAGGTAAATCTAAAATTTCTTACACTAATGCCCATTCAATGTCTGCATTGGGACCTTCATGCCCCACTGTGCCTATTCACCCATTTTACCCAATGTGCAGAACTTATGAGCCAACTGTGCTTTGAAAGTAAGGGTTATTTCTACAACTCTATATATGTCAATCAGATCAGACCATTAAAACATCAGTAACACAAGCTTTATCACCATATCTCTTAATCTCATTCAAATAAACATACATTGACAAAAGAGAACAGAGAAAGAATAACTTAGTACAACCTCATAAAGGTCTTAGCAAAGATTTGTAGCTCGGGTTGTGGGTGAGGTTTTTGACTTACTCGCCGAGCTGACTTGTTTTCATTCAGACGTTTCATCACCATGCTCGGTGACATCATCAGTGAGGCCTCCGGTGTGCCTTCAGCACTCAAGAAGGGTAATACCCGAAATGTTGATTGCTCCTTTCCTCCAAATGCTGCCTGGCCTGCTGTGTTCTTCCATGTTGGCCTTTTAACTAGCCTGCCTTGGTACTCACCCACCCCTGGATGTTACCTGTGATCTGCTTCCAGAGGTCAGACCCTCTCCCACCCCATCTCCCTAGAGCAAAGATTACATGTAACAGGGCCCTTGAAACCTTGAAAAGGTCCGCTGAGCCAGGAAATTTTCCAACTCAGACTGTATGCCTCAGTATTGAAAGCCCAGCCCCAACATTTTATTTTGATTAATTCAGTTGTTGTGACTTGAACTCATCTGCATTTGTGGCCATCAAGGCTCTTCGCCTAGTTTTTTTGGAAGTTCAAATTGAGTGTCTGCAAGAGGAGAGACTGAAGTGAGTGAACAAATAGTCCTGGTATTCTAGTGACCAGTGGTAATGTTTGAAGAGAAAAGCTAAATGTCCCTCATTGTCCAGTGTAATCTATTGCTCTGCGTTTGATTGACTTTACATGATGATTTCCTCATTCAAGTCTGCCCCAATTCCTGGAGCCCTATATATATGGCAGGATGATGGATGGGTGATGTAGTTCTGTAATCAACATGTAATTTAGGAACACAAGAACATCTGTATGGTTAAATAGAATTTAAAGCACAGAACTAGGTAATGGCCCAACTGATGTCTGTCCTCTAAACGAGTCTCCTTTCCACCTTATTTTATGTAACCCTATCAATATATCTTCTGTTTCTTTCTCCCTCATACTTGACAGCATTCCCTTAAATGAATCAACTGTTCTATCCAGTAGAAAGTTCCACATTCTAACCACCCCTGGTTAAATTATTTTCATCTAAATTTCTTATTAAATTTGTATGTGACTATTCCATTATCTCTGTCTTCGACCCAGTGTCATATTTTTTCTGATTAAGCTCCTCTGAAATGACTTGGGATGTTTTAAGAGATATGGGTATTGTATTTATAGGTACTGGAATACCTTTCCAAGCTCCATCTGTAATGCAGAGAACCTCCTATAGTAAGTTAAATGAAAATAATGCCTTTGGTGGAGAGAGTCAATGATGGTTGTACAAAGTTCCCAGTTCATCAAGGTCTTTTGATTCTAATGATATCTAAACTATAAGACACTTTATTAGCTGTTCTCAAGGATATTAAAACCAGAAATAGCTGATTCTGAATTAGTTTAAAATCAAACATCCCTAATGTATAACTATCTGCTGACACTGTCCAACACATATATTCATCATGCTTTTGTTCTTCGCCATGTCAGCACAACCACTGTATTCATTTTTAACCCTCTAAGCATCTGCAGATAAGTTACAGTCTGATCCCTATGCCTGACTCGAGGATATGAAATTTTACCCTAAAAGTATTCTTGTTAAAATCTCTGGAGTGATTGCAACTGGATGATATATCCTTTATTTGCTGATACATGCTTTAAACTAATTGAAGAATGGGGGTATTGCAAAACAGCCATTTGGATTACAATACCAAGAGTGGGACCGGAGGGGACAGAGTGTACAAACACAGAAAAACAGTGGTAAATGGAATCAAAGAGGGAAAAAAAAGTAGTAAAAAGAGCAAAACCAATGACTCTTCACTTGAATGTGCATAGTATTTGGAACAAAATAAATGCTTAACAGCACAAATACAGGTTAATGGGTGTGTGATCTTATAGCAATTATAGAGGTGGTTACAAGGATTGATTGACTGAATGATTGATTGAATGATTGATTTATTTATTGTCACGTGTACCGAAATACAGTGAAAAGCTTTGTTTACAAGCGGTACAGGCAGATCGTAGTAAGCAAAGGATGTACAGATCAGAAGGACTTAGACAGAGGCATACAGGTTATATTGCACAGGGCGTGCACTAGGTGATTAGCAAGATCAGCATTATTTGAGGCTAGAGAGTCCATTCATCAGTCTGATAACAGCTGGGAAGAAGCTGTTCCTAAACCTGCTCGTGCGTGTGTACAGGCTTCTGTATCTTCCGCCTGATGGAAGAGGTTGAAGGAAATCATTACTGGGGTGCAATCGGCCTTTGATGATATTGGCAGCTTTTCTGCGGCAGTGAGCCGTGTAAATAGAGTCCATGGATGGAAGGTTGGCTTCCGTGATGGTCTGGGCTGTGCACACCACCTTCTGTGTTTTCTTATGGTCTTGGGCAGAGCAGTTGGCATACCTGGCTGTTATGCACCCGAACAGTATGCTTTCAATAGTGCATCTGTAGAATTTGGTTAGGGACCTTATGGACATGCCAAATTTCCTGAGCTGCCTGAGGAAGAAGAGGCGTTATTGTGCCTTCTTGGATGTCACATCTTTGTGGGAAATCCAGGACAGATTGTCGGTTATCGTTACTCCGAGGAACTTGATGCTCTTCACCGTCTCAACCTCAGTGCTGTTGGCATAGCTGGGGGCGTGTTCTCATCCTTTCTTTCTGAAGTCAATGATCAGTTCTTAAGTTTTGCCGATGATGAGAGACAAGATTATTTTTATTGCACCACGTCACCAAGCCGTCTATCACCCTTCAGTAGTTTGATTCATCGTTGTTAGGTATCTGTCCCACTACAGTAGTGTCGTCAGCAAACTTGTAGATGGCATTCATTCAGAATTTGGCAACACAGTCAAAGGTGTAAAGGGAGTGGATCAAAGCTGGGAGCTAACTTTTCATCAGTACATGGTATCTTGAAATGACAGGCAGGAAGGAAAGCATGATGGTGATAGCATGATTAATACAAAATAAATAAGTCTAATAGAAAGAAATGATCTTGGAATGAAAGATACAGAACCTATATCGGTGGAGATAAAACTAAAACAAAGAAGAAGACTCTACTAGGAGTAGTATAAAGGCCCTCTAACAGTAACTATATGGTAGGCCAGATAATAAATCAGTCGATAACGAGGACAGGGACAAGAAGCAGTACATTAATCATTGTTGACTTTAATCTTCATGTAGATTTTTTATTCATTCGTGGGACATGGGTGACCAGTATTTATTGCCCGTCCCAAGTTGCCCTAGAGAAGGTGATGGTGAACTGCATGCCACATGCTGTGAGTTGACCCACAATGTTGTTAGAGGGAGAATTCCAGGATTTTGACCCAGCAACAGTGAAGGAAAAGCGACATATTTCCAAGTCAGGATGGTGACTGGCTTGTAGGGGCCCTGCAGTTGTTGATGTTCCCATGTACTTACTGCCCATGTCATTCTAGATGGATGTGGTTGAGGGTTTGGAAAGTGCTGTCGAAAGATCTTTGGTGAATTTTTGCAGTGCATCTTGTAGATAGTACACACTGCTGCTACTTGATGGTGGAGGGGGATAGATGTTGGTAGATGTGGTATTCATCAAGTGTGTCTTAGATGTATCAAGCTTCTCAAGTGTTGTTGGAGCTGCACCCATCCAGGCAAGGGGGAAGTATTCCATCACACTCCTGACTTGCGCCTTGTAGATGATGGACAGGCTTTGGGGAGTCAGGAAGTGAGTTACTTGTCACAGTATTTATAGCCTCTGACATGCTCTGGTATCCATTGATGAGTTCAGTTAAGTTTTTGGTCAATGGTAATCCCACAGGATATTGATAGTGGGGGATTCAATCTATTGAATGTCAAAGGGCGGTGGTTAGATTGTGTTTTATTTGAGGTGGCTATTGCCTGGTATTTCTGTGGTGCGAATGTTTGTTGCCAGCCCAAGCCAGTATCTCGTTGCATTTGAACATGGACCGCTTCAGTATTTGAGGAGTTGCGAATTGTGTGAACATTGTGCAGTCATCAGTAGTTGGAAAAGTCAGATTGACAGAGACAGCCACGAGGAAGATTTAAAGGATTAAGGGGGCAAAAATAGAGTATTAGAGTAAGCTTGTGGGGAGCATACAGACTGATTGTAAGGGCTTCCAAAGGTATGTGAAGAGAAAAAGATTAGTGAAGATAAATGTAGGTCCATCACAATTAGAACCAGGGAAGTTATAATGGAGAACAAAGAGGTGGCAGACCAATTTACCACATATTTTGAGATAACAAGGTGTAGAGCTGGATTTTTCTGAAGAAGGGTCTAGACCCGAAACGTCAGCTTTCCTACTCCTCTGATGCTGCTTGGCCTGATGTGTTCATCCAGCTCTACACCTTGTTATCTCAGATTCTTCAGCATCTGCAGTTCCTACTATCTCTACTACATATTTTGGTTCTGTCTTCACACAAGAGGACACAAATAATGCTCCAAAAGTGTTGGGAAGCACAGAGTCTAGTGTCAGGGAGGAGCTACTAAAGGAAATTGTATTAGTCTGGGAATGGTATTGGGGGAATTGATGTGATTAAATACTGGTACTGACCCAGGGCCCAATAATTTACATCCCAGAGTACTTAAGGATGTGGCCCTAGATATAGTAGATGGATTGATAGTCATCTTTCAAGATTCTACAAACTCTGGAACAGTTCCTAAAGTAAAAATGTACAATCAATTGTCAACTTACATTATCAGATTTCAATACCTAGGACTTTTCATTGACTAAAATGGTTTTAAACATGGCTAAAGATAAACCTTAAAAACACAAAATGGCCACAGTGATCACCCATTGCAGGTTGAACCAAGGTTATAAAACCATCAATAAACAAGACCCTGTCTGAACTGAATTTAACATTTCATCAGAAGGACCAAAATCAGTCAGTCAGATCTGTATCTCCTGCTTGAATTACACCTTTCTGGCAGTTTCATATATTGGTATAAAAGACTTGTCTTTGAGTGCCATAATTATTCTTCCTTGTACTACATTCCAGTTCTGATGGAGCGTCTGAACCTCTCAATCAGTTTACACCCTGAAACTCACTTTTGCCTATTTATTATTCTATATGTAAAACATTAGAAATCTTAGCCAGATCTCAGGCTTTAACTCACTCGGAATAATTCAGTTGCTGGCCATACATTATGATTTTCCCAGATACAAACATTCTACTTTCTCTTGTCGTGCAACTATGTGGAAAGGCATTGTACATTAGAACAGAAATAAAACTTGATACCCTCACCTTGTAAGTAACTGCTGTCTATTCTAATAATATTGCCTTACAGGTAAAATGTAAGATTTCTGTCTTTCCTGTTTTTCCTGATGTGATTTGTATTATAGGTTTCAGCACTGAGCTGAACAGGGTGAAAAATCTGCCCTATTGTGAAACAGAGACTTTTGAAGTACGGTTTGACCCCCTTCGTGCAAACCTCAGTATTGGACCTACAAAAGCTTTGATGTCGATACAGGTGTGTAAAAAAACCATCACTCCCATTTTTCAAAGGTCTGGTTTTACTTAATCCCTTTGCATATTTTTGTATTAGAATACTTTGAAGTTGGCGTGTTGCATTATTTAGACCAGCAGTTTTCATTTGCTGTGCTATTCTGAAGTGGGTTAAGGTAATTTAGCAGGAACGCTACATCTGTCACTCTTGCAGAAACTTGGCGGCTGTAATTATTTTATATCAAAATGCTCCCAAGCCATGTCATGTACCAGAGAACAGTTGGCATCTGTGATTCTTCACACGGTTGGGTACTTTGATTTTAAGCACTGCACCAGTATGGGGAGGATGATCAAAAGCTGAGTCATCCTGACACCTCTCACACTGTTTGGAAAACAATATTGGCAGGTACTGGGAGCAGCATCCTGTTTGCTTCTCTCTTGCAGCTGTCATCTCTGCTTTGGATGTTTTTCTAGAAATATTTACAATCTTATTTTTGGACAATAATGATCACTATAGTGCTGACAAATTAAATCTTATGTTTTCAGCAGGGAAAACTTAGCACAAGTAATCTGGACAGTTTCAGTTGACTATGATAATGCTTCTTTCACACTTTGCAAGCAGTTTAACAGTCAGTCAGCCTGAAAAAGTAACACCAGAGGATATTAAACTAGTTGTTGAGAGTGAGAAAATTAGCACTGTGTCTGGCTGGAATTAGTGTGGGATACAAACTGATTCCCCAGGGGAGTGGCAAGTCTACTGCCCCTTGAAACCTGTTCCTGATTAAAATTGAAATTCCAGTGAACAATGAAACTGACTTTATACACCGTAAATAGCTGCTGCAGCTCACAAGTGTTTGTGAGTGTGTTTGTCTTAAATATGATATGTTTGGCAGCATACAATGTAAGTTAACCCTGCAGGCTGTGGTCCAGACATCAACAGCAGATAGGTGGGCACTGTCCATTTACTGGACTCTGTCACTCACTGGTTCAACCTGTTCTTTCTGGGAAGCCCTTTCAACTGAGGGATAAATCTTCATGAAAGGAAGTCTGTGGAGCAATATCAGATCCAATTGGGGTGCATAGTGATAAGAGACTCATGCTGTCACAGTCTTCTGGTTCTTATCCCAATAAAATACAGCAATAGTTTCCATCCCCAGCAATCCCTCCAGACAGAACCTATAGGTTCCCCACAGAACAAAATTCCAACTGGGTGTTGACGAGCAAACACTGGGATTGTAACTTTCTTGCACCTGATTATTCTACAGTTCACATAGGGAATCATGGGAGATAATGATGATACATTACTCAAAGTTCAAATTTAACACTAATTTCTTACCTACCATCACTCACGATTTATATTTTGACCAGTTGTACAAGCTGACCGTAATTTGATGGCCCCAGAACCCATGTTTTTTACATTTTCCCAGCATTTAAGCTGACCCCCCTTCTCAGCTAACTGCATGCTACACTCATATTAGTAATCAGGATTAATTTTACATCTCAGGAATGCATGTCTTGCTTACCTTATAACTGACCATCAGGGATCAAGGAGACGATGTAGGCTGTGTTGTGAGGATGTGTAGAAGTTCATAACACATCCAATTTTTTGCATTGATGCGGATGACGTTTCAAAATAGTGACCACCTACACCCACGTTAGTGGTTCACTTTTAAGCTTATCCTGTAAATTGAACCTCTGCTTTTAGAGGGAATTTGCAAGGCTTCAGAGGTCACATACGCCAATGTTCATGGCAAGTTTGAACAATAGAATCGTTCCCATAACAAAACACCCATTACAGTTAGCCAGAAATACATGTCAAAACATACCATATCCTACTTTCCTGTGTAGTTGCAGCAAGTTCGAGTACAGGGCTGTATTTGAGCACAGCAGCCCAGCTCAGGGGTGGTTCCCCACAGACAACCCTCAAGTATGATGATCCTAACAAACCTTAATGGTGAATCGGAGTGGCCAATTCCCTGCCGATTGTAACTCTAGCAACTGACCAGATTGCTTGGCTAGGCACTGAACCATGTAATGATTTTTATATCTTTTCTCTCCAAGGTGGGTGGGATATTTCTCTGATAAGATCATACTGTCCTGTTAAAATCAATCTTATGCTACAGTTGGCCAATCAAATCACCATTTTTAGGCATAGCTCTGGCAATGTCCATATATTTAGAACTCGTTCAACATTTCCAGGTCCTCATGACTGTTGCAAGCTCTTTATCATTCCTTACTGCGTGCTCATAGGATTATAAAATGATCCAAGCTTTTTAAGTTTTATGAGTTCATACAAATAATTGTTTGGAGAATTCGAAGTTTCTCTAAATTTCAAAAAAGAATAACATTTTTGATAATGGCAGTGTATGTTACTTTGTCTTTCTCAAGACCAAATTGCATTTTCTGTAACATATGAGCCCTTTACCTTTGTGCTTTCAGAAACCTGTAGGGAGGATTTTCATGTTGAAGATATTAATCGCAAATGAGAAATTTGCCAATGTTGCAATCCCACCTCTATGCTGGCAGTACCAGCCAGCGGGATTTTTATCAGGGGGAAGTGAGGTTGGAATGAAGTCAGATCTGCCACCTGTTTCACTGGCATGGAGATGGACAACCCAATAAACTGTCTGCTTCTGCTGCCACTGTTGTTTTGTAAATGTTTTAGAATATCTGTATTAAATCTAATTGGAGGTGCTGGGTGAACTTTGATACATGAGTACTCAGTGAGGTCATTACTGGCCAACATCCCATTATAGTTGGCCAGTTATTATTGGAATTTCTATCTCCCTTAAAAATCAAATGCAATCAGATTTTCTTTATTCTGACATCAGGTGTGGGCGTTGCTGGCTGCACCAACATTTATAGTCAGTCCCTAGTTGCCTTTGAGAAGGTGGTGGTGAACTGCCTTCTTGAACAGCTGCAATCCATGTGCTGTAAGTAGATCCACATACCATCAGGGAAGGGAGTTGAACCAGTGACAGTGAAGGAATGGTGATATATTTCCAAGTTAGAATGTTGAGTGGCTTGGAGGGGAACTTGCAGGTGTTGATGTTCCCATGTATCTGCTAGCCTTGACACAGATGGAAGTGGTCAAGGATTTAGAAGGTGCTGTCTAAGGATCTTTGGTGAATTTCTACAATGTACAGCAATAGTAAATACTGCTGCTACAGAGCATTGGTGTTGGAGGGAGTGAATGTTTCTGCTTCTGCCAATAAAGCATGCTGCTTTGTCCTGGATGGTGTTGTTTGAACTGCACTCATCCATGCAAGTGGGGAGTATTCCATCATATACCTGACTTGTGCCTTGTGAATGGTGGACTGGCTTTGGGAGTTAGGAGGTAAGTCAACTGCTGCTGTATTCCTGGCCTCTGACTTGCTCTTGTAACCACTATATTTATATGGCAACAACATGGAAGTGGGATTAATCTAATGCCAGAAGCATAGTCTCAGTAGCTCAGTAGTTTTTATGGGGTGGAAACATTTTTAAAATGTTAGGAGTGCTAACATCACCAATGATTGCTCAGGTCGATGGTTTCACAGATTTCTGCTCTTGCTTTGGTACCAGCAGTGAAAAATGTACCCATAACATGAGGAATTTAAAAGAACAGCCAAAGCTCATTTCTGATTCTCTACATCTGCTTCCTTACTTTTGCAGGTTTTCTCCCTGTCTCCTCTCCTCAGCGTCTTAGCTGCTCCTAGGGTTACAGTTCCATGATGATGACTTGCTGAGGTTCCTTGCTCATTTCACAATTTCCCTTTGGTCAGTTTTGTTATTGCAGGTTACTCTGTCATTGAAGACATCAGAACAGAGTCTGGTCCTTACTTGAGGAGTACACATGCAGACTGATCATCAGACCCAAAAGGATAGTGATCGGGTGGAAACCCAAGGGAATTTCTCTCTGGTTAACTGAGGGTACTTGAAGTTAGTCTTGCTGTCTTTTTTCCAGTTTTTCCAAAGAAATTCCTGTTTCCAAGAGGGACATTGTGGTTTAGTTTAGTTTATTAGTGGCCAAATTGATTGAGAGAATTCACTTAAAAACAACAAACATTCCTTAGACGTCTGCTTCTCAAATGTTTTTTGAGTCTGGTTCAGTCGAGAGTGAAGCAGAAGAAGATGATGATAGTTGATCCATTCTGTGAATTAGTTTACTTATACATCCAATATTTTGATCAGGTTATAGGTGGGCCATCAGTGGATATAATCCTGTGTGCAACAGTGACCATGCCTGGCTTGACTGTATCCAGTGATCACCTGGACTTTGGCAATGTGCAATGTGGGCAATGTCAGGTTATGACTATTCAACTCCACAACCATCTGGATGTTACCTGTGAATGGTTTTTTGCTGATACCAGTGTTGTAAAAGAAAAGGTAAAAAAAAGACTTTTCTGTTTTACAGTAAGATGCAGTTATTAATAGACATAAAGAAAGGTTCACTGATAGAGGAGTCTAAGTCATAAAAGTAACACAAATAGTAATAACTGCAGCAAGAAAATCTGGAGGACCTTCTTCACCTAGAGAGTGGTGTGAATATGAAACTCACTATGACATAGTATACTGAGGTGATTAATAGAGAGGAATTTAAGGGGAAGTTGGAAGATTAAAGTTAGTGTAAATATGTTGGGCCAAATGGCCTCTTGCTGTAAAATACCATGTCAAATATATTTTATTAACTGGTGCTAGTCACATTGTTTACCCAGCTTTGGGTTTTGTCATTTAAATAGCTTGATAAACATGTTCCCCTGTACCTGCGATCCAAACTACTGAAGGAGTTGAAGCAACCATCCTACGTATTCCGCATGTTGCCAGCTTGTGGTGTGCTGGAGGCTGGGGCAAAAGTGAATGTGCAGGTGACATTCATTCCAGATGAGGAGGTGAGTTTCTCAAAGACAAGAAAGAATAAAGTACCAGCCTTAAAGTCTGGTAGAAAATGCATCGGTAATGTTTCCAAACAGGTTGATTACAAATTATGTGTAAGCTTCTGATCACAGTTCAATCACTGAGCAAAGGCTTGGTGCTTTCCAAAGAACTGGATGAGGGAAAAGCCAAACCAAGCAACCTGTGCATGAAAAGAGCAGGCATTAGTTTGGATGGATATCCAGAATTAGCCTAACTTAAAACTGCTATTTTAGCAAGATCTAAGACAAACCTGTAATAATCCACGTGCTCAGGCATCCACAACTGTGAGTGAGAGCCAGAAAAATGAGGAGAATGATTCCAGAGGGTGCTTTGGTGTAAATCATCCATTCTTTATCACATCTTTGAACCAAAGAATGGTACAGCACAGAGGGAGGCCATTTAGCTCATGCTATCTTGTGCTGGCACTTGAAAGAGCTGTGCAATTTATCATACTGCCTCTGTTCTTTCTGCACAGATCAAATTCCTTTTTGAAAGTTACCATTGAATTCGTTTCCACGGCCCTTGCTGTCAATGCATTCCAGATCGTAGCTCATTGCAGAAAAGAAATTCTCCTAGTTTCCCCACTGGGTCTTTTGCCGATTGACTTAAATCTCTGACTTCTTATCATGGATAGTCCTGCCAGCAGGAGCAGTTTCTCCCATTTACCCCATCAAATCCTTCACTTATGTTGGACAAGTTATAGCTGGTAACATAAGTATATGAATTAGGAGCAGGAAAAGGCCATATAGATAGTAGCATCTTTTTAGTAACATGACTGTTAACAAAAATGTTTATATGAATTAATATACATTTAAATATTAGCATTTATTGAAAGATGAGATTTGATTATGTTTTCTTTTCCCCACAATTGGCAGAAACGTTATAAGCATCGTTTGATGTTGACCTTTGCACAGAGTAGTAACCAGGTGCTGATCACAGCCATTGGCCAAGGACTGGAGCCTCGTCTTGAATTTTCTACAAGTTCATTGGAACTGGGTCCGCTTTTACCCTACAGTGCAGAGGTCGAAGGGATAGTGATTGTAAAGAATCCCTGCACCTTTCCCATTGAATTCTACTCGGTGGAATATGATAACAAGTACTTGGAGGAAGAAAAGGTCTCTGGAGAGCTGACAATATTGAATTGCTTAGATATGTAGGAGTGGATATTCATCCTCACTGACTAGGGGGATAAACTGATGGAGCAGATCAGTGATTTAATTCCATTAATTTCATAAGAGCCAGGCTGCAAATCAATGCCCAACTCAATCCAGTTCCTGTCCTTGTCCCAATACCAGCTGCAGCCCCATCCCTGTTTACAATCCCTTTGCAGTCTCAGCCCAAGTTCCAATCACAGTCCTAGTCCCTGTCCCATTCCCCATCCCAGCCTCAGCCTCCTGTCAGTCCAAAGCCAATCTTGATTCCCTTTCTGACTCCAAGCCCATGTTCATCTGATATCCGCGTATGCAATAACCAGCAAATTCCTTTAGACAATGATGAGATGCTGTGGAGATTTTAGGCTAATCATTGTCTGTCTGGCTAAGATACATGTTAACAGAAAAGGATTGCCTTGTTTGGAACTATGATGGGTCATCAGTTGAGTCACAGAGTGTTCTAAAATGACAGTTTTACTGCTTGTATTATGAATACATAAACAAATGAAATTTTAACTATGATTAAAACAAGCAGATGGAGTGTCAAATAGTATGCCACATTTAAGATTAAGAGTAACCTTATCTGAGCACACTCCATATTAAATTCCTAGGCTCTGGAGTGTTGCACTACTATTTTCTACCAAGCCAAGGAGTTTCCCTTTACTTCCTGTGTTCAGTTTGGCAATAAATTGTTTCTTTTATGCGTACGTTTGACAATTTTAAATGTGAATGAAGGATTTCAGATTTACTAAATCTGAGAGCATCGGGCTGAATGGTTTTAGTTTGGAGACATTCACATTAAAGATTGACTTTCAAGGAATATAGAAAGGAAGTCATTAAATTTGGAGGTGCATTTCAAAGCAGATTGAGAAGGTGATTACAAATCAGTGGAGGCTATATTTTGTCACAGACATACTTGGAGGGCAAAAGAAGATCAAGATGAATGACTGTCTTGACTGTTTGAAGTTGACTTTGTTAAGACGCTGAAAATGGCACAGTGGATGCTGCAGCAGGTAGTGGCTGGCAGCCGGAAGCTCACGATTTTGCTGCTGTAGGACTTATTTGGCTGTCTCCTGTAAATATGTCAGATGGAGCTAATCCCAGAAAGATCTCAGTGACTATTGAAATAATAGAGGTTTTGCTGGTGGTATATACAAACAAGTCTGAAGGATGTGATAAACGAGCTGTGGCCAAAATTCTGATATGGTTTTACATTGGCAAGCTAGTTCGCTAACAAAGGCTGGTTAAATATAACGTGAGATTCACTCGAACCCATTTAGTTGCACAGAGTTAAAATCAATCTAGCTCATTTCCGAACTTTGTCCTGTGTTGACCTGGCATTTCGTTTAATATGAATGAATACTATTTCAAATTTCTTTTTTAAAAATGCATTTTTAACGCCTCAAAGTGAATAATTTCAATGTTATTGCCATCAGCTATTGGTCTTTGACGAAATATTTGGTCCTTGAGGAGTTTGTGGGCTGTTCCAAGGAGTCAAAGGATGTTGCTGCTTGGAACTTTTCTTTATCATTACCGTTATAATTCAGCCAACCAGACTTCCCTGCAACATTGCATGATACAGTGACATACAGCAATAGACATGGATTAATAGTCTGTTAGCCATGGAGAGGAAGGGAGGCTAGGCAGACAGAGAATCGACATCAAGTTGTGCTGAACATCTTTGAGTAGACAATTTAGAGCAGTGTTGAGGGAGGTCTGGGAATAGGTTCCTTCAAATCTACATGTTGACCTTTAGAATGTGATGTGTACTTGCTGTTCCCGGCGAAAGCTGCTGGAGAAGGAGAGGAATTTTTTTATGATATTGAAGCAATATTAAAATTGTAGTAGGTAAAATTATACATGTTGTGTCTGGTTGCAGGCAGGACAGAGTTAAGAAACTGCCAGTTTAGGGAGTAACAGATACTCGAGTATTCTGTGGTATAACTCGTTAAAACAGCTATACACTACTGCCTGTTGATTAAAACATTTTTGTTAAAAGAACACATGTTTTAAAAATAAATTAAACCTCCTTAATGCTGAACCCTCTGCTTCATGTTCACATGAAAGGTGCTGAGGATGATGAAGGGCTATAGCTTAGATAACACTTTGTTGCTGCCGCCAAGACAACCAGGCGAGAAACTTCCATTTGAATTATTGGATTACTACAAAGAACAAAGTCTAATCCAAGAAGAACAGGAACAAGCCAAGAATAGACCCGTGGAAGTCACTGGAGGTGAAAATGGTATGTGCTTAGAAATAAACTGCACACTGAAACACTGTTTTAGTTTCTGTCCAAGTAGAAATGTAGTTTGGAAATTGCTGTGACTGATATTACTTCATCCAAATTTCCCATGTTCATATAATGTACGTTTTCTTATAGTTTTAACGTAACCATGAATAACAAACCTGATAATAAATTCTGTAACTCGTTCATTTTATTTTTCACCCCTCTCCATGTCTCTCCTTTTCAGCGACTCTTCTTAAAATCCAGTTCATTGATCAAATTTACAATCATATGTTCAAGCATGTTATGCAGCTCAATGTCAAGTCTTGTTTGATTATTTAGTAATAAAGCACTTTGGCATGTTCTACATCATTAAAGATGCAATATAAACGCAATGCTAGGAAAACTCGGGTTGTTTTCTCTGGAACGGCAGAGACTGAAGGGAGACTTGATAGAAGTCTATAAAATTATGAGATGCACAGATAGGGTTGACAGTCAGAATCTTTTTCCCAGAGTATAAAACTAGGGGGCATGCATTTAAATTGAGAGGGAGAAGGTTTAAAGGAGATGCAAAGGGCAATTTTTTTACACAGAGAGTGGTTGGAGTCTGGAACGCACTGCTGGGGTGGTGATGGAGGCAGGTACAATTAGGGGCATTTAAGAGATTTTTAGATAAGCACATGAATATGCAAGGAATGGAGGAATATGGACCAAGGGCAGACAGAAGGGATTGGTTTAATTTGGCATCATGTTCAGCACAACATCGTAGGCTGAAGGGCCTGTTCCTGAGCTGTATAGTTCTAAGTTCTAAATGCAAATTGTTGTTTTTTTTCTGTTGACTCTGACCTACATTGGTCTGTTGTTTTTTGGTAAAATTGTAGACTAAGTATTATCGACCTAAAAATGGGAACCTTTTGCTCATCTTCAGTGAGCAAATCAGAACAGACAAGTACAACACATTTTATTTCTGCTGTGAAAATGAATAGAACTCATCTTCTGTTGTTCAACACAGGGTGAACAATAAATGGTGGAAGTTTCTTAGGACCAGGACTTAGATTATTAATGCATTACTGATGTTGCTTTAACTGAAGATCACTGTAATTTTTCCTTCAAAGAACAAATTGTGCAAGAAATTACACTGGAAGGTGTTATCCTGCAACTGATTCATTGTTTGTTGTTGTGACATTGGTAGAATTAATGGATCTAATGTAGTCAGCCTTTGATTAGTGCTATTATTCTTACTCTAGAATTAGAATGGGCAAGCTTTGAGCCCTGCTCCTGATAGACCTGTGAGTGTAGACTGAAGTTCAGAAGCACATACTATTCCTCTAGTCTGTTCTCTCCTTGCACCTGAAAAATGGGTGATCTTCAGTCCACCCATTGCAATGGTGGACCATGCAATCTGCAGCTGAATACCACAGTACTTAAACTACTTGTATTTCCCAAAGAAATAGCCACAGATGCCCTTGGTGGCTGTTGGTACCATCCTCCCGGACCCATCCAAAACTAATGTTTCCCGATGTAGAAATTGTATTATTATCTTCAAACTATACAACCTAAATAAAAAGTGAACTCTCAAAGTTAGCCCTGCATTCTCCTGTTAAGTCTGCACCATTTACTTCAACCTTAGTTTCTTGTGTTCCTCCACTTACTGTGTGGCATCATCATCATCCCCACTTCAGCTCTTTCAGAGGGCTGCAGTGGTACCTGATTGCAGCTTGTGGTACCACTGCCATCCCAGTCACCACATCAGTACAAGCACATTCACAAGACATGCAAATTTTAAGTGAAGTCACAAGTCACAACTTTGGCAAGGTATGATTCAATTTTAAAGATCACCACAATTCCTCAGCAGCAGTCACATTAAAGTAACCCTGCCTTAACCTTAATCCATCTCCTATGAAAGGTGAAGATCTTCAAGAAAGCTTCCATTTCATACGTCCCAGTTTTTTTTTCCCTGTTTAGGCAGTGCCAGCATTTCCTATCCTCTCTTTCTTTGCCCAATAAGGCACCATTGTAAATTCTTTACAACCAAAAATGGAGAAAACCAATTTATGACCAGCATGGTATAACAGGTAACAATGATATAAAATGGGCAGTTAATCGTTTTTGCTCACTTGAGGGCAGAAGAAGCCTCAGTTGTAACGACTGATCAGATGGTACAACACTCCCTCAGTACTACTAACGGTGTGAGACTACATTCAGGGATCACGTCTGTGAACTGGGACAGAAATCATAACCATCTGATTCCCAAGTTGACATGAGACAACTGATTGACTCTACCATTCATGAAGTACACTATGCTGCTATAATTACTGTTGGACATTTCCAGGAGAGTAATGACATCTTGACACCTAATTCTATCTGCACAATTACTAAATAATCGCTGTATTAATCTCAAGGTAAAAGTTTCTGGCTGATTGGAGAAAATTTGAAATCAGCTTACTTCAAAAATATTATTAAAATCAGTAACTGTTCCATTTTGATATGAACTGAACTTGAAATTTGACTGATTTCCCTCTAGATCGCAAAGAGAATGAAGTGGAGGAGCTGTCTGATCAGACAGAAAAGCAGGAACAGTTAGTACCTCCAGAGACAGCCGCGCTCATCAGTGAAAGTGAGGTCTCTTCAAGACCAACTGCAAGCCCAGTATCAGAGGACAAAAAAGAGCCTGAAAATGAAGTGACTGAAAAAACATTAGAGACTAAAGGTACAAAAAGAAACAAACTATTTAGAATACAGTTTTAAAAACTCTTAAAGCACACAGCAAAACAAAGTCTTCCATAGCCCATGGATGTTATCTACCTGGACTTCAAGAAGGCCTCTGATAACGTGCCACACAGGAGGCTGCTGAGTAAGATAAGGGCCCATGGCGTTAGAGGCAAGGTGCTAGCATGGATGGAAGATTGGCTGTCTGGCGGAAAGCAGAGAGTGGGGATAAAAGGGTCTTTCTCAGGATGGCAGCCGGTGACAAGTGGTGTTCCGCAAGGGTCAGTGTTGGGACCACAACTTTTCACTTTATACATTAATGATCTAGATGAAGGAACTGTGGGCATTCTGGCTAAGTTTACAGATGATACAAAGATGGGTGGAGGGACAGGCAGTAATGAGGAGGTGGGAAGGCTGCAGAAGGATTTGGACAGGTTAGGAGAGTGGGCAAAGAAGTGGCAGTTGGACTACAACGTGGGAAAGTGTGAGGTCATGCACTTTGGTAAGAAGAATAAAAGCATGGACTATTTTCTAAATGGGGAGAAAATTCAGAAGTCTGAAGTGCAAAAAGACTTGGGAGTTCTAGTCCAGGATTCTCTCAAGGTAAACTTGCAGGTTGAGTCAGTAGTCAGGAAGGCAAATGCAATGTTGGCATTTATTTTGAGAGGACTTGAATATAAAAGCAGGGATGTACTACTGAGGCTTTATAAGGCTCTGGTCAGGCCACATTTGGAGTATTGCATGCAGTTTTGGGCCCCATATCTCTGGAAGAATGTACTGGCCCTGGAGCAGATTCAGAGGAGGTTCACGAGAATGGTCCCAGGAATGGAAAGCTTAACGTATGAGGAACGTTTGAGGACTCTGGGACTATACTCATTGGAGTTTAGAAGGATGAGGGGGGATCTAATTGAAACTTACAGAATACTGAATGGCCTGGACAGAGTGGATGTTGGGAAGATGCTTCCATTGGTGGGAGAGTCTAGAACCCGAGGTCACAGCCTTAAAGTAAAGGGAAGACCTTTTAGAATGGAGATAAGGAGAAACTTCTTCAGCCAGAGAGTGGTGAATCTATGGGATTGACTGCCACAGAAGGCTGTGGAGGCCAGATCATTGAGTACATTTAAGACTGAGATAGATAGGTTCTTGATTATTAAGGGGATCAAGGGTTATGGGGGGAAAGCGGGAGAATGGGGTTGAGGAACTTATCAGCCATGATTGAATGGCGGAGCAGACTCGATGGGCCGAATGGCCCAATTTCTGCTCCTCTGTCTTATGGTCTTAATTTAACTTTTGCTTAAATTTCAACATTTAAGTTCAGAGAATTTACTCTTGTACGTCAATTCTTTAAGTTTTGTTTAATGGTTCTCTCTGATTTCTTTCCTATGAACTGTGGAGTCTTCTTATGCAAATCCACATTAAGAAAAACTGAGAGCTTAAATTTTTTCAGCTTCTAATAACCTGCAAATTTCTAACCACAGTATCATGGTATAGAAACTGTACAAACTGCAATTCTGCTGAGGCAAGTTATTCCCTCAAGTACTTTGAGAAACTCCTTTCTAAGAGCAAAACTATATCTGCTTCTGACCTTTAGGTGTCCTTTAAATTGTTCTAAAAACATTAATCTGCAGATTTCCTTACAAAAAATCAATTATTGATATTTTGAACTGAAATCAAGCTTATGGCCTTCCATGTCTAATTAACCTATCGTACACCTCACAGAATAAATATCTTGCTTTATTAACACTCTAGGGGTTTGCAGTCACCTGCTCTGACATATTGGATCAGGTTTGTAGTGTGGCGCACTGACCTCTACATCGCCGAGGCCAGACGCCAACTCTCCGACACCTCCTCCTACCGCCCCCTCGATCATGACCCCACCCCTGAGCACCAAACCATCATCTCCCAAACCATCCAGAACCTTATCACCTCAGGTGACCTCCCACCCACGGCCTCCAACCTCATCGTTCCCCAACCTTGCACTGCCCGCTTCTATCTCCTACCCAAAATCCACAAACCTGAATGCCCTGGTCGACCCATTGTCTCCGCCTGCTCCTGCCCCACCGAACTGATCTCCAACTATCTAGACTCCATTTTCTCCCCCTTGGTCCAGGAACTCCCTACCTATGTCCGTGACACCACCCACGCCCTCCACCTCCTCCAGAACTTCCAATTCCCCGGTCCCCAACACCTCATCTTTACCATGGACGTCCAGTCCCTCTACACCTGCATTCCCCATGCAGATGGCCTTAAGGCCCTCCGCTTCTTCCTGTCCCACAGGCCCGACCAGTCCCCCTCCACTGATACCCTCATCCGCTTAGCCGAACTCCTCCTCACACTCAACAACTTCTCTTTCAATTCCTCCCACTTCCTACAGACAAAGGGGGTAGCCATGGGTACCCGCATGGGCCCAAG
>NC_063346.1:59951098-60012158 GCF_021869965.1 Rhincodon typus
GACCTGTTTGTTTCCTCTCCACCTATCCTCTCCTCTATCCATCTTCTATCCGCCTCCCACTCTCTCCCTATTTATTTCAGAACCCCCTTCCCCTCCCCCTTTTCTGATGAAGGGTCTAGGCCCGAAACGTCAGCCTCTCTGCTCCTATGATGCTGCTTGGCCTGCTGTATTCATCCAGCCCTGCACCTTGTTGTCTCTACTGTTCTAGAAGGACTGTTTGACCTTGTTCCTTTTTTTTTAAGAATGCCGTTCATAAAACTAACCATCCACATTTGCCATTATTTTGAAATCCAAACTTTAACAATGATACTAACGTATATAAGACATACTTCAGCACATCCATTTCTGACCTGGTATGACTAATACAGTTAATTATATTGTTGATTTACTATGAACGTTTTTAAAAAAAGTTTATAGTTTCTGCTTTTACTGAGGGCCTGCTCTAAACAACGAAATGATGAAAGGAAGAATCTCTGACTGCGGTGTACATGTGTGAGCAATTACTTAATGGTCGAGTGGGACTATTTTCTTAAGGAGACAGTGTCCAAGGTGATTGCTGGTTTAACTGGGACAAAGTGACAAGGAAATAATTGTTCTTTATCTCATTATAATGATTGCAAATTGAATTCTTGTTGTTCTCGTTGGGATGTGTTCTAATTGGATGAAGAGAAGTAGGGGAAGAATGGGAAAAGGGATAACAATTTTGATTGTGGAGGTAATGAAAAAAGGAAGTGTTCTGGAAAATGGTAAGATTGTGATTAGGATAATTGGGTGGTTGTTTTTGACCGACTCAGACTCAATTAGCCAAAGAACCTTTTCCTGTGCTGTAGACCTCTATGACTGTATTGTTTTGAAAAGGCCTATGCCTGGGCTCCTGATTAAAGTTACATGTGTAAGATTAATGAAGATAAGGAAGTTATTTTGTAAACAAAAATGGAGATTTACTTGTAATGTTTGTATGTTCGGTACAGGAGAAAAACCAGATATTTTTATCAATATGAGCGTTGGAGAACTGGAAGTTACCCCTGTATCCATGGCAATTGGCAGGTACCTCGGACTTGACCTATCCCCTGAGGGATGTGCTGCTCGAAATCGCAGAGGCATTGCCATCATAGTACATGGAGCTCCTGCCTCAGGTACAAGTAAATTCCATCATGAGCCCATAGTCCATGGCACATTATCAAGTTAACAGCTCAAACTGGAAATAATCTATAAATTATCAAATTCTGTCCAAATCCTTTTTGTTCTGTTTATGAACGTAATACAGGTTCCCTTTTCTCCCCCATCTATTTCATGTTTCCAGCTCCAGAAGTACATTTTTGTACATTTGTTCACATTATAATCCTCTGGCATTTAATCTGCACCCCTTTGAAAAATGGGAAAAGAATGTTAAACACTTAAAACAAGTATTGTTACAATTTGCATATTCTTCAGGTACTCAGTATTCAACACCAGATTTCCTAAACTGAACGAGTTACATTTGCCTGCATTTTGCCCATATCCCTTTAAACTTTCCTATCCATGTATCTATCCAAATGTCTCATAAATGTTTTAATTGTGTTCACCTCCCCTATTTCCTCTGGCAGATAGTTCCATATATGCACCACCCCATGTGTGAAGAAGTTGCTCCTCACGTCCCTTTTAAATCTTTCAGCTCTCACCTTACACCTATGCCCTCTAGTTTTGGACTCCCCTATTCTGGGTAAAAGGCCTTTGCTATTTACCTTATCCATGAGCCTCATGATTTTACAAACCTCTATAAGATCACCTGTTACACTCCAGGAAACAAGTCCCAGCCTATCCAGTCTCTCCAGCCTCTCTTTACAACTCAAACCCTTCAGTCTCGGTACCATCCTTGTAAATCTTTTTTGCACTCGTTCCAGTTTAAGAACATCCTTCCTACAGCAGGGCGACCAGATTGTGTGGCCTTACCAATTTCTTGTACACCTGTAACATGACGTCCCAATTCTTGTACTCAATGCTGTGACCAATGAAGGCAAGCATGCCAAACGCCTTCTTCACCAATCTGTCTACCTGTGATGCCACTTTCAAGGAAGTATGCACCTGCAGCCCTCGGTCTCTCTGTTCAACAACACTACCCAAGGCCCTTCCATTAATTGTGGAAGTCCTGCCCTGGTTTGTCTTACTGCAATGCAACTCATCGCAATTATCTAAATTAAACGTCATTTGCCGTTCCTCAGCCCACTGTACTCTTAGATAACCTTCTTCACTGTCCACTATCCTACCAATTTTGCAGTCATCTGCAAACTTACTAACCATGCCTCCTCTATTCTCATCCAAATTGTTTATATAAATGTTGAATAACACTGGACCTAGCACCGATCCCTGTGGCTCACCACTGGTCACAGGCCTCCAGTCTGAACAACAACCCCTTACCACCACCCTCTGTCTCCTGCCATCAAGCCAATCTTGTATCCAATTGGCTAGCTTTCTTTGAATCTCATGTGATCTAACCTTACTAACCAGTCTACCATGCAGAACCTTGTCGAGGCTTTGCTAAAGGCCATCAAGACAATGTCTTCAGCTCAATCGTCTTGGTCACCTCTTCAAAAATCTCAGTCAAGTTTGTGAGACAAAGTTTCCCACGCACATGATATCCCTTCCTAACAGCATTGTGTAGCTGTTCAAGAAGGTTACTCAGCACCATCTTCTCTGGGGTAATGATGGATGACACTGGCCAGCAATACCCACATCCTATGAAAGAATATTTAAAAATTGCATGCTGCTCGAGTGTAAGAGTTTACAACTGTGTCTAATCCTCAGTTTACCCAATATTTACCATACCCACGTTTACAGCAGGTACATTGGATGGTGATCAGAAGCAGGACGTTTGACTAAACTTTCTCCTCCCTAAACTAAATATGCTAAAACCATAATGATTGCACCTTCAGCTGACTAAACACTAAAAGGAGGTTGTTGGTCAGTTGTCGGCACATCTGGTTCGGTGCCTCTGCCTATTGAGCCATTGAGGAACTAAATACTGTACAGATAATTTGAAGATATTGATTCGATAAAGACTCATGCTTCTCTCTAAAATCGTGTCACATGTTTTATGTTTTGTTACAGGAAAAACAAACACTGCTGTCTTTCTTGCAAAATATTATAGAGCATCCTATTTGGTTATCGATTCTGTATTACGGGAAGCAATTTCAAGTGGTACCACAGCTGCAGCTACACGAGCTCGGGAATTGTGCACAAAGGCTGCTCTGGATCAGATGATGAGGGATGCTGAAGAAGGTAACACCATTTTGACAATATCATAATTTTAGTTAAACATGGTCAATGTCCTGGGTCCATGGTTGCCAATTCTGGATCACTCGTCAGATGATCTCCATTTTCTCACACTTCCACTATTTAGACCCACACAAATCATAGAATCCCGTACGGTGTAAAAGCAGGCCATTTGGCCCATCGAGTCCACACTGACCCTCCAAATTGCATCCCACTCAGACTCATGCCCCTATTCCTGCTTTTCTCATGGCTAATCTACCTAGCCTGCACATCTTTGGATTGTGGGAGGATACGGGAAGACCAGAGGAAACTCATACAGACATGGGGAGAATGTGCAAACTCCACACACACTGAACCTCAAGGCTGGAATTGAACCTGTGTCCTTGGCGCTGTGAGGCAACAGCGCTAACCATTGAGCCATCGTACTGCCCAAATAGTGAGTAGGTTCTTTGTCATTTGATTCAATAAATCTTAACTGTCAGTTAGTGTGACTTTTCTTTCTCATGAAAGAATTCTAATATGATAGAAATCTTCAGTAAAATGAAGAGAGACATAGTTAATTTTGAAACCCAGGTTTTAGCAAAAGAAATAGTAATTAGGGACCCTACTGACTGGAATTTAGAAAAATGAGAGGTGATCTCATTGAAATGTATATGATTCTTAAGAGGCTTGATATGGTAAATGCTGAGAGGACATTTCCCCTCATGTCTAGGACCAGAAGGCATAGTCTCAGAGTAAGGGGGCACCAATTGAAGACTGAGATGAGGAGGAATTTCTTCTGTCAGAGAGTTGTGAGTGTTTGGAACTCTGCCACAGAGAACTGTGGGAGCAAAATCCTTGTGTATATTTAAGTTTGAAAGATCTAGATTCATGATCAGTTGGGGATTCAGAGGTATGGGGAAAATGCCAGAAACTAGACATGAGGAATGTTGGACCAGCCAAGATCCTCTTGAATAGTGGAACTCAAGGAGTTTAATAATCTACTTTGCCTACTTATTATGGTCCTTTAGTCAAAGACAAACGTAGGTCCCGAACAGTTAGAAATTGGGGAAGTTACGATGGAGCCCAAAGAGATGGCAATCCAATTAAATACAATTTTGATTCTGTGTTTACAAAGGACACAAATAACATCCAAAATGTTGTGGAACACAAGATCTAATGACAGAGAGGAACCAAAGGAAATTAGTACTAGTTGAGAAATGGTATCAAGACAATTGATGAGATTAGAGGCCAATAAATTAATTGGCCCTGAATGTTGAACTACAAAGGGTTAATAGAATTCTTACACTTCCAGGTGAGTGTGTCATCAGATTCACACTAATCTACTTCTCAGAGTACTTAGGGAAGTGGCCCTGGATGTATTGGTGCTTACACATGAGAACATAAAAACTGGGAGCAGGAGTAGGCAACTTAGCCCCTCAAGCCTGATCTGCTATTTGATATAATCGTAGTGATTTCATCTCTCCCTCAATTCCATTTTCTGCCCACTTTCCATAACCCTTTTAATGAAAAATCTTTCTCCTCCTTAAATTTACTTCATGGCCCAGCATCCACCATGTCCTGGAGTAGTGAATTCCACAATTTATGAACCTCTGAGAGAAGTAATTTTGCCTGACCTTGGTTTTAAATGTGCGACCCCTTATCCTAAAAGTGTGATCTCTCAATTCAGATTGTTCCACATGAGGAAGCAAACTTATGAACTGAACCGTGTTTCTTTGTTTTTCCATTTTTTAGTAAGAAGCTCTGTAATGTTTAACTTCTTAAGTTTGTTTTCCTTATTTTTCTGCTTTGTACCTAAGAATCTTGTACCTAAGGGGCGGCACGGTGGCTCAGTGGTTGGCAGTGCAGCCTCACAGCGCCAGGGACCCTTGGGCGACTATCTGTGTGGAGTTTGCACATTCTCCCCGTGTCTGTGTGGGTTTCCTCCGGGTGCTCTGGTTTTCTCCCACAGTCCAAAGATGTGCAGGTTAGGTGGATTGGCCATGCTACATTGCCTGTAGTGTTCAGGGATGTGTAGCTTAGGTGGGTTGTAGGGTGGGATGGGTCTGGGTGGGATGCTCCAAGTGTCGATGTGGACTTGTTGGACTGAAGGGCCTGTTTCCACACTGTAGGGATTCTATGATTCTGGATCTGGATACCTTGGTAACCTAAGTGGCAACTTGTAAACTTTTCCTTGTACTCATGTGAGTACATGATAATAAACCTAATTCAATTCAATTCAATTTAATCCTTTTTATGTCTACTCTGTCAATTCCATTTAGCATCTTATATACCTCAATTAGATCTCCTCTCATTCTTTTAAACTCCAGAGAATAAAGGCCTCAACTGCTCAATCTTTCTTCATAAGACAAATCCCTCTTCTCTAGAATCAATCTAATGGACACCTCCTGACTGTCTCCAGTGCAATTACATCTCTCCTGAAGTGAGGGGACCAAAATTCTACACAGTACTCCAGGTGCGGTCTCATTTATACCGTGTACAGTTGCAGCAATACTTCCCTACTTTTGTACAAATTTTGTTTAGCAATAAATGCCAAAATTCCATTTTCCTTCCTTATTACCTGTTTTCTGATGTTCATACATGAGGACACCCAGAATCCTCTACACTGAAGTACTCTGAAGTTTCTTCCTATTTTGATAATAAGTTGCCTTTCTATTTCTCCAACCAAAATAGCTAACCTTGCATCTATCCACGTTAAACTTTATTTGCCATATTTTGACCCATTCACCAGCTGTAAATTTTTTATTTCTTCATTGCAACTTACTTTCCTAACTATTTTCGTGTCTTCTGTAAACGGTATCTTCTATATTTTCTAATCAAACTGTTCAGAGACATTATTACATACCCCTGGAGCAGTGGGACTTCCAAGTCATTAATATAGATTGTAAATCTATATTAATAGACTGAACCCTGTGGCACCTGCAAGTAACAACTTGCCAACGAGAAAAAGACCCATTTATCTCAACTCTCTGCTTTCTGTTGATTAATCAATCCTCTATTCAAGTTAATAAATTAACCCAACCACATTGTTTTTACCTTATGTACTAATCTTTTGTGTGGCACCATATCAAATACCTTCCATAAACCAGATGCACCACATTTGCAGGATCCCCATTATCCACTTTGCTTGTTACATCTTCAAAGAACTCTAGAAAATTAGTCAAGAATGATTTCTCTTCATAAAACTTTGCTAATTCTGATGGACTGCATTTTGACTTTCCAAGTTATTGTCCTGTTATTTCTTCTTTAATAATGGATTCTGATTATTTTGCAATAACAGATGCTAAACTAACTGGTCTATAGTTTCCTACTTACTGCCTCCCTCCCATTTTGAATAAGAATGCTTTTCCAATCTACTGAAATCTTTTTCACATCTTGGAAATTTTCAAATATTATAACCATGGATCCACTGTTTTTGCTGCTACTTCCTTGAAGACCCTAGGATGTTGGCGAATAGGCCTGGGGACTGGTCTGTCTTCAATCTCAATAGTTTACTGTGTACTTTTTACCTAGTGATGATGACTGTTCTAAGTTCCTCTCTTTCTATAACCTCCCACAATGCCTGTTACTTTTGGGGTAGTACTGGTGTCCTCTACTGTGATAATTGAGACAAAGTATTGGTTTATTGTCTCTGCCATTTCTGTGCTCCCCACTGTTAACTCCTTAGTCCAATTTTTCAAGGTATCAACATTCATTTTAACGACCCTGTTCTGTTTTGTATACTGATAGAAGATTTTGCTTTTTGTTTTTATAATTCGTGCTTGTTTCATAATTTACCTTTGCTCTTTTTATGATATTTTGAGTAATTCTTTTTTGATTTTTAAAAGTTTCCCAATCATCCAGCTTGCCACTCACCTTTGCAATATGGTATGCTTTAGCTTTATGTTATCTTTAACTTCCTTGTTAACCATAGATGTTCTTATCTTACAATCTTTCTTCTTCTGTGAAATGTATTTTAATTGTAGGGAACTAAATATCTCCTTAAGCATCTACCATTGCTCATCAACTGTCCTATCTTTAGTCTTCCTACCCAGTCCACTAGGGCCAAACCTGTCCTCATGCCTATGTTATTCCCTTGGATTAACTCCAGAACAGTAGTGTGGGGCTCTGGATTCTCACCATCAAACTGAATTTGAAATCTCAGCATGCTATGATCACTCTTCATTCGTGTATCCTTTACTGTGAGATCACTGATTAACCTTCCTCATTAAACAATATATAAATCCAGAATAGCCTGATCCCCGGTTGGTTCCCCAATGTATTACTCCATGAAACAATCTGTAATAAATTCAATGAACTCGCTCCCGAAGCTACCCTTGCCAGTTTGGTTAATTCAGTCTGTATGCATGTTAAAATCAACCATGATTGATGCTGTACCTTTCTTACAAGCCCCCAGTACTTCCTGTATTGCACTGTGTCCCACTGTGGAACTACCGTTTGAGGACAATAAATGAATTATATTTGAATTAGATTTTATTGTCACGTATACTCAAGGACAGGGCTACAGGACTACAGTGAAAAGTTTACCATGTCGCCATTCGCCATAGGTACAAGAAACTTAGGTGCAAAATCTTAGGTAAAAAGTAGAAGTGATGCAAGGCTTCATCACAAAATACAGCTTGTAAATTCCTGTTCCAGTTTTAAAAGAAGGTCTTGGAGGATTGATTCTGCAGCTTTCATGGTTGTGTGTAGTTTCGCATCCAAAAAACTACAAAGTCAGCTACACTTTTTATGGAAGGCAAACAGGAGACATTTGCCAGTATTTGTCTGTAGCATGCAAGTTTTGAGATGTCTCTCTGCTTTCAAATGTGATCATTTATTATTTCAGTGTCACAGAGTGCAATCACGCGATATTCATCAATTGGAATTGGAGGTACAACTGTTGATGGAACAACTAAGCAAACATCTGAAGGCACCCCTACCTCTGAGTTCAAACTTCCACATTTATCAACAATAATCCATCGTAAAAGCAGCATGAACACACTAAAGTCAAGTCATATTATCCAGAAACAACAAAATGAAGTGGTAACTTCACAGGTAGAGTACTGGCATTGATATAAAGAAACTTGGTATGAAGTATTTGTTTTATTGCTTTTACTTCATTAGAGTAATCAGAAGCCGAATCAGCTTATCACTTTAATTAATTGATATATTCACGTTAAAATAGTGATTGGTTTGCTCAGTTGGCTGGAAGGCTGGTTTATGATGCAGAATGATGCCAACACCATGGGTTCAATTCTTGCACTGGCTGAGGTTTTCATGAAGGACTCTACTTCTCAACCTCTTCCCTTATCTGAGATGTGGTTATTTTCAGGTTAAAACACCACCTCTAATGAGAGAGTGGCCATATGGTCCAATGCACATAACAAATGCAACTTTATCTTTAACATCACAATAAACGTGAGTATTCTGAAAAAAATACATTTTGCCAAAAATTTTCATCTTGCACTTATCAGGACAAATTGTTAGAAATATCAAAGTTAAGGGAAAATAACATTTCTCCCGTGCGAGAAAAGTGCTGATCAGCTGCCAAGTGTACTCTGACTGGTAGAGGCATTGCAATGGAAAATGCACCAGTTAGATGGTGACTGACAGTTCACTGCCAAACTGTGTTTAAGCTTTGAACCAGGCGGGTTGACGCTGATTGGTCAAGGTATTATCCTGAGAAATGAACCTGGGAATGGTTGCTCACTATTTTATTGAATTGAAACAGACATAGTTTGAATACATGTTCCTTTTGTCTGCAAAGAACAGGACCTGCAAGCACATTAGTACATGTAGCTTCCAAATGCAGAAGTGCACCATACTGTGAGCTCAACTACCAATCCTCAACTGGTTGTCAGCATAATTCCTTGCACACAAGATTATTAAGCAAATTCTGTCCAGTTGCAGAATAACATCTCATATTGGACAGTATAGGAACATAGAAAATAGGTGCAGGAGTAGGCCATTGAGCCCTTTGAGCCTGAACCACCATTCAATATAATCATGGCTGATCATGCAATCTCAGTATCCCATTCCTGGCGTCTCCCCATACCTCTTGATCCCTTTAGCCGTAAGGGCCACATCCAGCTCTAACGAACTGGCCCCAACAACTTCCTGTGGGAGAGAATTACACAGATTCACAACTCTCTGAGTGAAGAAATTCTTCCTCATCTCAGTCCTGAATGGCTCACCCCTTATTCTTAGTCTGTGACACCTAGTTCTAGACTTCCCCAACGTCAGGAACATTCTTCCTGCATCTAGCCTGTTCAGTCCCATCAGGATTTTATATGGTTCTATGAGATCTCCCCCTCATTCTTCTAAATCCCAAAGCATACAAGCCCAGTCAATCCAGTCTTTCCTCATATGTCAGTCCTGCCATCCCGGGAATCAGTCTGGCGAACTTTCACTGGACTCCCTCGATAGCAAGAATGTCCTTCCTCAGTCTAGGAGACCAAAACTGCACACAATACTCAAAGTGTGGCCTCACCAAGGCCCTGTATAACCTGGTATAACTACACAAGGACATCCCTACTCCGATACTCAATTCCTTTCGCTATGATGGAGAGCATACCATTAGCTTTCTTCACTGCCTGCTGCACCTGCATGCCAACCTTCAGTGACTGTTCCACCATGATACCCAGGTCTTGTTGCACCTCACCTTTTCCTAAACTGCCACCATTCAGATAATAATCTGCCTTCCTGTTTTTGCAATCACTGCCACCCAGCTTAGTGTCATCTGCAAATTTGGAGATATTGCATTCAAATTCTTTATCCTGTGAACATCTGGGGCCCCAGCACAGAACCCTGTGGCACCCCACTCATCACTGCCTGCCACTCTGAATAGGACCTGTTCATTGCAACTTTCTGCTTCTTATCTGCCAACCAGTTCTCTCTCCATGTCAATACATTACCTCTGATACCATGAGCTTCAATTTTCCTTACTAATCTCTTGTGTGGAACATTGTCTAAAGCCTTTTGGAAGTCTAGATGCACAACATCTACTGATTCACCCTTGTCCACTCTACTGGGCACCAGCTTAAAAAACTGCGGAAGTTTTGTCAAGTATCATTTCTCTTTGGTGAATCCATGCTGACTGGGACAGATTCTGTCACCACTTTCCAAATGCTCAGTTATTACATCCTTAATGATTGACTCCAGCATTTTCCCCACCACTGATGTCAGACTAAACAGTCTATAATTCCCCATTTTCTCTCTCCCTCCCTTTTTAAAGAGTGGGGTTATATTACCTACCCTCCAGTCCATGGGCCTCTTCCAGAGTATATAGAATGCAGGGAAACAATCACCAATGCATCCACTATTTCCAGGGCCACTTCCTTAAGTACTCTGGGATGCAGACCATTAGGCCTTGGGGACTTATTAGGTTTTAATCCCATCAATTTTCCCAATAGCATTTCCTGACGAATAAGGTTTGCATCTTGTGAGTTGTAGAGTGTTCCCACTAATTGTGTATTCCTTTACCTTGTTTGACTTCCCCAACTACATCACTTCACATTTCTGTCGATTGAATTCCATTTGCCACTTTTTTGCCAATGATATCATCCCATAGTCCATAGATTCTCTTGTCATCAACCAGGCCTAAACGACATTAAGGGATACAAAATGAAACAGTGTAAGATAGCAGACAATGACACATCCTTCCCTGAAATGGTCAAAGCTTTTTATGCTCAGTTTGAGCAGAATACCACCAACATGGAAATGCCTGCCCCGACAGCCCCAGACACACCTGTTCCCTCTGTCACCGCCTCAGAAGTCAGATCAGTTTCCCTGGGAGTCAACCCAAGGAAAGCAATGGGCCTGGAAGATGTCCCCGGCTGAGCACTCAGATCCTGTGTGGACCACCTGGCGGAGGTATTCACTGACATCTTCAACTCCTACTTCATCTCCATCCTACAAGCCAAAGTTCCCACTGGCTTCAAAAAGACCACCATCGTCTCCGTACCCAAGGAAACACGTGCAGTATGCCTTAATGACTATCGCCCAATAGCTCTGACTTCAATAATCATGAGGGGATGGTCATGGATCAACTCTAGTCTCCCAATCTGCCTTGATCCCCTACAGTTTGCCTACCGACATAACAGGTCCACAGAGGATGCCATATCCCTAGCTCTGCACTCATCCCTGGAACATCTGGACAACACAAACATCTATGTCAGACTCCTGCTCATTGACTACAGCTCCGCCTTCAACACCATTATCCCTTCCAGACTGATCTGAAAACTGTGTGCCCTGGTCTTGGCTCCGGCCTCTGCAACTGGATCCTCAGCTTGCTGATCCATAGGCCACAGTCAGTGAGGATAGGTAACTGCATCTCCTCCACAATAACACTCAACACTGGAGCCGCCCAAGGATGCATCCTCAGCCCCCTACTGTATTCCCTGTACACTTACAACTGTGTTGCCAAATTCCGCACAAACGCCATCTACAAGTTCCCTGGCAACACCACCGTAGTGGGACTGATATCTAACAACGACAAGTCAAAATACAGAAGTGCTGTGGTGCAATGAAAGCAATCTGTCTCTCAATGTTGGAAAAACTAAAGAACTGATCATCAACTTTCGAAAGAAAGGAAGAGAACACGCCCCCATCTACATCAACGGAACTGAGGTTGAGAGAGTGAAGAGCATCAAGTTCCTCACAGTGGTGATAACTGACAACCTGTCCTTAACTTCCCATGTAAATGCGACAGTCAAGAAGGCGCAACAATGCCCCTTCTTCCTCGGGCGGCTCAGGAAATTTGGCATGTCCATAAGGCCCCTCACCAACTTCTACAGATGCACCATTGAAAGCATACTGTCTGGGTATATAATGGCCTGGTATGGCAACTGCACTGCCCAGGACCGTAAGAAACTACAGAAGGTGGTGTGCACAGCCCAGACTATCATGGAAGCCAACCTTCCATCCGTGGACTCCATTTACACGGCTCACTGCCACAGAAAGGCGGGCCAACATCATCAAAGGCCCATCGCACTCTGGTGATGACCTCCTACAACCTCTGCCATCAGGCAGAAGATACAGAAACTTGAACACACGCACAAGCAGGTTCAGGAACAGCTTCTTTCTGGCTGTTATCAGACTGTTGAATGGACTGTAGCCACAAATAATGTAGCCTGCAATGTAACCTGTATGCCTCTAAGTCTTTTTGATTCGTACATCCTTTGCTTGCTGTGATCTGCCTGTACCGCTCGTAACAAAGCTATTCACTGTATTTTGGTACACATGACAATAAAATCAAATGAAACACATTCATTTTTGTGTCATCTGAAAAAGTCTTGATCATGGCCTTACATTTAGGTCTAAAAAACTGGGGACTATTACTGAGTCCTGCAGAACCCCACTGCAAGCAGCTTTCTAATGTCAGTAAAACCCATCAAACATTACACTTTGTTTCCTACCACTGAACAAATTTTTTTACGCAGCTTGATGCCATGGATCTTTTTTAAAGTCAAGTGTGAACTTTTACAAGAGCATTGGTCAAATCCATATCGACCATCATCAATCCTTGTTTTCAATATTTTTGAAGATATTCATTTAACCTTTATGGGCATTTTAACTCCACTGGATTTATCTGGCAGTCTACTCAATTTAACAATTTGGACAATTGCGTTCTTAAGTTTTCACCATTAGGAGGCCTAAGGAACATAATACTAGTTATTTTTAGTAACACTACACATGCCAGATAGTTTAGTCTGTTCTGAAGAAGCATTACGGGACTCAAAACATTAACTCTGACCCTTCAGCACCTCATAAAATATCAGCAGAAATTAAATGTGTCTATTGGGTTCCAAGCAGGTGGGCTATCTACCACCTTTCCCACCACTTAATAAAATTAAATAGCAGCAAGTAGGTAACAATCGTGATTGCTGCCTTCCTGCACCATTTTACCAGCCTTCCCACCTCCCAGACTGTCCCCAAAGGGTCATAAAACTCAGCCGAGCATTTCAGCAGCTGAAGTACTTCTCACATCCCTTTGTTCTATTTCCTTAGCCTTCCAAGGTAAAGGAAAACATTTCCCATTTCATCGATTTGAAATATTATTATTATGGACCAGACTAGACCCCCTCAAAGTATATTATGGAAATAGCCTAGACCCTAATTTTTATGTTTTGATTAAAGGCAAGTGTTAAGGTGCTGTGTCCCAGACATGATTTGATTATTCCACCACTAGGCTTTAGTCAAAACACACTTTATTCTTACAACACATTTAAAATACAACAAAAAGAAGAATTGACATAATTTTATTGAAATACTGAACAAGATGATGTATTATTTAACTAGTAATCATCAACTGCTCCAATGTCGGCAGCATCCAGTAAGCACACCCTTGGCAAAGGCAATTCAGCCACACCATTTTTATTCTCACATGCTGTCTCTCTCCAGTCCAGTAAAAAGTAACACCAAAAGAAATAATCTACTCCTTTTGATTTTTAAGAGGAAGCCTTGTTGTTTAAGACTTCACTCTGGCAACAGAGAACTCAATCTTTCAGTTCCAGCAACCAGCAAAAAACTAACTGAAAGCAAAACTAAAGTCCTTTTGAGTCTGTATAAGCCTGACCCCTCCCACTCATGGTTCTTTCATCTTGGTTAAAAAAGAAGCACCGAAGGAGAACTCAAAGCTGTTTACCAACTGCCAATGTGAGGGAGACATTTCGGCACCACTGTGACAAAGTCCCTGTTCAAGAGAAACAGGACAGAACACATCTCTTAAAGGCGCAGTATTGTCATAATTATGAAATCAGTTGGATTAGAAAACTCTCAAAAAAATTAAAGAATTGTAGGTGATAGAAATCTGGAACAAAAACAGAAATTGCTGAAGAACCTCAGCACATCTGGCAGCATCTGAGAAAATAGAGTTGACGTTTTGAGTCCAGTGATCCTTCTTCAGAACAGACAGACCCATCTGGCTTGTGTGGCATCACTAAAAATAACTAGTTTAATGTTTGTTAAGCCATGTAAAGGTCCAAACTCAAGAATGCAATTCTCCAAATTGTTAAAAAATATTTTATTGGGCTGTTAAAATGAAGTGCGGAGTCACAGAATGGTTACAGGATAGAAAGTGGCATCATGTCTATATTAGCTTTGCAAGAGCAATTTAGCCAAGTCTGCTATCCTGCCCTTTCCCTGCAAAGCTTTCCTTTGAGCTTCCTCAAAAACACTGATCACTTTCCCTTGAAAGCCTCAATTAAATCTCCCTCTACCAGCCTTTCAGCCTGTGCAGTCCAGATCCCAAATATTTGCTGCCTACAATGGTTTTTCCTCATGAGACAGTGCTTCTTTTGTCAATCACCATTGTCTGGTTCTCAAACTTTCCACAAATAGAAATAGTTTCTCGTTAACTGCTGTGTCTAAACTATCATGATTTTGAATGTTTTAATCAAATTTCCTCTCAACTTTCTGGTAAAAGACACATGCTGATAAAGTTTGTCTGCTGTCTAAGGCCCAGTCATCCTTCCTAAATACTGTGCCTTGATGTGTACACAAAACCCCAATTGAGGCTAAATCAGAATATTTTAAATTTTCAAAAGAACTTCCTTGCTTTTGTGTCCTATGCACCTTTTTAAAAAGCCTCTTTTAACACCACATTCTGCATTCTGTTCTATTACCCTGAAGGTATGATTTGGCTGGTTAGCACATAAAACGATACTTGTCACTATATCTTGGTACATGTGACAATAATAAATCAAATCAAATCAAATTTTGTCAAGTTGCCATGCCGATTTCCATGATTTGTGCACATAGTGCCCAAGGTCTCTCAAACAAAGGGCACAATGCTAAAGTTGATGCATCGCCTCATCCTTTCGACCACAATATACCACTTCACATTTGTCTGGATGAAACTCATTTGCCATACGTCCACCCATTCCATCAGTCCGTATCCTCTTAAAATCTATCACTGTGCTCATTGTTCAAATACTTCCAAGTTTCATGTCACCTTCACATTTTGAAATTGTACACTTGCACACCCAAGTCTAATAAAATGTCTTTAAAATACATCAGTAAGAGCAGGGATCTAAGTACAAACTGCTAGAGAACCCACTATACACCAGTCTGCAAAGTAAACATTCATTACTCCACTGTTTCCTATCAATCAGCCACTTTTGTATATATACTTCTACTTTCCCTTTTATTTTATGGGCTTCACCCTTGCTAGCATGTCTAATATGTGACACTTTCTTAAACATCTTTTGGAAGTCCATATACGCTATATCAACCACAGTAACCTCATGAATCATTTGTTACATTATCAAAAACTCAATTCAGTTAAACATTTGACAAAACTTACATATGACAAATTGAACATCTGATCTAGTCTGTGGCCTAACCAATCAAGCTTTGCAATTGTTCTTTTGCTTCAGCCATAACGTTATCTTAAATTGTTCCAAACTTACTCTTCTTCATATCTAAAACCAGTGCATTTAAAAATTCCACAATTCTAACTCCCAGTTTTAGCTTCTACTCTATTTCTGTTACACAGTCAGTATATCAGAACGTTTAAGGTAAGATTTTGTTAAGTGTTAACATTATAGCATTTATGAGGAAATATATTTTGTTCTAATCGCAAGTAATTTTAGGTGTTTTCTGAAATCTCTAGGTCTCTGTAATTGGTCCCCTAATGCAGCAGCCAATGAGCATCACTACAAGCATCATTGGAGAGGGAAACTTAATGAGTTGTCAATTGCCAGAAGATGTGATAGTGGAACTTCTGACGGAGAGGTTGCAGGTACAATATGGTGCTATACAAGAATGTTACTGCATCTGCAGTATCACGTTTCATATAACAGGATGCCACAAAGTGATCATCCAGTTCCTTCCCTCCTTGTAACAAATGCAGTAATACTTAAGGGTGCAGTTACATTTTATAATCTCTGATGATTAATTTCAGTGACTAATCTTCAGTTATGAACTGTTGCTAGTTTCTCTGACCATGGGACAACATCACAGCAAAGCTAAATTCTGTTATTATCCAACTCCCAGAACTCTCTTATTTTCTAATAGGAGAGTCTCTAGCTGATGGCTTGAGCTGATTTTGTTTTAGCCCTTGTAGGCCAAGGAATTTGAACTTAATTGAATCCTCCCATGTTGTGATAGCTGTCTGTCATTAAGCTGTAGAATTGAGTTTAGCATCTTAATTCTATGACATGCTTGCACACTAATCCAATCATGCCAGATACCTGATCACACTAGCCTGGTCTGAGGTTAGCACCCATGTCAATGCAGTCTCAGTCATCTGGAGGAATACACAGTGATGTAAAAAAAAAATGTCAATGACCTTCACCACTCCATGAGCATAAGTGCCATCTTCTTTCCTATACTTCACTCTCACTCTATCTCTGCTACAGTATCCAACTCCCACCACTCTCACTATTGTAAGTCTGAAATAATGGAGTCTGGTCACTAACATGAATGATTTTTCGAGCAAGTGGTAAGCCAAAGTTGCCGGGTACACACTCTTCAAAGATTCCCTACGGTGTGGAAACAGGCCCTGCCACCCAACATGTCCAGACCGACCCTCAGAACATCCCACCCAGACCCATCCCCCAATAACCCACCTAATCTACACATCCCTGAACTCTACGGGCAATTTAGTAAGGCCAAACCACCTAGCCTGCACATCTTTGGACTGTCGGAGGAAACCCACACAGACACGGGGAAAATGTGCAAACTCCACACAGACAGTCGCCTGAGGGTGGAATCGAACCTGGGTCCCTAGCGCTGTGAGGCAGCAGTGCTAACCACTGAGCCACCGTGCTGCTCCAAACTAGCTGCTACTACTCAATCAGAGATAGTAAGAACTGCCGATGCTGGAGTCAGAGATAACACAGTGTGGAGCTGCAGGAACACAGCAGACCAGGCAGCATCAGAGGAACAGGAAAGCTGACGTTTCGAGTTGGGACCCTTCTTCAGAAAGGGGGAGGGGTAGGGGGCTCTGAAATAAATAGAGAGAAGAGGGATGGGGCTGAGGAAGATAGGTGGGATGGTGATAGGTGAGTGTAGGTAGGAAATGGTGTGGGTTGGTCAGTGAGGTGGGAGTAGCAGATAGGTGGGAGAGAAGACGGCCAGGTCAAGGAGACGGGGATGAAAGATAGGTGGGATGGCGATAGGTGAGTGCAGGTGGGCAGTGGTGGGAGTTGGTCAGTGAGGTGGAAGCAGCACCTCATATTCTGCCTTGGGAGCCTACAACCCAATGGTCTTAATGTGGACTACACTAGATTCAAAATCTCCCCACCCCCGACCTCATCCCATGACCAACCCTCCCTCTCATCCCTGCCTCCTTCACCTGTCCATCTCTCCCACCTATCCGCTCCTCCCACCTCACTGACCAACCCCCACCAATGCCTACCTGCACTCACTATCACTACCCCACTGACCTTCCCCAGCCCCATTCCCCCCTCTCTATTTATTTCAGAGCCCCCTACCCCTCCCCCTTTTCTGAAGAAGGGTCCCGACCCAAAACATCACCTTTCCTGATCCTCTGATGCTGCCTGGCTGCTGTGTTCCTCCAGGTCCACACGGTGTTATCTATTAGCTGCTACTACTGACTTAACAAACACCACTTTGTTAATGTAAATAGCAGAGGATGGTTTTGATCCATCGACCTCTGCATTTTGGTCCCACTCTGACTCTTACTTACATGTGAAGGATTCTCAACAGCTAGCTTGTTCAGCACGTTCAGTAAGGTATGTAACTGAATGTTAACAAGGAACTTAACAAACGATAATCCTCCTCATTGTCAACTTGCTGCTGTCTTGCAACAAACTTGCCTCACCATTTGGCAGGTGCAAAAAAATGCAATGAGACACTCCCAAACTTCTCAACTGACCTTGCCACAGCCCACAGCGCTTGGGCCCCTATTAGATTCTACCTTGTATTTCTGAGCAAGAATAGCAATTAAAGCCAATGTAGACACTGAAGCTGTGCCAACCTTCTGCCATTAAGAAACTTAAAGTATCTTGATAGATGGAAGTCAATGGTACAGTGTACAGTAGCCATGTTAGTAGTTTACAATGGATCACCAAGCTATTGTTTCAGTACACTGACACTAAAATACAGCAATGGCAAGTCTGCATTATAATCGCATGTTTTCTACTTGGTAGTCACAAATAATCAGGCAGTAGCGAGATTATCAGCTTGAAGGGAGCTAGAATTGGGAAATGTAATTGTTGTGGAAGAAAATATGAAAAATAATTCTCTTGAATCCGTCAAAGACTGAAAGCACTAATAGCCAGGCATATTTGATTTAGTGGGGAGCTTCAGAAATGACATTGTTTTACACTTAAGGCAAAATACAATTCCTTGGATTTGACCCATGTCGGAACTTTAGCACAGACATCGAAGGAAAACAGTAGACCACATGAAATCATGTGGAATGAAATGGCGTTGTTCGTCATGTGCAACAGCACACTGTCCTATGTAGCCCTATTGTTTGTGTGCTGAAAAAGGATGGGCTGCAATGTGAGTCTGTTTGCATCCAAGGCATTTGAATGATGCATTTAAGAAGTGTCTATGTAAAATTCCGTCATTGGAAGAAATAAACCCAAGATTTACTTTGAAATTTAATCTGATATTGATTTGATTTCTTTCAGCATCTTCATTGTTGCCTACATAATTTATGTTTTTCTTGCATTTTAGTTGCATTTATTAACTTTTCTCTATACTGGTTCATGATACCTCATTTTATAATATTTAGCCTGGACTGTATTGATCACCTTTCAAAATAATTCCAATGTTCTATATCTTGGTCATTTTTATTCTTTCATTATTTTTAGTTCCAGTCTTATTCCCTCAAAATTACCCTTTTTCAAATCCATCACCCTGTAATTTGTTTTATTGGCATCTTTCACAGTCTTTATATTAAATTTCATTATACTGTGATCACTATGGCCAAGATGTCCCCCTCTGTGCAGTGTTCCTCAATGATATCAATGGAGAATACCGTACATGTAGCAACCATTGACATTGCCTTCCTCTGGTGAGTTGATGTAAATGTGTGTGATGCAAGTAAAAGTATTACATGGACTAAATTCTACCACCGCGCATCCCCTCCTTTGCCCCCTTCCCCCACCACCAACCTGGCCATGTATTTACTGTTTATATCAGCCTTATCCTTTATATTTGCCTGAGATTTATTCACTTTTTCTCATCTTCAGGTATGGGTTATTTCTGCCACTTTCATCCCCCTTACTAATTTAAAATTCCAGCCACAACCCTGTATTTGCATGTTCCTAATTTAAAGCAAACAACTTAATTTGTTTTGGTTTTCTTCTGTCGATTTTATACATCCCAGCTCAAATATCATGCCTAATACCTGTGCAGTGTGTCAATTTACTACCAGTAATATACAGTATTACATGAATTAATTGATTCCCCCTTTGCTCAACAATATTTCAGTTGAGCTTTTTATATCTAATGAAAAAAATCAAAGGCACTTATGAATTTATGAATAGGACGAGTAATTCGCTGTCAATAATGTCATATTGCTGCTTTGGAGATACTAGTATCAATACTGAAATGGGTTTTATTGAAATGTTTAACTCATTGTTTGGCTTCTTCTTTATCACTAATTTCTGTAATAGTTGAACGACTGTTGCCGAGGGGTTATATTCGATGGATTGGAAAGTGCGTACAGTCCCAATGAAGCCTGCACTCTCACAGCTGCACTTAAAGCAATTAGCAATAGACGTCACATCTACTTAATCAACCTTAGCCAGGAATATACAACACTGAAGGCCAAGGAGAAAGCCAGGCAGGAGGAAGAGGGTATGTGACTGTTGTACTAAATGGCCCTGCAGCAATACTTGCAGTATCAATGGATATTCATTTTAACAACCAGAATTCTTTTTCTGGGAAACATTATACATACAAAAACAGTGGGAAAGTTTTACTTTCTATTTTAAACACCCTGCATTGCCAAGTCAGCAGCGTCATGGCTTTAATGCAGAATAATAAAATGGCTCCTTCAGTGGCCCCAAAATATGTTTTAATCCTAACATTAATAGGAGTGCTTCCCTTGCACAACTGAGGCATTTTTTCCACTTTCCACTCTTACCCTCTTCTGGTCTTGCTGAAGGACACCAACAAATTCATGCCAAGTGAACAGCATTTTTGTCAAACAGGAAATCCATCCCCAGTAGGAACTCGGCTGTAATGGTCCGAAAAACAGAATGTAGGATTTTAATTCCATAAATCTTTGCTAAACCTGAAGCCAGTACTGCAGTGGAATTTTAGCCTGGATTATGGGCTGACCTCTCTGGAGTGGGATTTGACCCTATGATTGTTAATCAGGAGCAAATGTACTGCCGTTGACCTATGGCTGATATCTGAGAAAAACATTTCAATTGGTATTGATGTGTTATAGCTCTTACAATCTCAAGTTACTTGCTGTCAGTATTGAAAATGAAAGACCTCAAGACAGCTTTCTTGATTGCCCTTGTATCCATAGAAACATAGGAGCAGGCACAGGCCATTCAGCCCATCAAGCCTGCTGCACCATCAATATGGTCAAAGCTGATCATCCACTTCAGTGTTTTACCTATACATTAAGCACATATTGTTTTACTTAATTGGTATTGAAAAGTCTTTCAATCTTTAGTTTAAACATATTCGATGACTGTGTTTCTACACCCGTATAGTGTACAGAATTCCAAAGACTCACCACCCTCTGAGTTAAGGAAAACTTTTCATCCCAAATGCTTCTCCCTTATTTTGAAGTTACGACCTCCAGTTCTGGATTCCCATTTAGAAACATCCTACCCACGTCTACCTTGTCTATCCCTTTAAGTATTTTGTGGGTTTAAATGAGATAACCTCTCATTTGTTGAAACTCTAGAGAATACAGGCCCAGTTTCTACAATTTTTCTTCGTAGAACAGTCCCAACCTTCATGGAATCAGTCCATCAATGGCAATAATATTTTTCCTAAGGTAAAAGGGACCAGAGCTGCATATGCAGGTGTGATCTAACCAAGGTCTGCACATCTGAAGAGAGTCTTTGCCACTCCTGCACTCAAATTCACTTACAACATTAACGTTCCCTTTCTCTATCTCTTTGACTTCAGTGGTTTATTGATAAGGATTTCTATGGCCCTTTGGACAATGTCAGAAGTCACATGACACCAGGTTATAGTCCAACAGGTTCATTTAAAATCACAAGCTTTCAGAGCGCTGTTCCATTGTCAGGTGAAGTGGGAAAGGAGCAACGCTCCTGATGAAAGAGCAGCAGTCCAAAAGCTTGTGATTTTAAATAAACTTGTTGGACTCTAACCTGGTGTCATGTGACTTCTGACTTTGTCTACACCAGTCCGACAGCAGCACCTCCACACCTTTGGACAACTACACTTCCAAAATTCTTATCATTTAAGAAATGGTCCAAACATCTATTCCTCATACCAATGTGAATTAGGAAAAAGATCAAGGGTTATGCGGAAAAGGCAGGCGGAATTGGGTTGAGAAACATATCAGCCATACCAAATGACACCCAGAAAGTTGGAAATACTGTATGACATGTAGTCCTCACATCCAGCTCATTGATATATATTGTAAATAGCTGGGGCACAAGCACTGATTCTTGCAGTCACAGCCTATCAATGTGAGAATGACCTATTTATTCCGACTCTCTGTTTTCTGCCTGTTAGCTAATCCATGACAGTATATTACCTCCTATCCCTTGTGGTTTAATTTTGATAACCAGATTCCTATGGGGTCTCTGGCAAAATCCTTCTGAAAATCTAAGTGTATGTCCATTGACTACCCTTTATCAATTGTGTTGGTAACATGAACAGATTCATGAAACACAATTTCTCGCTTACAGATCCATGCTGACTGTTCCCAATCTATTGTCCAAGTGTTCATTTATCCTGAAGAAGGGTCACTGGACTTGAAATGTCAACTCTGATTTCTCTCCATTGATACTGCTAGACCTGCTGAGCTTCTTCAGAAAATTCTGTTTTTGTTTTAGATCCAGAATGTGCAGTTTTTTGTTTTATTTTAGTGTCCATTCATCCTATTCTTTATGATAGATGCTAGTAGTTTCCTTACTACTAATGTAAAGCTAACAATTCTGTAGTCCCGCCCTTCTTGAATAGTAATAATTGCTACCTTCCATTCACAGGAATCATTCTAAAATCTATAGAACTTTGGAAGATGATCATTAATGCATCTGCTATCTCCATAGCTACTTCTGACAACACTCTGGGATGTAGAATATAAGGTCTCAGGGATTTATTAAGGGGGAAGGCAATGGCCTAGTGGAATTGTCGCTAAACTATTAATCCAGAAATTCAGCTAATGTTCTAGGGGACCAGGGCTCCAATTCCACCATGGCAGATGGTGGAAGTTGAATTCAATAAAAAAATCTGGAGTTAAAAGTCTGCTGACTGTCGGATTGTCGATTGTCGGGAAAAGCCCATCTGGTTCACTAATGTCCTTCAGGGAACGAAATCTGTGTGACTACATGTGACTCCGGACCCATAGCAATGTGGTTGACTCTCAGTTGTCCTCTGAAATGGTCTAGTAAGCCATCCAGTTGTACCAATTGTTACAAATTCTCAAAAAAATGAAACCAGGCGGATCAGCTGATGTCAACCTGGACACCGGAAAAGATAATGGCAGAAACAGCCATGTCAACTCTGCAAAGTCCTCCTTACTAACATTTGGGAGCTAATACCAAAATTGGGAGAGCTGTCTCAAGACTAGTCAATCAAAGCCCTGATATAGTCACATGCGTGGAATCATACCTTACAGACAATGTCCCAGACACCACCATCACCATCTCTGGATATGTCTTGTCCTACCGGCAGGACAGAGGCAGCAGAGCAGTATACAGTTGGAGGGAGTTGGAAGTCCTCAACACTGACTCTGGACATCATGAAATCTTGTGGCTTCAGATTAAACATGGGTAAGGAAACTTCCTGCTGATTACCACGTACTGTCCTCCCTCAGCTGATGAATTGATACTCCTCCATGTTGAACAGCACTTAGAGGAAGCACTGAGGATGGCAAGGCTGAAAAATATACTCTGGGTGGGGATTTCAGTCTCCGCCAGTGAGAGTGGCTCGGTAGCAGTACTACAGATCGAGTTGGTCGGGGCCTAAAGGACGTGACTGCTAGACTGGGTCTGCGACAGGTGGTGAAGGAACCAACAAGAGGAAAAAACATATTTGATCCCATCCTTACCAATCTGCCAGCTTCAGATGCATCTGTCCATGATAGTATCGGTAAGAGTGACCATCGCACAGTCCTTGTGGAGATGAACTCCCGCCTTCAAATTGTGAATAACCTCGATCATGTTGTGTGACACTATCACTGTGCTAAATAGGACAGACTTCAAACAGATCTAGCAAATCAAGACTGGGCATCCATGAAGCACTGTGGGCCATCAACAACAGTAGAACTGTACTCCAGCACAATCTGTAACGTCATGGCCTGGCACTTCCCCCACTCCACCATTACTATCAAGCCAGGGGCTCAACCCTGGTTCAATGGAGAGTGCAGAAGGGTATGCCTGGAGCAGCACCAGGCATACCTGTAGATGAAATGTCAACTTGCACGCCAAGTAGCAAAAGCAGCAAGTGATAGACAAAGCTTAGTGACCCACAGCCAATGGATCATATCTAAGCTCTGTAGTCCTGCCACATCCAGGCTTGAAAGATGGTGGACAATTAAACAACTCACTGGTGGAGCAGGCTGCACAAATATCCCCAACCTTAGTGATGGAAGAGCCCAGCACATCAGTACAAAAGATAAGACTGATGCATTCGCAGTGATCTTCAGCCAGAAGTGCTGTTTGGATGATCCATCTCGGCCTCCTCCAGTGGTGTCCAGCATTACAGATACCAGTCTTCAACCAATTCGATTCACTCCACGTAATATCAAGAAACAGTTGGAGACACTGGATACAACAGGACCTGACAATATTCCGGCAATAGTCCTGAAGACTTGTGCTGCAGAACTTGCCGCTCCCCTAGCCAAACACTTCCAGTACAGTTCCAACACTGGTATCTACCAGACAATGTGGAGAATTGCCCAGGTATGTTCTATACATAAAAAGCAGGACAAATCCGACCCAGCAAATTACCGCCCCATCAGTCTACAATCGATCATCAGTAACCTGATGGCAGGTATCGTCAACAGCGCTATCAAGCAGCACCTGTTCAGCAATAACCTGCTCAGTGACGTCCAATTTGATTTCACGAGTGCCAGTCAGCTCCTGACCTCATTACAGCCTTGGTTCGAACATGTACAAAAGAGCTGAATTCCAGAGGTGAGGTGAGTAACAGCCCTTGATAGCAAAGCTGCATTCAACAGAGTGTGGCATCAAAGAGCCCTAGCAAAACTGGAATCAAAGGGTATCAGGGGGCAAACTCTCTGCTGGTTGAATCATACCTGACACATAGAGAGATAGTTCTGGTTGTTGGAGGCCAGTCATCTCATCTCCGGAACATCTCTACAGAAGTTCCTCAGGGTAGTGCCCTTGGCCCAACCATCTTCAGCTGCTTCATCAATGACCTTCCCTCCATCATAGGGTCAGAAATAAGGATGTTCGTCAATGATTGCACAAGGTTCGGAAGCCTTCACAACTACTCAGATATTTAAGGAATTCATGTCCAAATGCAGTAAGACCTGTATAATCCAGACTTGGACTGACAAGTGGCAAGTAACATTCATGCCATACAAATACCAGGCAATGACCATCTCCAATAAGAAAAAGTCTAATCATTACTCCTTGATATTCAATGGTGGTACCATCACTGAATCCCCCATTATCAACATCCTGGGGGTTGCTGTTGACCAGAAACTCAACTGGACTTGAGCCCTTCTTGAACCACTGCAGCCCACACACTGTAGATTGACCTACAATGCCCTTAGGGAGGGAATTCCAGGATCTTGACCCAGTGACCGTGAAGGAACGGTGATGTATTTCCAAGTCAGGTTGGTGCGCGGCTTGGAGGGGAACTTGTAGACGGTGGTTTTCCCATGTATCTGCTGCCATTGTCCTTCTAGATGGAAGTGGTTGTGGGTTTGGAAGCTGCTGCCTAAGGATCGTTGGTGAATTTCTGCTGTGCATCTTCTAGGTAGTACACACCTCTGTTTCTGAGCTTTGGTCCTGGAGAGAGTAGATGCTTGGGGATACAGTGCAAATCCATTGGACTGCTTTGTCCTGGATGCTGTCAAGCTTCTTGAGTGTTGTCGGAGCTGCACCCATCCAGGCAAGTGGAGAGTTATCCATCACACTCCTGACTTATGCCTTGTCGATTCTGGACTGGGTTTGGGGAGTCAGGAGGTGAGTTACTCACCACAGTATTCCTCACCTCTGACCTGGTCTTGTAGTTACCATGTTTATGTAATGAGTCCCAGCTGAATTTCTGTTTGATGGCAACCCCTAGGATGTTGATAGTGGGGGATTCAGTGATGGTAACACCATTGAATATCAAGGTGTGGTGATTAGACTTTTTCTTATTGGAGATGGTCATTGCCTGGCATTTGTATGGCACAAATGTTACTTGCCACTTGTCAGCCCAAGTCTGGATATTATACACGTCTGCATTTGGACATGAATTGCTTAAGTATCTGAGTAGTTGTGAAAGCTGCCGAACCTTGCGCAATCATTGAGGAACATCCTTATTTCTGACTCTATGATGGAGGGAAGGTCATTGATGAAGCAGCTGAAGATGGTTGGACCTAGGACACTACCCTGAGGAACTCCTGCAGAGATGTGCTGGAGCTGAGATGACTGACCTCCAACAACCAAAACTATCTTCCTATCTGCCAGCTATGATTCGAACCAGCGAAGCATTTGCCCCTTCATGCCTATCGATCCCAGTTTTGCTAGGGCTCCTTGATGCTACACTCGAACAAATGTGGCCTTGATGTCAAGGCTGTCACTCTCACCTCACCTCTGGAATTTAGCTCTTTTGTCCATGTTTGAACCAAGGCTGTGATGAGGTGAGGGGCTGTGTGACCCTGGCAGAGTCCAAACTAGGCATCACTGAGCAAGTTATTGCTGAGCAAGTGCTGCTTGATAGCACTGTTGATGACACTTTCCATCACTTTACTGATGATCGAGAGTAGACTGATGGGCCGGTAATTGGCCGGGTTGGATTTGTCTTCTTTTTGTGCACAGGACATAGCTAGATAATTTTCTACATTGCCAGATAGATGCCAGTATTGTAATTGTACTAGAAGTGTTTGGCTAGAGTAGCAACAAATTCTGGATTACAGGTCTTCAGTAATATTGCTAGAATGTTGTCAGGGCCCATAACCTTTGCAGCATCAGTGCCTCCAACCATTTCTTGATATCACGTGAAGTGAATCAAATTGGCTGAAGACTATAATGCTGGAGACCACTAGAGGAGGCTGAGATGGATCACCTACTTTGCACTTATGACTGAAGATTGCTGTGATTACTTCAGCCTTATCTTTTGCACTGATGTGGTCTCTTCCATCATTGTGGATGGGGATTGTTATGGACCAGACCAGACTGACAGCCCCTCCTTGTGGCCAAAGTATTATAAGGAGATACCCTAGACCCTAACCTTTATTTTTATTTAAAGGCAAATGTAAGGTGCTCTGTTCCAGATGTGATTTGAATGGTCTTTAGGCTTTAATAGGTTTTAATTTGAATAGGCTTTAATCAAGACACACTTTATTCCTACAAAAAAAGAATTGGCATAACTTTAAACCTATTGAAATACTTAACCAGATAATGTATTATTTAACCACTTATCCTCAACTGTTCCAATATAGGCAGCATCTCATAAACACACCCTTTGGCAAAAATGCAATTCAGCAAAACAGTTATGATTCTCACGTGTTGTCTCTCTCTAGTCTAGAAGAAAGAAACGATCTGCCCCTTTGGATTTTTAAGAGGAAGCCTCATTGTCTAAGACTTCACTCTAGCAGTCGGGAACTCAAGCTTTTAGCTCAGCAGCCAGCAGAAATCTTCAACTAAACCTTCAACTGAAAGCAAAACTAAAAACCTTCCTAGGTCTGTCTGAGCCCTGAACACGCCCACTCATGATCCTTTTGTCTCAGTTAAAAAAAGACATCCGGGAAAAACTCAACTGTTTGTTTGAAGGAGACATTTTGGCAGCACTGTATGAACAACCCTCTGCAAGAGAAACAGCACAGAACTCCCCTTTTAAAGAAACAGTCACATCACAGGGATATTTAAGGTGCTTTCTCCTCCTCTATAGAGAGAGAGTTGTTTAATTTCTACCATCATTCACAACTGGGTTTGGCAGGACTGCAGAGCTTAGATCTGTTTCATTGGTTTTGGGATTGCTCAGCTCTGTCAATCACTTGCTGCTTATGCTGTTTTGCAAGTAGTCCTGTTTGATACTACATTTTTAGATATGCCTGCTGCTGCATCTGGCATGCTCACCAGTACCCCACATTGAACCAGGGTTGATCCCTCGGCTTGATAGTAATAGTTGAGTGAGGGATATATTGGGTCATGAGGTTACAGATTGTGCTTGAGTACAACCCTGCTGCTATTGATGGCCCACAGCGCCTCATGGATGCCCAGTCTTTTATTGTTCAATCTGATTGAATTCTGTCCCATTTAGCGCAGTAATAATGACACACACCACAATGGAGGGTATTCTCAATGTGAAGGTGGAATTTCATCTCAGAAGGACTATTTGGTGGTCACCCCTACTGAAACTATCGTGGACAGATGCTTCTACAGCTAGCAGATTGTATGTTCTTCCCTCTTGATGGTTCCCTCCCCAGACACTCTAGACATAGCCTAGTAGCTATGTCCTTTAGGACCCGACCAGCGCCAATCAGTAGTATTGCTGCTGAGCCATTCTCACTGGCCGGCATCGAAATTCCCTGTCCAGAATATATTTTCTGCCCTTGCCATCCTCAGTGCTTCCTCAAAATGTTGTTTATCATGGAGGAGTACCAATTCATCAGCCAAGGGAGGATGGTACATGTTAATCAGCAGGAGGTTTCCTTGCCCATGTTTAACCTGAAGCCATGAGACTTCATGGGTTCCAGAATCAATTTTGAGGTCTCCGGAATCAATTTTGAGGACTCCAAGGACAACTCCCTCCTGATCGTATGCTACTGCACTACCACCTCTGCTGTGTCTGTCCTGCTGGTGGGACAGGACATATCCTGGGATGGTGGTGTCTGGAACGTAGTCATACTTATGGAATCATATGTTAGAGACAATGTCAGGCTGTTACTTGACAAGTTTGTGAGACAGCTTTCTCAGTTTTGGCACTAACCCCAGATGTTAGTAAGGACTCTGCAGGGTTGACAGGCTATTTTGGTCTATTCCAGTGTCTAGGGTGATGTCAGGTGGTCCGCCCGGTTTCATTTCTTTGTTGAGACTTTTTCGCAATTGATACAACTGAATGGCTTGCTAGGCCATTTCAGAGGGTAGTTGAGAGTCAACCACATTGCTGAGAGCCTGGAATTACATGTAGGCGAGACCAGATGAGAATGGCAGATTTCCTTCCCTGAAGGGCAGTAGTGAACCAGATAGGTTTTTCTGACAATCGACAATGGTTTCATAGCCTTCAGTAGATTCTTGATTCCAAATAATCTTATTGAATTCAAATTCCATAGCAGGATTTGAACCTGTGTCCCCAGAACATTAGCTTAATTTCTGGATTAATAATCTAGTGATAATACCACTAGGCCATTGCTTTCCCTTTAATGTTTTTTAATGTTCTCCTAAATCTTAGGGCATTTTCTGTTTATGCCATCTAGTAAGCCATTTATTTTAATCTTCTATAGTGTTTAACTTCCTTTGTTTGCTGCAGTTGACTGATGATTTTTAGGTTTTTGTGCCTTAAAGAAGAATAAGTTTGTTGGAAAATACAATAATTGTTTCATAACTATGCATTGCTGATGTACCATTATACCTTTTCATATATTTTCCCAAACCACAACAGCCAATTAACCCCTCATATCTTCATAATTTCCTTTGTTCAAATTTAATTCCCTGGCATCTGATTGAACTATCTTACTTTCAAACAAAATATAAAATTCCATTATATTACGATCACTGATCCCTAAATATTCAAGATTATTAACTCTTTTTTGTTACATAGTAATAGATACAAATAGCCTGCTTTTTAATTGTTTCCTCAACGTACTGCTGTAGAAAACATGCCGTACCCTATACTACTATTGCTATTTAGTGGCCTATTAACAATTCCTACCAATGTTTGTTGCTCCTTTCTGTTTCGTAGCTCAGCCCAAACAGATTCAACATTTTAATAAAACAAAAAAACTGTGGATGCTGGAGATCTGAAACAAAAACTGAAATTGTTGGTGAAACTTGAGGTAGTTCTGATGAAGAGTCATCAGACTTGAAACGTTAACTCTGCTTTCTTCCCACAGATGCTGCCAGACATGCTGAGTTTCTTCAGCAAATTATTGTTTTGTTTCAGATTCAACATTGTGTTCTTCTGATTTAGGATCTTCCCTTCTAATGTACTGCTCCCATTTCTTGTTATTAGTGCAACGTCACCTCTTTTTCTTTTTGCCTATCCTTCCAAAATGTTGACTGTTTTCAAATATTCAGTTCCTAGCCTTGGTCACCCTGCAGCCATGTCTGTGTAGTAGCAGCTATATCATACCCATTTACATCTATTTCTGTTCTTCAATAATCTACCTTATTGTGAATGCTATGTATATTCATGCAAAGTGCCCTTAACTTTGTCTTTTTGGGCATTAATCCATGTTGTCACTTTTCTATTTCTCATTACCACCTTTACTTCCTTCCAGTTTGAGCTACCTTCTATCTACTGACAAGCTAGTTTACACACTTCCTAATAGCAGTTGCACATCTCCCTTCCAGGTTATTTGTCTCAGCCCTGTTAATGTGACCAATCCAACTTAACAGTTCCCAGCTACCCTCAGAAATCTAATGCTCTCCATGCCACACCAATTTCTCCAGCCATGTGTTGAATCAATGAATTGTCCTATTCCTGCAGTCACTAGCACATGACACTTGGAGAAATCCTGAGATTACTGCTTTCAAAGTTCTGCTTCTTTATTTCCTTTCTAACTCCCTAAAATTTGCTTTTAGAATTCCACCGCTCTTTCTACATATCTCATTTGACTTATCTTAGATAATTTTTTTCCCACAAAAAAATTCAATTTCTCAACATAATTCAAGTGACTAAATTATTAGCATTTCTATGATCCTTGTCATTACTGCTCTACATGCACAACTATTTTAATTCCTGGCCCAAAGGACCCTTAATTACACTTGGAACAAGATAGTGACTGCTGCTGGGAGGCATCTTAGCCAAGCCCCAATTCTGTCCTCACCTTATTGTATACTCATATCTGGGATAGCTGTACATAGATAAAGGAAAGGAACATTTTTATGACATTTCCATCCTTAAAGTAGGATATTGAAGTTAATAACCCTACCTCTGACTCAAGTAAGAACTGCTAACTTAGAACAGCCAATGTTCTTGGACCTTTAATTGTCCTGGTCTGAATTGCTAAGCTCCTGATGGTTTTATTTTTACAGCATCTGTTTAAAATATCTGTTCTTCAATATTAAAGGGGCTATATGAATATAAGTTGGTGAAGTCGATTAACTGGGAGAATATAATGATGTATAGAATTTAATATAGAATTCAAATCTTAAATCACACTACAAATGCCATGTTTCTCCAAAACCAAATTATAGAGAAAAAAGTGAAGGAGCAAGAAAAGAAGGAGAGGATTTATCTGCAAGAGTTGAGTGAAGAAGATTATGAGGCTCTGTCAGAAGAAGCAAGAGCGGAGTTCGACTTGAAACGCACTTCTTTATTCAAAGCACGCAGGGAAAGGTGAGTGATCAAACCATCCTGTCAGCTATTTGGGTCAGAATCTCAGGTGCACTCATTGCTCCTACAAAGAAAGATGTAACAACAGTATAAGGTGAATCACTTGTAGACCCTGTTGCGTTGGATTGAATCATGACTGATATATACCTTGACTCTGTATACCCATATATTTCTGTAGCCTTTCATACTCTCACCTAACAAAAATCTGTTATTTTCAGCTTCGAAAATTTAAGTTGAACTCACTTCAACAGCCTGTCGAGGGAGAGAAATCTAGATTTATATTATCCTTTGTTGAAGAATTGCTCTGTGAGGTACATTAGTTAGACGGTATTAATGTATTGTATTAATGATCTAGACCTGAGTATTACTGGGAAAGAGACATGCTGTCAAAGTCTTACATCTTACACTCATCCTGGACCCAGGAGATCTTGGCACCATTTCAAAATTTGCAGAAGACACAAAACATGAAAGTATTGTGAACTGTGATGAGGCTAATGACATACTTCAAGAGGACACTGGCTGGTGTAATAGGCTGACATGTGACAGATGTAAAGAAGTGAGATTTTAATAGGAAGACTGAGGAAAGATAGCATGGAAAAGAATATGACGTGAAAAGGTGTGCGGTAAAAGAATGTGAAGATATATGTGCATAATCATTGAAAATGGCTGAGTTGAGAAAGTGGGATTCTTGGCTTTATAAATAGAGGCATAAGCTACAAAATAGAAGAAGATGTGGTGAACATTTATAAAACACTGGTTCAGCCGCAACTCAAATATTGTGTCTAAATTGGGCACCACCCTTGAGGAAGTATATGAAGGCTTTAGATGCATGAAAGATTTATTGAAATAATTTTGGAAATATGAGACTTGAGTCAGTTAGAATGGATCGAGAACTTATGTCTACATGAAGGAGAGAGGATAGAGTGAGAATTTGACAAAGGTCTTAAAATCAAGGGGATGGAACAGACAAGTAAGTAGAAACTTCCCATTCGTGGAAGGGTTGTGAATCAGAACCATTTTAAGGTGATTGACAAAATATAATATGGTGACCTGAGGAAAAGCTTCTTTATTCAGTGAGTGATTCTGATTTGGAATGCACTGCTGGAGACTGAGTTAATGGAGAATTCAATCACAGCTTTCAAAGAGGTTTGGATAATGAACTCATGTTTTAAGGGTGATGTCAAGCAACTAGTCTTTGCATAAAGTGTAGAAAAAATCTGGAATACCATAAATAGTTGAAATTAAAGGACTATTAGTTAAAACATTTTTTAAAATTAGTTCATAGACGGAGGGCATCATTGTTAAGACTAGCACTTATTGCTTATTCCTAGTTGCCCTTGAGAAACTGGATATAATTGATGGCCCTTGTAGGAGGAAAAACAAATAAAGCTTGTGAATGATACAAACCAGTTCAACATGCCTTGTATATTTCAAAATGGAGCTTCAGTGTGAACTAATATGTTCATTTAAAATATTGCTGGCAATTTACTAGTTTTCCCAGGGCTTTTTAAAGCACAGTTATGAGTTAACTACATGTCCATGGGCTTAATGCAGAACAGGAAAGAATGACTGATCTCCTTCCCTCTGTCACTGAAACTTTGCTAGAGTCCATTATGAAGGAAGAAATTGCAGTGCAATTAGAAAAGCTTAACGCAGTAAAGCAGAGTCAACGTGGTTTTGTGAAAGGTCTTAAAGTGCAGATAAGCCAGGATCTAACCTGTTGAGGCAGATTTTTCAATATCAGTTGTTTCATCTGCTAATCCACTGGGTTGTGTAGCTTCCACATTAGTTGATGTGTTATTTGGAGAACTTCTACTGTAAAAGATGAGAGGCCTTATGTGAAAAAAATCTGTTTTTGTGTCCAGAGTTTTGAAGGAGATACGTGAACGACAACTGCAGCAACAGAGATGGAGGGAAGAACTGGAGAGGCTGCGAGAGGAAGAAGAACTCAAGAAAAAATCTAAAAGAGCAAGAAAAGATTTCAGTATCAGGGATGATGCAAGAAGATACCAGATAAGTGCAAGGATGGTACGGTTGTTGGAAAACTGTGAATAGAGAAACTTACAATGCTTCATTAATTTGAATAGTTATTGATCTTTTAAAATTTAAGGTCAAGACGAGGAAAAAGAGTGAAAGCTTTGCCCCATTGGTAGCTAGTCAAAGATGGACCATTGAATGTTATCTAGACAATGTGGTACAGCTGAGTGAATGTGCATCTTAAAGTTCAACCATTTTCAATAATGTCTTCCTTACCTCTTCACTCGTCATCTTCCCATTTTAATGTGATACTTAGTGTTACTTTTCATTTCTAACTATTGTACTTTAAATGTTGAGCTACTTCAGTTTGTAAAGGGTCATTTGCAATATAACTTTCAATCATACATGTCAGACATTCACAATGTGGATCTTAGACTGAGCTGACTGTCATTTCTCAGCCAAGGCAGTGAAGTGAGCCAGGAAAATGAACTTGCATCAGGATAGGCACTCCTGATTACTTGTAACTCTGCGAGGAAATTTACCACTGGGAATCTCAGATGGTGACAGAATCAGGTAGAGCAGTGATACCTCTGGGATGAAACACCCTGGCAACATTTGTTGCATCAATTAACCAAAAAGGAAAAGTTTGGCGGGTGATTTATTTGTGGGCTGTGGATACCCCAAAAACAAACAGCATTATTAGGAAATGTAGCAATGAATTGGAGTAGCAGAACAATGACTGAAAATCCAATTCCTATGGTTTAAATCATGGTTTGCACTTCTTGAGTTATAGTTCTTGGGTTTATAACTGCAAATATGTCGGAATCTATGTGTGGCTGAAGTGGCAGTGCCCCCACCTCTGGGTCAAAATACTTAAAAGCTTCACTCCTGGCCATGCAGGAATCTGGACGCTGAGATTGGCAAGCGAATATGTACTGGTGCGAGTCCATGGTCCAGATTAATGAGATTTATTAACTACAGGAAGAACATCCAACTGTAAACTTACCAACTAAATTACTTACCAACTTACCAACTCCCAGATCCACAGCAATATGGTTAACTCTCAATTGGCCTCTGAAATGGCCTAACAAGCCATTCCGTAGTATCAATCGCTACAAAGATATAAAAGCTGAATTCCAGAAGTCAGTTGAGAGTGACAGCCCGTGACATCAAAGCTGCATTCGATTGAGTGTGGCATCAAGGAGCCCTAGCAAAACTGGAATCAATAGGTATCAGGGTGCAAACTCTGTGCTGGTTTGGAGTCATAGCTGGCACATTGTAAGATGGTCATGGTTGTTGAAAGTCAGTCATCTCAGCTCCAGGACATCTCTGTAGGAGTTCCTCAGGGTAGTGTCCTAGGCCCAACCATCTTCAGCTGCTTTATCATTGACTTTCCCACCATCATTAGGTTAGGAGTGGGGATTTTCACCAATGATTACACAATGTTCAGCAGTATTTACAACTCCTCAGATAATGAAGCACTCCATGTTCAAATGCAGCAAGATCTGTATGATATCCAGGCTTGAGCTGACAAGTGGCAAATAACATTCGTGCCACACAAATGCCAGGCAATGACCATCACCAATCAGAGACAATCTAACACTACCCCTTGACATTCAATGGTGTTACTATCACTGAAACCCCCACTATAAACATCCTGGGGGTTACCATTGACCAGAAACTCAACTAGACTTGCCACATAAACACAGTGGCTACAAAAGCAGGTCAGAGGCTAGGAATACTGCGGCGAGTACCTCATCTCCTGACTGTCTCCCCACCCCGACCCCCCAACCCCACCAAACCCCACAAGGGACCAGTCAGGAGTGTGATGGAATACTCTTTGCCTGGATGGGTGAGCTCCAACATCATTCAAGAAGGTTGACACCATCCAGGGCAAAGCATCTGGCTTAATTGGAACTACATTCACAAACATCCACTTCTTCTACTGACTCTCAGTAGCAGCAATGTATACTATCTACAAGATGCACTTCATAAATTCAGCAAAGATCCTTAGACATCACCTCTAAACCCAAGATCACTTTCATCTAGAAGGACAAGGGCAGCAGATACATGGGAACACCATCACCTTCAAGTTCCCTCCAAGCCACTCACTATCCTGACTTGGAATATATTGCTGATCGTTCACTGTTGCTGGGTCAAAATCCTGAAAGTCAAAGACATGGATATGAAAACAACACATCAGAGATGGGCAGATTGATTCACTTTACATTCAGAAATATCCTTAGAGTTTCCAAAATGTTTGACCCAAAAACAGTAGCAAGTTAATGCCCTCCATTGTTTGTAGATGAGAGCCTCTCTTTGCACATCCAATGCCTAGTTAAAAGCTGCAGCTTTTTGCATAAGAAACAGTGAACATAAGCAGCATCTACCAAAGCCACCTCCCTTTCACACCCTCAAGCAATCCACATTCTTCTGTCAACATCCATCTGCCTCCCACTTTCACCTCCATCCCACATCTTCATTGTATTCACATCCTACTGTTCACATTCGCCTCCCTCCCACACCCTCCTCCTGTCCACACCTGCCTCCTTTCCACACCCATCTTCACCAAAGACGAAGAAATCCAGCAAAGATCTTCAGACAGCACCTTCCAAATCCATGGCCACTTCCATCTAGAAGAACAAGGGCAGCAGATATATGGGAACAACACCATCTTCAAGTTCCCTTCTAAGCCACTTACCATCCTGACCTGGAAATGTGTCACCATTCCTTCACTTTCACTGGGTCAAAATCCTGGAAATCCCTCCCTAAAGGCATTGTGGGTCAACCCACAGCAGGTGGACTGCAGCGGTTCAAGAAGACAGTTCACTACCACCTTCTCAAGGGCAACTAGGAATGGGCAGTAAATGCTGGCCCAGCCAACGATGCCCACATCCCACAAAAATGAATAAAAAAATCACAATTGATAGTTGATCAATGGAGATGGTGAAGAGTGATCAACTAGCATTGTGGCATCCCCAAGTACCATGGGAAAACCAAAAGAGATAGAGAAATATTTGCAGAAATGTTACTTGGGGCTGAACTGTTGAATTTCATTCTTTAGGCTTAAAATTCTGGAGTTAATATCCTTTGGATTCTGAAATAAATGCTTGCTCAGTGAAATGACTCACTGAGTCACCCTTTATTTACAGTGCACAGTACTTGACACCGGTCTGGCATTCCTCAGAGCCAGCTCTCAGAGTGAACAGAATCTCTGACACTCCTGTTTATATCTGTCAGCCAGCTATCCCTGACTGGATCGGATTCACAGCCTCAATCAGCGAACTCATTCTCTGTGACCTCCACTTGGCTGACCTGGCTAACACTACATTCTGCCACCTCTAAGTCTGGGAATATAGACCTGTTCTTTTCCTTGTAGCCTCTCCTAGGGCGTTTTTGGACTGGGTCTGGTTCTTCGAACTCAGCCTCAGATACGGGCGACATGTACTGGAGTATTGCCCACCTCATGCCCAGAGTATCTTGGGAGAAATTTATCCTCCAATTCAGGCAGTAAAGATGTAGAGGCTGCAACATGCGCTGTGTCCATCTCAGACTCCGAGGTTTGTTCGACTGTAGTTGGAGGGCGAGAACCCACAGGTTCTGACAGCCTTTCTGGCTGTTCTGTGGAGCCGGGTATATTTTCCTCCTGACCTGTTTGCAAGTTTGCAGCTTTCATGTGGTCCACACGCTTGTTTAGGACCATCTCACCTACCCAAACTTTGTACGTCACGGAACCTGAGCTTGCATCAATCGTACCTCTTACCCATGCAGGGCCATTTCCGTAGTTTTGGCACCAAACTTCGTTCCCTGAAGTAAACTGTCTCTCTCGCTTAGAGGAGCCTTGTGTCTGGTAATTGTGTCCTTGATACCATTTCACTCTCCTGCCCAGGTGCAGGAAGATCAGATTCTTCAGTCTTCTCCCCATTAACAACTCTGCTCGAGCTATCCCTGTAGTTGCATCAGTTGTGGACTGACAATCAAATAGGAACCAGGACAATTTGGTATTGAGTGAAGCTGCAGGCTGTTTCTTTAATCCTGCATTATATGCTGAATGCCATTCAACTTTAGGAAACACTTGAATTCCCTGCTGGTAAATGATAGCCCGTTGTCTGTGACCAACTCTTCCGAGAGCCCGTGAATTCCAAAAGATGCTCGCAGCTTTTCTCTCGTTGTCCCCACATTTAATGAATGAACTCTATTCACATACAACCACTTTGAGTGGGAGTGCACAATGATGAAGAATGTTGGGCCCATGGAAGGGCCGGCATAATCGATGTGTAGCCGTGTCCAGGGTTTACCCGGCCATTCCCATGGATTTGGGGAAGCTGCTGGCAGTAATGTTTGTCTTTGTTGGCACTTTGGGCACTGCCCCACCAATGCAGCCATGTCTGCATCCAATCCTGGCCACCAGACATAACAATTTCATTTTGGAAAACCATGAATCACCCCAGAGGAGTTTAGCCAGTAAGTGGTGGCGATCTTTGCATGGGACAAACACTCTTGCTTCTCCATAATAAAATGCCATCCTCTGCGGTGATCCAGTCTCGCCAGGTCCAGAAATGTTTCAATTCTGGTTGTGTTGGCTCTTTTGTTTCACCCATCACCACCAGCTATTTTAGTTTTGTCAAGACTGGATCTTTCTGTGTCCACAGGCTGATATTGTCAGCAGTTTCACGAAGGGTGTCCAGAAAATTTAAAACCAGAATAGACCCTTCCAGTGACAGCAACATCGGCAGGCAGCTCAAGGCATTTGCATTTGCGACACTTGCGCATTTGTGGTGTTCCAACTTGTAATTGTACGCAGTTAGAATGAGAGCCACTGCTGAATTTGACCTAAGGCTATGGGTTGCGCTGTCTTGACCTCTTTGAGTAACCCTAGCAGGGGTATGTGGTCTGTTACTATTACAAATTTAAGTCCACAAAGGTATTGGTGGAACTTTTTCCCATCAAAGAAGACCATCAAAACTTCCTTCTCCGTCTGGGTGTATTTGCGCTCAGCATCAGCCAAACTCCTGGCAGCATATGCTATTGGGCATTCCTGTCCATTGTGAGTCAACACTACCCAATAGCGTACAGGGAGGCATCGCATGTCTACAGCAGATCTCGCTTGGGATCATAGTGTGCCAACATATTTAACGATAATAGCTGCTCCTTCACTTCCCAAAAGGCTACATCTTGGCTACGAGACCATTTCCAAGACTGCCCTTTTTTTCAATAGCAGATGTAAGGGTGCCAGGATGGAGGACTATTTATGTCTGAACTTTCTGTAATAATTTACCAACTCAAGGAGAGACCTAATCTCCGATACAGACTTGGGAGCCGGGGCATCTTTGATCGCCCTCACTTTGTCTTCTAATGGGTGTAACCTGGTCTTGTTGACTCAGTGGCCGAAATAGGCATATAGCTGCCTTGAAGGAATGTTCAAGTTCTCTAATTGCTCTTTATTGGTCTTCCCTGTTATTAGTACGTCATCCAGATAAATGGCAACTTGGGTTAGACCTTGTTCCCGAAAAATTGCACAGGCTGATGGTGCCCCAAATGGCAATCTTTTATATTGGTACAAACCTTTATTGGTATTAATTGTAACATACTTCTGGGAATCCTCTTCTAACCGCAATTGCAGGTACACATGGCTCATGTCCAGTTCCGTGAAGGATAGCCCCCCATCAGCTTTTCATATAAGTCCTCCCTGCGAGTGATTAGGCATTTATCCAGCTGTGAGAAGCAGTTTACCATTTGTTTAAAATCCCTACAAAGGTGAACCGACCCATCGCGTTTCACAACCGGTACAACCGCTGCTGCTCATTCTGCAAGGTGGATTGGTTTGATGATTCCTTCACTTTCCAGCCTCCTGATTTCTGCTTCTTCTTTTGTTCATAAGACAAATGGCACTGGGCTGGCCTTATAGAATTGTGGAATTACTTCTTGGTCAATGTGCAAGGTGACCATGGCTCCTTTGTTAGTCCCTAGACCTTCCTGAAAATCTTCCCAGTATTTAGTTCGGACTTCACTAAGGCAACCATTTTCTAATCGAAAAAGTTTTGAGCCAAACAAGGCGAGTCTTTCTCAATCAATTTTGCCCCATCAGGCTTGCCCTGAGCCTTTTACTACAATCAGTGGTAACTGAACCAACTGCTTCTCATATGAGATCAGAACCAAAGTTGTACCCTTAATCTGTAAAGATTCTCCGGTATAGATTCTCAGTTTAGCCGAGGTCTTACGCAAACTTAAAGTTTGGAGTCCAGAACGAATTTTATTAAAGACTCACTCTACAATCACTGATACAGCTATGCCAGTATCAGCCTCCATTAAAACCTTGTGACCATTTAACCAGGAATTAATTTTGATTGGTTTTGATTTGGATGTTGCTGAGCAATTTCTCTGTTCCAAACGAGATGTAGATGGGCTTCCCAGAGTGTGCACTCTCCTGGATACTGGCCTATGAGCTTTCTTACTCAATTCAGCCTTACTGGGATTCTTTTACTGCCTTGAGTCTTCCTACTGGCAGCAACTACAATGGCTTGCCAGGCCTGGATCCTGAAGAAATTGTTACCTGTTTGGCTGAGGCTTTGCTTTGTTTTTGGGTTTTGTTGTGGGCTGACTTAGAGTCCCTCTGTTCAGGATATTTGCTGAGTGAGGCTATGCAACTGCTTCAATCGAATGGTGGACCCCAAGCTCAGTCGGGCTGGCGTGTGTGTCCACTTCTATTGGAATACCCTGTAACTGATATGCTCCACTTGCCACATTTTCCAATGATAAAGCCAGTTGCAGTGCCTGTTTGAAGTTCAGTTGGGCTTCAGCTGGTAGGTGCTTTTGCATGGTTACATCATTAATCCCACACACCAAACAGTCTCTCAGTATCTCATTAATGGTTAAACCAAAGTCTTATGCCTCTGTCAGTCATCTTAGCCTTGTCAAAAACCCTGACATGGATTCCCCTGGTTCTGAAACTGCTGAGTAAAATTGATAGCATCTCAGAATTAGAGGAGACTTGGGGCCATAATATTCTTGAACTAAATCCATCAATTCTTGAAAGGTTTTAGTATCTGGTGCCTCTGAAAATGTTAGGCTCCTAATAACCAAAAAAGCTGCAGGTCTACAAGCTGTCAGGAGAATTACTCGTTTCTTTTCATCTGTACCAATGTCATTTGCCCAGAAAAGTACTCCATCCTTCCCACACACTGGGCCCAGTCTTCAATGGCAGGATCGAATGAGTCAAGCTTCCCAGATAACAGCACAATACCAGAAATGCTTACCCAACTCAAAGACTGTTGTGAATTTCTTCAGGAACATATTTTGTTCACTCATCACTACTGAAATAACTCCATCGAGGTTGATATCCCATCACAAAGTCACTCTTTATTTACATGTGGAGAGACCTTAACACTGGTCCGTCATCTTCAGAGCCAGCTGTCAGAGTGAACAGAACCTCTGTCGGTCCTGTTTATAACTCTCAGCCAGGGCTCCCTAATTGTACTAGGTTAATAGCCCCAATCAGGGAACTCATATCCTTTGAAGTCTGCCTGGCTGACCTCATTAAAATCACCACAGTCAGCAGTTATCATAGTTCCATCCTGTTGCTCCATTGTAGACTAAGAGGCCCAGGACGTGTTGTAGAAATACGACAATGTTCTTTTTCTCTGCTGTCAACCAAGAAAATCAACAAATTCTTCATAATCATTCAACCTTCTCTTGTGCACTCTTGTGACTTTCCTAAAAAGGATCTATGTCAGCTATCCAGTGGTCGTAGGCTCTGCCCTCCCTAGTGAATGGTTTTTAGGGTGGAATTGCTGGGGTAAGGTGGAGACGCAATTCTAAGAAGTTTAATATCCCAATATAATATGCTTTCTGTAAGTGCAGAAGGTGCAGTCATGGCAAACGTATGAAAGGAACAGTAAGGTAATTTCAAAGCATTTGGGAATAAAAGAACGTATATAATGGTGGTTTTGTTATGTACTTTTCTACAGAGCACAAATATTTCAACAGTGAAATCTGATGGTCCTGAAGGAAAGACCACCTCTACTGATCCTCATGATTCAATAGATCGTGGTGATGTAGAGGAAGGAGTTAGAAAGAAAAAGACCAAAGATGCCAGAAGCAACCACACAATTTTAGACAGGACGGATTCAATCCAAGAGGATGCATTATACAAAAACCCAGAAAAATTGCTTTTCCAAAGATTTCAAAGGTATGAGCGCAACCAGAAGAAAATCTCTCAAATTTTGGAATTCTGGGATCGAGCCCAAGGAGCCATTATCTTCCCAGCATCGGAGGATATCCAAAGCTTGGGGGAAGAGCATACAGTTGAACGGCCTGCACCTTCAGGGAAAAGGGGTAAAAAGGATCGACATGACAAAGCCGAAAAAGAGAGAGCCGAAAGAGCTGAGAAGGAGCGAGCTGAAAAAGACCGCTTGGAGCGAGAGAAGGCCGAGAAAGAACGTTTGGAAAAGCTGAGAGAGGAGAAAATTGGTACATCTCCACTCTCTGATGGCATAGCTGAAGGAGACAGCAAGGATAGTGCAGAAAAAGAAGACAATTTTGGAGTGCCACAGATCAAGTTGCACGTTTCTGACCTAGAGGATTGCTTTGGGAAATTGATTCTGGAAAGCGGGAAAGTTCCAACAGCTGATGAGGTAAAGATACAAGATGTGTTTGCGAATAGCATTACGCCATGTCTAACATTCTGTGATTTCCTCAAATCTGCTTTGACCCTTGACTTGCTTAATTGTTCATTGTCCCCTTGGCTCATTCCCTATTGTAAACTCTCTCTCTACATGCAAAAGTCTGTCCCTGAACCACCAGTAGCTAGGTATGTGAAAGGATACTTCCTAAATTAGAAAACACCAGAAAAGTAACTAAGATACATATAGTTTCTAATTGCAAACTATTATTCCAATACATAGATTAAACACCTTATTTATGTTACATAAAAAGTTCACATTGTAGATTAAATATTACAAAAAACAGTTATTATATTAGAGCATCGGAACATAGGGCATAGGAATACAGATTTGAGGTTACAATCAGATCTGCCACAATCCAATTCAATGGCCGAATAGGGTCGAGGGGCTGATTAGCTTTTTTTGTTTCTGATTTGCATATTCATATGTTCGAATGATTACCTTGAATTTATCTAAGTGCCTTGTTATTATATCGTTAATAATAGCAGTGGCTTTCATTATTCAAAAAGGGAGCAAAGGTTAAACCAGGAAACGACAAGCCAGTCAGTCTAACCTTGTGGTAGGGAAACAATTGGAAGCAATTCTGAGGGACAGGATTAATCCAGAACAGTCAGTGTGGTTTTATGAAGGGGAGATCATAGCTGTCTAACTTGACTGAATTTTTTGAAGAGGGACAATGCTTTGATGTAGTCTATTTAGACTCCAGCAAGTCTTTTTAAAAGGTCCCGCATTGGAGACTGATAACAAAGGTAAGAGCCCATGGGTTTCAAGGAAATTTGGCAGATTGGATCCACAATTGGCTGAGTAGTAGGAAGCTGTGGATGATAGTTGAGGGATGTTTTCCGACTAGAAGTCTGTATTCACTGAGGTCCCACAGTGGTCAGTGTTGGGTCCCTTGTTGCCTTTGGTTTATACAGATGATTTAGGCGTGAATGTAGGAGGCTTAATCAGTAAATTTGTAGACGATGCAAAAATTGGTGGAGTGGTAAATAGTGAGGATGATAGTCTTAGACTGTAAAAGGATATAGACGAGCTGGTCAGGTGGGCTGATTAGTGGCAAATGGAATTCCATCCAGATAAATGTGAGGTGATGCACTTGGGCAGGACAAACAAGGCTAGCTAAGGGTCTTCACTATGAAGTAATTAATTATTTCTATTGCAATGGTCAATACCAGGTCTAGTGTAACCTGCTGTCTGGGTGGTGCCAGAACATACTGTTGTAAGAAACTATCCTGAAAAAATTCTATGAATTTCTCATCTAAGCTACCTTTGCCTACCTGATTTTTCCAATCTATATGATTAAACTTCCCCATGATAATCATCATACCTTTTCAACAGACAAGTTCCCATACTTCTTTTATGCCTGACCTAGTTTCTCTTATATACAAGTCCCACAAGTGACTTGGCTTTTTCTCAACCTTATCCCTACCCAAACCATTTCTACATCTATTTTTAACCCCTGAATTTAGGTGATTCCTCCATATTGTGCTAACATAACCTGCAATGAACTGAGCCACCCCTCCACCTTTCCTAGTTTGCTGTCCTTTTTAAATATCACATACCCTTCAATACTTAGGTTCCAATCTATATTATCCTACAGCCATGTCACTATATGGCTACTAGATCATACTTATTTATCTAAATTTAAACTATCAGTTCATCTGTTTTGTTTCAAAATTCATTGATATTGCTTTCTGTTGTATAGGTTTTAAATAGTCTGGGTCTGAGTCGAAGTGGCCCCGCTATTCCACCTCCTGCCCTGTTTGGATTGGTACGATACCCTGTGGAACGAAGGCCCACTTCAGGAACAGAAATACAAAAATATTTCAGACTTTTACCTAACCCAGATGAAGGAAAATTGTTGTTTGAAGATAAGAAGGAACCTGAACCAGACCCTGAAATTTTGGTCCCAGTTATTAAGGTATGTCTGGAACAAGAGCATTGGCCTGAGCTGAGTGAAAATAAGTATATCTAATATTCTCCTTGGTTAATGTTGAATACAGTTGCCATACAGATCTTAAACAACGGGGTCTTATAGTGCAGTGAGCCAGAAGGTCTTGGTTCAAGTCCATTCTCAAAATGTGATGGTCATGCAGGTGACATGTAGCTAGTCCAAAATAAGGGATCTTGTGGCCCATTCTCACCTGATCCAACAGATTGCCCATTGAAGATATAAAATCTAATGGTTCAGGGATGGGAGTGTTGTACTGTTGGAGACAATGTCCCAAATTTTCCTAGTTCTGAGTAGGCTACACACTCCTACAAGCCCAATCGTTTAATCCATTAACATCTTGCATTTCACAAATCATTAAAATTTCATGAAGTTCCAAAAGCCCAATAATGTTCAATGCGTGGTGTGTTTTAGATTGGTGTGAAGCTACTATGCACATTTGCACTTCAAAGGAAACATTGCTTTCATTCCACTTGCCCCATCCTATTTCTCCTCAAAATTCCCTTTACATATCCTATAACAGGGCACACTAAACATACAGTCTAATACATTGTGATCCACTTCTCTTCTCACATGTCTCATTTTCCCTCTCAACTTGTACATCCCGCTGTCCCTCTTATCACAAATCCAATTTTTCTTCTGCTCAAATGTCCCACAAATGTAGCTCTCCTACTGCAACTCTTTCTATATCTACTGACAGCTGTTCAGTTCTAAGTTTCTGCTCCCTGGCTGTGTTCTCCTCCTCTTCACATATTTAATCCTCACCCTCTCCCACGTTTTTCCATTCTCTCTGTATTCAGATATCACATTCTCATCCAAACCCCATTCCTTCTTTTTTCCCTTCCCACACGCATCCCACGCCTGGGCTTTTAGCTCCCTTTTCCTGATTCAAGCCACTGTCAGGAGAAATGTGAAGGGAGACAGAAGGATTCACACAGCTTAAAAGTATTGGTTTAGCATATAAGCAACATTCAAGATCTATTCAGCTTGTTAAATAATAAAATTAAACTCAGAATCTGGTCAATCTTCCATGAATTATTCATATAGCTTCAGTTAACCTGCATTTTCCAGGTTGGCAAATGTTACTCAGTAAATAATAAGGCTGGATGCTTATTGGCCATTCTTGATTTATTCAGCAACTGAATCTGCATTATAATCTGTCCATCAGAAAGCATTCTTTGACACTACATCTATTGATCAACTTCATCACAGGTGCTTTGTGTATTAAAGTGTCCAAGATGGGTCTGTGCTACTGGGTTTGTGCTTGTGAGTTGCTGTTATCCTTTCTATGTAATTGGGTTCTGAATTATATCCTGGGGACATTGAGAGCTGCTGAATAAGGGGTAATTCTGAGTCTTGTCCTGATCAAGGATTCTTAACTAAATGCTTCACGGGCTTAATTCTTTCATTCATATCAGCTCTAGCCTTACCCTCATAGCCAGATTAGCTTTTTCCCAGTTTTCCTCCATTTAACCACTCTTGGATCCAATAAATCTCCCAGTGCTTTGAATCCCTGTCTGTCTATTTGCCTAACACTATTTTTGAGACGCCCTGCTCATTTCGTGGCATACTTTCTTCTCTAGAGCTCATTGATCCTCTGGACACAGATTCTCTCTCATTCTCCCTGCTCCTCCATTCACAGCTGTGTTTTGCCTTCTCCAACTCCCACCATACATGATTGTGACATTGGAGTTTAATGCTCAGCCCATCTCCACTTGAGATCAAAATTGTGAGCAACCTGTTTCTTTCAATGTAACAATATAATCCTGACTGCCCTGTGGCCATGCACAGCGAGAGGGAGCATTAGCTGGAGATGTCAACATTTAGATGAGAAGGAGTTTTCCCTAGTGTCCTGCTCAATATGTAACCCTCAACCCACATCAAACCAGAGAATTTGGTTCTTGTCAGAATGCCTTTTTTGTGAACTTGCTATGCATAAATTGGCCGCAAAGCTTGCTATATTGTAACAATGACTAGAATTCAAAAAGCCTTCATTAACTTTATTAAATAAAATAATTTGGAATGTCCTGAAGTTGTGAAAGGAGCTTTGGAAATCCAGGTACAATGATGTTGTGGATATAGTATTAGGTTAAATATTCCAGCCCAACTGAGTGAAAACTAATGACTTGACAACATTTACAACCATCTTCAAGAAATTCTAAGTGGATGTGCCTTCTTGTTCTGCTCCTGAGGTCTTCAGAATCACATATGGCAACCTTAATCAACTGCTTCAGTCCTCGTGGTATTTAGAAACTACCAAAGATACAACAAAGGCTGTGGGACCTGACAATATTCCAGCAATAGCACTGAAGACATGTGCTCTAGAACTAGATGTGCCTTTAGCCAAGCTGTTCCAGTACAGATACAGTACTGACATCTTCTTGACAATGTGGAAAAATGCCCAGGTATATCATGTACAAAAAAGTCAGGACAAAATGAGCCCAGTCAATTACTGTCTCGTGAGTCTACTCACAACCAACAGCAAAATAATGGAAGGTGTCATCAACAGTGCTATCAAGCTACGCTTGCTCAGCAATAACCCGCTCACTGACGCCTAATTTGGGTTCTGCCAAGGCCACTCTGCTCCAGACCCCATAACAGGTTTGATCTAATGATGGACAAAAGAACTGAATTCCAGAGATGAGATGAGAGTGACTGCCCTTGACATCAAGGTCGCACTTGACCAAGTGAGGCATCAAGAAGACTGAGCAAAACTAAAATCAACGGGTATTGGGGAAAACCCTTCACTGGTTTCCATAAACCATCCTGATTTGGAAATAAATCGTCAATCTTTCACTATCAGTGGGGAAAATCTGGACCTGCATTCCTAACAGTGCTGTGGCCATACCCCACCTTCGTTTCCCCTAGTCTGCAACAGTTCAAGACCATGGCTCACTATGACTTACTGAAGGACAATTAGGGTTGTATCATCACTACTGGCCTAGCTAGCAACACTCACATTCCCTGAATAAATAGTTTAAAAACTTACCACCTGCTGTGTTTAATTACTGAATTAGCATTTGTCCATGTTAATTGCCAATCAGAGGAAACAGAGGTACAGAATATATTCTGCAATATCCACTATGAAGAGTGGCTCACTAGCACCACTACTGACTGAGCCCTGAAGAACTTGTCTACTGGATTGTTCTTGCGGTGGGTGGTGGAGGACCAACACAAGGGAAACCCTTCTTAATCTCACAAATCTACTTGTTACAAATGCTGATCTTCATGGCAGTATTGATATGATTGATCACATCACAGTTCTTTTAAAGAAAAAGTTCAGTCTTTACACTGAGGACACCCTTTATTGTGTTGTGAGGCTCTCTTAGTAAGCTAACTGGGTTCTTTCAGAATAACTCAAACCCGGGCGTCTGAGAAAGTATTGAAAAAGGAGTTACATTTCATCACAATCTATAATTTCGTGACCTGATCTATCCCTTAATGTAACAAAACCAGAAATTGCTGGAAAAGCTCAGCAAGTCTGGCAGCATCTGAGGAGAGAAATCAGAGTTAACATTTCAGGTTAAGTGACCCTTTCTCAGACCAAATGATTTCTGAGGAAGGGTCACGCAATCCGAAACGTTAACTCTAATTTCTCTCCAGAGATGCTGCCAGACTTGCTGAGCTTTTCCAGCGACTTCTGTTGTTGTTTCTGATTTACAGCATCCACAGTTCTTTCAGATTTTATCCCTTAATGTACTACTTTTATCAAATAAGTAGACGTACTGTAATTTAAAGAATGTAGGAGAACATGTCAGGAGAAACACCAGTCATATCTAAAAGTGAGGTACTAATCTGGTGAAGCTACCATACAGGACCACTCATTCAAGAAAGCAGCAAATCACCTTTCCAAAGATAAATAGGGATGGATTTTAAAAGCTGGTCTCGTTGGTGGTAGCTACATCCTGTGAACAAGTAAACAACATATTCTTTATTTTATTTGAGTTAAGTAAATTTTTTTTTGTATACTCCAGGAAGAGCCACAAGTTCAGCATAGAGGAAAGTCAAGAAAGGAAAAAGGGGATGTGGAACGTGACAAGCGTCGGTCTGGTGGTCATAAAAAAGCTCACCGTGATTCCCGCTCCTCGATTCCCGCTGCTTCACCTCTTTCTGACTTTGACCGTAGCAGTGGCGTCGAGGACTCACTTAAAGACGATTTAAATACTGCCAAGTAAGTTATCTTGATCTCATTTGCATCAAACAGCAGAGATTTATATTGGTGCAGAGTTCTCTTTCCTATACATATACTAAAATGATGTTATATAGTAGAAATATTATAGATAAAGGGTGTCACACTTAAACTGATGGTATGCTATCTATTTTTTGATGGGGTACAATTCAACAGATGGCAACAACCGTCGGATCTCTTTCTCAACTGATTTGTTTTCCTCCATGTGTTCCTCAGCAGATTCTGTTTGAAATAAACTGATGACAGTAATACCGGATCATTAGAGAGATTGATTATGCAGTTGATTACTAAGGTGGAAAAGTTAGTGTCATAGAACTGCCACACAGTATTTTTCTTTCCTTGATTTCTGGAATATGTTAAGACTGATAACAGCCCTCAATAATGAGATCATGTATGGAAGACTCTTTAGTACTGTTCAGAATATATCTCATTGGATTTTTTGAGCAAAAAGTAACGTTATACACTTTGACAGAAAAAAAAACAAATGTGCAAGAGTATTTCTTAAGTAGTAAGAGATCGGAAAGCCTAGATATGAAAAGAACCTGGGTGCCCTTAAATAAGTTACTGAAGGCTAAAGTGCAAGTGAAACAAGCTGTTAGGAAGGCTATCAAGTGTTAGCCTTTGTTACAAGATGATTTGAATACAGGAACAGTGAAGTCTTGTTTTAATTGCCCACGACCTTGGTTAGACCACAGCTGGAGTACTGTGTGAAGTTTTGGCCTCCTTACTTCACTAAAGACATTATTACCACAGAGGGAATGCAGCAAAGGTTCACCAGACTTGTTCCTAGGATTAAGCAACTGTCCTATGAACTGGGATTGAGCAAACTGGGCCTGTATTCTCTAGAGTTACAAAGAATAGGAGGGGATGTCATTGAAACATACAAAAAGCAGACAGGACGGTTGCAGATAAGATGTTTCCCCTGATTGAGAAGTCTGGAACCAGAAGACTCTATTTAAGAATCTTGACCAGAATTCCTGATTCATTGACAATCAAAAGGCTGAAAATTCTGTCGCTCATTACCATGTTTTTTGGATCCCTTGGGCTTCCAGGTGTTTCCTGCATGGCCCATTTGTGTTCAGTAAGGAGATAGGAATTTGTTTTTACTTGGAGGGTTGGGAATCTTTGGAATCACTACCGCAGCCAGAGGGCTGTGGAAGCTCAGTCTTTACCTGGTAGAGGTTGATAGATTGCTGATTACTAATGGCATAAAGGGTTATGTGGATAGTATAGATAAATGTGTGGAAGTGTTCAATCAGCCATGATCATCATAAATGGCAGAGCAAGGTCAACAGGCTGAACGGTCCACCCTCTTTTCTATTTCCTATTCATGGTTACTCATTTTTCCTCGGACACTAGGGACAACCCACAACTGGTAATTATAATAACTGGTCAGTGTAGTAAATCGTCTGAGTGAATATGCTGTGCTGTAAGTTATGCTTTGGCTCATCTGACCTTTATGAATGCTTCCTCTGATCCACCATCATCATCTGCCCTGCAGAATTCCTCCTTACCGCTGGATCGTGCAACCTGGGGAGGAAGTTGCATTACGAGTGCGTTTTAGCTCAACAGTGTGTGGGATATTTGATCAGACGTTGAACTTTGAAATCTTGAACACACTACGATGTTACAAATTGTACTGCAGAGGAGTCTGTACATATCCAACTATAAGTCAAGATCCCTGGTAGGTTTTGTAAGTGAAAGGAAAGATTTGTGTTACAGGGACAGCATTCATGAACTTTGGAACAGTCGGCATGGCAACATGATCATGATTGTACATTTTAATTCCTTAATGAGATAACTTGCTTGTATTGTAATTATTTGAATTTTTTTCTCGTTAGAGAGGTAGCAGGGTCATGTTTTAGACTGTAGCACTCATACTGGTGTCAAGAATTATTTGGATGTAATTATTTTAATCAACTTTTTTCAACATGTTATGGCACACCTTCAGGGCTGTGGGTCTTGAACCTAGATCTCCTAGTTCAGAGGTAGGGACCATTACTGCTGCACCACCAGGTGCCCATTATAAAATTGTGCATTTTTAAAACAACCCAATTGTAGCATTATTTACAGCCTGGATTTTCTTGTAATAATGCCCTACTTTCTGGTTAGTTCTGATGATATCCAATCATACTAATCTGGCGTTGCACCATTGTTGGTCTTGTTGGTGACAACCACATCCTGTGAATGAGTAAAAGTTATGTTCTGTCTTTCATTTGGGTTTACTAAGGGTCTGCAGAACATATCACAAAACAAGTTCCAAAATTTTCGACATATGGTAGGAAAGATAATCATTTTGATAGTTCTTGCTCTGCTGAAAGTAAATGGGGTGGTTTAGCATGACCAGTATTCCTGAACCATTTTTTTTCCCCATTCCAGCCTGGCAGAGAATAATTTGAAGGAACTACTGCAAACAGTGAAGAAGTCTTGTAGAATCTTCACCTCATTGAAATACTTGGTTGCTTGTTACTTTGAAACTTCACTGAAAATGTCCACCAGACTTTCTGATTCCTTAAGAATCAAAAGTCTGGCAATTCTCTTGCTCGTCACCACTTTTATTGGGTGCCTTGTGCTTTTGGGTGGTTTCTGCATGACCCCATTCAGTCAGGACAAAAACATGCACAATGATGTTGCTCGAGCTCACTGAAAACCTTGGATTGTCACACTGCCTAACCAGCTGATGTGATGTGAGGATCTCATCACATGGGATTATAATTTAGACACTTTTAAAAGCAAATGTGTAAATTATCCCTCAACAACAAGGGTTTAGCTTGTTGGACATGTATCAGTATTATTCATAGGACTATGCACCCAATTGCCAACAAATTGATTTTAGAGAACTTTTTCAATTGTAAGATGTCTGGACATATGTGTGCTTCTCAAATTCTGACCTCTCGCTTGCTGTGCCTTTGTTTGCGTAGAACCTAAGCTCTGGAATGTTCGCCTTAAATTCTGCTTATCTGATCTTCCTTCCTCCTTTTAGAACTCCTGAAAGTCTACATTTCTAAGGTATTATTAAGCTAGAAAGAACGCAGATTTACTAGGATGTTATCTAGACTGGGAGGTTTGATTTATAAGGAAAGTTTGGATATGCTGATGGGTGACCCCATTAGATGTCTATAAAAACATGAGAGGCATAGATAAGGTAGATACCAGGCAGCTTTTCACCAGGGTACTGGAGTCTAAAACTAGAGGACGTAGGTTTAAGGTGAGAGGGGAGAGATACAAAAGAGTCCAAGGGCCAAGTTTTTCACACAAAAGGGGTGAGTGTCTGGAACGGGCTGTCAGAGGTATTGGTGGAAGCCAATACAATTTTGTCATTTAAGAAACATTTAGACAGGTACAATGGATGAGATAGATATGGAGGGATATGGATCAAATGCAGGCAAATGTGATTAGTTTAAATTGTGAAAACTGGATAGCATGGGCATGTTGGGACAAAGGGCCCATTTCCATACTGTAGACCTCTATGACTCTATGCTGTTTGATCATCTGCCCGATATTTCCTAATGTGACCTGATGTCACATTCTATTTTATACTGACTCTGTGAAGTGCCTGTAATTTTTCTTTTAACATTGAGGTACAATATAAATGCAAAAAGGTGTTATTATTCTTGAGTTCTGAGTTCCAGGAAGTACTGTTGGACACGTGCTACTGGTGTAGTGTATTGAATAGCATGAGTGACAGTGGTGTATAGGATATATCACCAGAAAATGCATTCCACCAGTTCTTGGTCACCCATATGTGGTCATTAGACTTATTGTGGCACCGTTGCTTATCCTTCGGTCCAGTTGCATATGGATGATGCTTTGAGGGTGGTCGTCGAGGGTTTCCTGATCCCTGCAGGATTATGGTGTCTTTCCTGTTTCCATTTCCAGCACTAATGGCACCAACAGTGCACTGCCTACCATGGAACCCTTCCTGCCCTTGTGTTCACTTTCCTGCCATTTACTGTTACTTTCTTTTAAACAAGAGCATGGATGCTACCTTTAAGAAGAGTAGGCTTGTGTTTTATCTGGGATGCCCAGCCTAAACACATGGGTAACCAGCAGCATTAGATGGAAGACGTTAATGTGGTACCCACTAAGTCAGATTCTACGATCAATAAAAAGAGGTAGATGCACCAAATTTCCTTGCATTTCACCTCAATTTAAACAACTAGGGTCACGTTGTAAATTCAGATCCTCATTCCCAAAAGCAATTCAGTTACTAAAGCGTATCCATGATTCTAACTTGGACTGGAGTCAGGCTTCAGTAGAGGTCAAGGTAGTTCACATACAACAACATCTGGGTAATTTGCCAATTCAAGCGGCAGTGGTGAATAAGCAGGCCTCCCCTTAGGAAAACCAGTGAAGTGCTTTTGAAGTGTAGACACTTGCAGATTGGGGTTTACAATTGGGATAATAATTTTTAAATGTCTTGAACATCCCTGATTTTAATTACTCTAACTTTGCTGGCTGTGCCTTCAATTGCCTAGAATCTAAGCTCTGAAATGCTGTCCTTAAACTTTGCCTATCTAACCTCTTTCCTCTTTTTAGAATACCTTAAAATCAACATTTCTTGAGGCTATAAAAGATGCTATATAAATGTAAGGTTTTTTTTCGCCCAAAGGCAAAGAAGAAGGGAACTTAGTGGGGAGGGTTATGGAACTATGCTGACTGGCTAAGTCAAAGTGGTCATCATAAGTGGAAAGCAAGATGTGTTAAACAGTGAAAGAATCATTACAGAAAAACCTCCTAAGTGATAAGAGTGGTGGAATAATTTGTGATAAATGGAAAATACTAGAAATACTTAATAATTACTTTTGCAAAGATGTCACGAGAAAGAAAAGTACTGATTTGGAAATGGCTGATGCCCGTCAAAATAACAGGTGAAGCTTCATAAAAGCAATTGATAATGTTGCACAAAGTAATCCCAGGGTTCTGTGACAGTAGGTATCTCTTAGACAGCCAACCTAATTTCTGCTAGCTGGAACTTCTGCCTTGTATGCCAGCTGTCTTTTTCTTCTCTTTATTTCCCAGTGTTGTCTTTCGACATCGGAAGAAGAACGTAAAGGCAGAAGAAATTCCTCAGAAGAAGTACATCATGAACACAGGAGTATTTCAGTTTGGGCCACTGCTCTGTGGACTAACAAGGGAAAGGCAAGTAATAGAGTGAAACAGTACAACTGTTAATCAGGAGCTAAGCTTGCTAACTCTCCTGGATCGCCCTGGAAAATAAAGAATAATCTCCAGAGCACCTCATTAAATAACTCAGGAAAAAATAGGGACATTAGTTTGTTTTCATGTGGTGAGTCCTGGAAGACGATGGGTCCTTGGCAAGACTCAATAGAGAATCTTTGGAATCCTCTATTCCAGACAGTTGTGAATATTCCATTGTTAAATATATTTAAGGCCAACTTAGATAGATTTTTTAATCTCTTGGCAAATCGAGGGACATGGATAATGAATGGCAAGGTGCAGATGAGGAGATAATCAGTCAATCATCTCGAATGGTGGGACACATCTGACATGCTGTGTGGTTTACTCCTGCTCCTATTTCTCATGTTCTTTATGTTCTTGTCAGTAACAGTTTAATCCTCTTAATGTCCCTGTGGAGGAAAAAACATTCACTATCCTTGATGTTGAACTCAGTCCAGAGGAATTAAAGATGGCCAATAAATATTGGCACTATCAGTGATACCAACATCCTCAGAATTAATTTAAAAATTTTCTGCTTTTTGAAAAGCAGACAGATTAATTGGGAGAGCGTAAAATCAGGCTTGGGTGCAATTCATATTGACCTTGGAAATGGTGTTAATTCTGCAAAATTATGAGGACAGGTTTTGTAGATGAGGTCGGATTTCCACTGAGATTCTTTCTTCATTTGGGTTACATGAGATATGCTATCAGGGAGAGTTTCTGTTGCTTCATCCGAAATGCCACTGGGATGGAGGTGATGAGCTGTCTCTTAATGTACGGTAGTTCATGTGGCATAGGTCGAGGTGGGAGTTCCATGATTTTGACCCAGTCTCAACAAAAAGTGGCAATATATTTCCAAGTCAGGAAGGTATGTAAAAACTGATGCTTTAAATCAGAAACAAAAACAGAAATTACTGGAAAAGCTCTGCTGAGCTTTTCCAGCAATTTCTGTTTTGGCTCAGGATGCTATGTGTCTTGTAGGGTGACTTACAGGTGATGATGTTGCCATGTACCTGATAACATCATCTTTTCTTTCGGGATTTAGAAGGTTACGTTGAAGGAGCCTTGATAAGTTACTGTAGTGCACTTCGTAGATAGTACAAACCACTACCACAATGTGTTTCTGGTGAAGACAGTGCTTCCTTAAGATGATGGACTGGCTGCTGATTAAGCAGGTTGCTTTGTCCAGAATGGTGTTGAGCTTCTGAGTTTTGTCGGAGCTGCACTCTTTCAGACCAGTGGAGAATGTTCCATCACACTCCTGATTTGAGGATAGTGGACAAACTCTGGAGAGACAGGAGGTCAGTTACTCGCTGCAAGTTTCCAAATCTGTGGACTGCTTTTGTAACAACAGTAGTCACATGGCTGTATAAATTAAGGGTATCTAGCTGAGACATTTAAAGTGATTAAAGGATTCAATGAGAGAAATTCATTTCCCAAGTGGGGATTGTAGGGCAAGGGGGTGAAACTAATATTAATGCTAGGTTATTCAGCAGTTGTATTGTGTGTTAGGAATTTTTTGTTAATTCATTCATAGGATGAGGGCATCACAGGCTAAGCAGCATTTATTGCCCTTCCCTAATTGCCCAGAGGACAGTTAAGAATCAATCACAATGCTGTGGGTCTGGAGTCACATGTAGGCCAGACCAGGTAAGGATGGCAGTTCCCTTCCCCAAAGGACATCAATGAACTAGTATGCTCCTATTTCTTCTGCTGTCTTTATGCAAATGGCAGTGGAAACATGGACCTCTCTGTTGGACAGCAAATGAAGTTAGGTTAATTGAAACCATCAAATATAAAATTGATATTTTCATTAGGTGAGTATTTTGATTGTTACAGATAAAGCTAAGTGAATATATTACAATATAGATTAGCCAATGATCAAATGAATAATAGAAAATGGCCAAGTGGCAGAATTGTCTGTACCTGTTCCTTTTATTCCAAGGTGCCTTCCATGGTTGAGTAAACTGACTATCCTTACCATCCAGAATCACACAAATCATGCTACTGAAGGTACGCATTTCTAAGGAATCGATACCTCAGAACCTTTGGGCGCAGGAGTGCGTAAGAAAGTAAAAATATTAAAAAAGGGGAAAAAGTGACCCAATCAGTTGTAAGGGTCATAGGAATTGTTATAATTAAAGTTTTTTTTCTGATTTTAGGTACAAGGAGGGTCAATACCCAGAAAACAGGGAAAATATCATAATAGTGAATACTTCACCCATGGTGGCTGAGGTTTCCTTCTGTTTTCAGCATGACATAAAAGCTGTCACCTACCTTGTGGATCCACCCACTATGACTCTTGAAGCCAATGAGAGAAAGGTACACATATCCACGACACAATGGGAATTGTCATCGATGTGATGTCTCATTCAGTCATTTAGACAGTTGCAGAGTCTTTGCTAAATATTGTAGATCACATGGAGAGTTCTCACTGTATTCTTAATGTGTTTGCTTCCAAGAAGATGAGACTTTGAGAGCGTAAATGCTGTTTTGTTTCTGCAGGAAGTTGAATGCAACAACATTTTTTTTCAATCTGCCTTTTTTTTATTGTTTCATTAGACCATAAGATACAGGAGCAAAATTAGGCCAATCCAGTCTGCTCCGTCATTAGATCATGGCCGATATGTTTCTCAACCCCATTCTCCCGCCTTCGCCCCACTACTCTTGATCCTCTTACTAATCAAGAACCTATCTATCTTTGTCTTAAATATACTCAATTGAATTCCACAGCTTGCTGCAGCAATGAGCTCCACAGATTAACCACCCTCTGGCTGAAGAAATTCCTTCTCATCCCACTACTCGAGGATCTCCCTTTACTCTGAAGCTATGCCCTTGAGCCCGAGTCTCTCCCACTACTGGAAACAACTTCTCCACTCCCACTCCATCCAGACCTCTCAATATTCTGTAAATTTTAATCAGATCTCCTTTCATCCTTCTAAACTCCAGTGAGTACAGACCCAGAGTCCTCAACCGCTCCTCATATGACAAGCCCTTCATCTCCAGGATCATTTTTGTAGACCTCCTCTGGGCCCCTACTTGGCCAGCACATCCTTCCTTAGATACAAGGTCCAAAACTGCTCAATATTCCAGTTGCAGTCTGACCAGAGCTTGATACAGCCTCAGCAGTACATCTCTGCTCTTGTATTCTAGCCCTCTTGTAATGAGTGCTAACATTGCATTTGTCTTTGCAATTGCCAACTAAGAGTACATGTTAACCTTAAATGAATCCTGAATTAGGACTCCTAAGTCCCCTTGTGTTTTAGATTTCCAAAACCTTTCTCCATTGAGAAAATAGTCTACACCTCTATTCTAAAGTGCGTAGTCAAAGTACATAACCTCACATTTTCCGACATTGTAATCTATCTACCACTTATTTGCATACTCTCCTATCCTGTCCAAGCCCTTCTGCAGCTTTCCCACTTCCTCAGTGTCACCTCTCCCTCCACCTATCTACCTATCCTTCTCCATAACTGCCTTCATGGGATGTGAGTATCACTGGTAAGGGCAGTATGCTGATTGTCAATTGTTCTTTTGGATGTGTGGCGAGCTATCATCTTGAGCCACTACAGTACACATGGTACAGAGACACTCCCAGTGGTGTTAGGAAGTGAGTTCCAAGATTCTGACCTAGAAACAGTAAGGAATGGCGATAGTAGTGCCAGTGGTGTTTCCATGCACTTGCTGCCCTGTTTTTCTACATGATACAGGCGGTGGGTTTTGCAAGATGCTGTCGAAGAAGCCTTATTGAGGTGCTGCAGTGCATGATGTATGTGGTACACACTGTCGTCACCATCTGCGAGTAGCGCAGGGACTGAGTCTTGAAGGTGGTGGATGTAGGCCCAATCATGTTGTTTTAAACTGGATCGTTTCAAGCTTCTTGAATGTTGTTGGAGCTGCACGCATCCAGGCAAGTGAGAAATATTCAACCTTCTGACTTTTGTCTTATGGAGGGTAGAAGGGGTTTGTGGATTCAAGAGGTGAGTAACGCTCTGCAGAATCCTCACCGTTTGACTTACTGTTGTAGCCACTGGACTTATATGGCTGTTCCAGTCAGTTTATGGTCAGTGGTAAGCCCAGGCAGTCAATGGGAGATTTTACAAAGTTAATACCATTGACTCTCAAACAGTGATGGTTAGATTAACCAGTTTTGGAGAAGATCTGTGTATCACAAATATTACTAGCCACTTATTGGTTGAAACCTGAATGTTATCTAAACTTGCTGTATGCCACCACAGTTGGCTTCAGCATCCATGAAGTTGCAAATGGTACAACTGAACTCTGTGCAATCATCAATATAATCAACCACATCTAACCTCAGGGGAGACAATGGCCTAGTGGTATTATCACTGGACTGTTAATTCAGAGACCCAGATAATGTTCTGGGGACCCAGGTTCAAACCCCACCATAGCAGATGGTGGAATTTGTATTCAATAAATAGCTGGAATTACAAGTCTAATGATGACTGTGACTCCATTGTTGATTGTTGGGAAAAGCCCTAATGTCCTTTAGAGAAGGAAACTGCTATCCTTACCTGGTCTGGCCTACATGTGACTCCAGACCCACAGCAATGTGGTTGACTCTTAACTGCCCTCAGGACAATTCGGGTTAGGCAATAAATGCTGCCTAGCCAGTGACACCCTTATCCTGTGAATGAATTAAAAAATGATGCAGGAAAGGTAATTAATAAAGCAATTGAAGATATTTGGGCCTAGAATTCTTTCCAGATGAACTCCTGCAGAGGTGTCCTTGTGCTGAGATGATTGGTCATGAGCAATTACAATTGTCCTTCTTTGGTTAGTATCAGTTTAACAGTGATAGTAGGAACTGCAGATGCTGGAGAATCCGAGACAACAAGGTGCAGGGCTGGATGAACGCAGCATCATAGGAGCAGAGAGGCTAAGCCTCTCTGCTCCTATGATGCTGCTTGGCCTGCTGTGTTCATCCAGCCCTGCACCTTGTTGTCTCAGTTTAACAGTGGACAGTTTTCCCCCCAGTGCCATTAACTTCAATTTTCCCAGGGATGTTTGTTATTATACTGAGCCAGTTCCTGCCCTGATGTGAAGCGCAGTCATCCTCATGTCATATATTTGCACAAGTGAGGTCCGGAACCAAGTGGCCCTGTCAGTTAGATTTTTGATTTAAAAGGCAGCTTAGGGTTATGTAAGCAGACAAGAAAGTAGAGTTAAAACCATGGTCAGATTCTCAACAATATTATTGAATAGTGGAGCCTTTTTTTTATATTCATATGGAACCCAAAATGAACACTGGTCGTTACTGTTGAATTGCTGTCATATTATTGTACTGTCGATTCTATCACTTTCCTGATAATTGAGATTAGATTTATGTGATAGCAATTGGCCAGATCATGTTAAACCTAGAGGAAGGATTACCTGATTAATCTTTTATATTCAGGTTAATGTTGTAGCTGTGCATGAACAACTTGGTTATTGGTACAGCAAGTTATGGAGCATAAATATTCAGAATTACAGCCAGGATGTTGTCAAGACCTGCAGCCTTTGGTGTATCCAGTGTGTACAGCTGTTTCTTCATATTGTGTGGGGTGACATGAATTGGCTGTAGACTGGCATCTGTGATGCTGGGGACCCTCCCAACTGTATACCACTCTGCTGCCACCTCTGTTCTTCTGTATTGAAACATAGCATACACAGCAATTGTGTTGGAGGAGTTTCAGATATTGGCTTTAACATATTATTTGATGATTATGTCAGGCATTTGCTTGACTAATTTGCAGGACAGCTCTCCCAATTTTGCCGATACATTATTAAGGATGTCTTTGCAGGGTTGGATGGACAAGTTGTGCCATTTTATTTCCAGTGTCTAGGCCAATGCTATTTTACAACACAGTTAAGAGTCATTTGCATTGTGGGTCTGGAGTCACATGTAGACCCAAAATCAATCAGGATCAATACCCTAATGGGCATTAGTGAATCAGGTGGCTTTCAACAACAGTCTGGTTGATTCACAATCATCATTTCTGAGATCACCCTTTTGTTGCATATTTATTTATTAATTTAGGTTTAAGTTCCCAATGTCTATGGAGGATTTGAACTCATACCTCTGAAGCATTATTCCAACTCTGCATTGCTACTATCCTGCCATTCACTGAATGGACCAGTTAGCTCAGATGGCTAGTCTGTGGTACGAAATAATGCAATCTTCACACTAGTTCAATTCCCATTCCAGCCAAGTTTTGGGACCTGCCGCTTTGCTCTACCTCTATGAATGAAAGAAAAAGTCAGACAACCCCACTGCCAAGCAAAATAACTCAGTATATGGCATCAGTAAACACAAAGTGTGCCTTTAACCACAGCACTCTTGAATAAATAAATGAATTGCTCCCTGAATGTTTGAATAGACAAAGTTTGTGGTGAAGACTTTGGAACAGTGCTGTTTAGGATTTGGATAGTAATGTAACATAGTGTTTGGGCAGTGATGGTGAGCATATTATGTCATTAAGTCATACAGCGTGGAAACAGGCCCTTTGAACCAACTCATCCATGCTAACCAGGTTTCCTAAACTAAACTAGTCCCATTCACCTGTATTTGGCCCATATCCCTCCAAACCTTTCCTATCCATGTAACTGTCCAAATGTCTCTTAAATGTTGTCATTGTACTCATCTCTACCACCTCCTCTAGCAGCTCATTCCATACACACACTATCCTGTCTGTGAAAAGGTTGCCCCTCAGGTCCCTTTTAAATCTTCCCCTCTCACCTTAAACCTATAGCCTCCAGTTTGGACTCCCCTACCCTGGGGAAAAGACCTTGGCTATTCACCTTTTCTATGCTCCTCATTTTATCAACGTCTATAAGGTCACCGCTCAATCTCCAACAATCCAGGGAAAAATGTTGGCTGGGACATTTTTTACTGGAGCGTAGGAGATTGAGGGGTGACATTACAGATGTTCATAAATTATGAGGGCCATAGATAATGTGAATAGCAAAGATCTTTTCTCTAGGATTGGAGAGTTCTGAACTAATGGTGTATCCCAGAACTTTGTGGGAAACTATGGAAGAGATTGCCAGGCCTCTTACTGAGATATTTATGTCATTGACAGCCATGGGTGAGGTGCCAGAAGACTGGAGGTTGGCTAATGTGATGCCATTATTTAAGAAAGGTAGTAAGGAAAAGCCAGGAAACTACAGACCCGGTGAGCTTGACATCAGTGGTGGGTAAGTTGTTGGAGGAGATTCTGAGGCACAGGATTTAATTGCATTTGGAAAGGCAAGGACTGATTAGGGATAGTTAGAATGCCTTTGTGCAGGGGAAACCGTGTCTCACTAACTTGATTGAGTTTTTGAAGAAGTGACAAAGAAGATTGATGAAGGCAGAGCGGTGGACGTTGTCTATATGGACTTTAGCCAGGCATTCGAAAAGATTCTGTATGGTAGTCTGGTTAGGATTGGATACAAAATTGGCTTGAAGGTAAGATACAGAGGGTGGTGATGGAGAGTTGCTTTTTAGACTGGAGGCCTGTGTCCAACGGTGTGCCACAAGGATCGGTGCTGGTTTTTGTCATTTATGTAAATGATTTTGATGTGAAGATAAGAGGTATACTTAGTAAGCTTGCAGATGATACCAAAATTGGTGGTGTAGTGCACGGTGAAGAAGGTTATCTCAGAGTACAACAGGACCTTGATCAGATGGGCCAATGGGCCAAGGAGTGGCAGATGGAGTTTAATTTCAATAAATGTGAGGTGTTATATTTTAGTAAGTCAAAGCATGGTAGGATTTACACAAGTAATGGTAGGGCCCTAGAAAGTGTTGCTGAACAAAGAGAGGTGCAGGTGCATAGTTCCTTGAAAGTTGAGTTGCAGATAGACAGGGTGGTGAAGAAGGCATTTGGCACACTTGCTAATTGGTCAGTGCATTGAGTATAGGAGTTGGGACATTATGGTGCGGCTGTACAGGACATTGGTGAGGCCACTTTTGGAAAACTGCATTCAATTCTGATCTAGTAGGAACTGCCGATGCTGGAGAATCTGAGATAACAAGGTGTAGAG
>NC_063346.1:60017158-60078868 GCF_021869965.1 Rhincodon typus
TACACCTTGTTATCTCAGATTCTCCAGCATTTGCAGTTCCTGCTATCTCTGTCATGGAGGGATGTTGCGAAATGTTGACAGCCAAACGGAGGGGAAGATGTGTTTGGTGGTGGCAACCTGCTGGAAGTGGTGGAAATGGTGGAGGATGATCCTTTGAATGCAGAGAGTAGTGAGGTAGAAAGTAAGGACAAGTGGAATGCTATCATTGTTTTAGGAAAGGAATAGGCTGAGGACAGAAGTGTGGGAGATGGTTTGGACACAGCTAAGAGCCCTGTCAATTACAATGGGGCGGGGGGGGTGGGAGTCTTCATTTGAGGAAACAGGTGGTTATGCCAGAGGCAGCCTGTTGTAAGGTGCCAGCTTCGGAATAGATACAACAGGGAGATGAAGAAACTGGGAGAATGGAATGGAATTCTTGCAGGATACAGGGTGTGAGAAAATGTAGTCACGGTAACTGAGGGAGTCGGTGGGTTTGCAATGGATACTGGTGAATAGCGTATCCTCAGAAATGGAGATGGTAAAGTCAAAAAAGGGAAGAGTCAGAGATGGACTATTGAGGATGAGAAAAGTCTTGCTTCTGATTCCTTTACAAATTAATTCCTTTGTTTCCTGCTTTTGAACTCCAGGATAATTCAAACAAACAAAAAAAGTCTTCATAGACCTTCATGTCAAAGGGTTAATCTCTTGTCATCATTCTGTCTTTATAGATGTGTGCATTGTTGTCAATCCCACCTTCATTTCATAGATTTTATAGAATCCCTACAATGTGGAAACAGGCCCTTTGGCCCAACAAATCCACACTGACCCTCAGAACATCCCACCCAGACCCATCCCTGTATGGCAGACCTGATCTACACACCCCTGAACACTACGGGCAATTTAGCAAAGCCAACCCACCTAGCCTGCACATCTTTGGACTGTGAGTGGAAACCGGAGCACCTGGAGAAAACCCACACAGACATGGGGAGAACATGAAAACTCCACACAGATAGTCACCTGAGGGTAGAATCAAACCCGGGTCCCTGGCGCTGTGAGGCAGCAGTACTAACCACTGAACCACTGTGCCGCCCCAGCCTGCCCTTGAAGTATTGGCTGCCCAAGCTATTTCAAAAGATAGCTCAACCACATTGCTGTAGTTCTGAAGTCATAGGAGACTAGAACAGGTTAGGACTGCAAATTTCCTTCCCAAAAAGGCATTGATGAACCAGATGGGTATCTCCAGAACATCAGCCTGGGTTCTAGATCACTAATCCAGTAACATTATCACTACACCACTGCTTCCCCTGTCTTGTAGACCTTGAATCCTTCTGCATCTCCATTAAATTATTTTAATATGTGAGGACAAATAGAATTCCATACTAGCTTGACTCCCTCCAATAGGATGACATCCCTATACAGGACTGACAACTAAAGAATCTCACAGATGCAGAAAATCTGGAACAACAATGGGAAATGCAGAAATACTCAGCAAGTTCAGGGGAGGACAAATGCGTTAACATTTTGTTTGTGAACCTTATGTCAACATTGACCATTAACTGAAGCATTGACTTATTACTTCTCCATGCAGATAATGACAGCCTGTTAATTTGTTCCAGCACTTTCTGTTTCTGATTCAGCAGAAGTCTCAGAAGTCTCAATCAAATTAACAGTGACAATGTTATTTGCATGAATTCCCCATTATAGATTATCTTGCAACAAATAAAAAAACATTTCATACAGACATCCCAGAGACTTAGCTGATTAATATCATTTGAAATAAAGATTTAATGTAATTTTAAAAACAAGTAGAGTCTCAGACTGCTGTCACTGCACAGGAAGATGAAACTGTGTGACTTATTTATGTTGTACTGTTGCACCAATGAGAAGTAGTGTATTTCTTACAATGCAGCAAAAAGTAATTCATCACTATAAAGTGCTTTGGGACATCCTGAAGTCCCAAAGCAATATATAAATGCAATTTTTTCCCCCCATTCATCATGAACTGTTGCTGTAGCATATAACCCTGGCTAAGAACTGAAAAAACAGGAACAGGATGGTGGATGGGAACAGGATGGAAACAATATGATGTTGAGCCTGCTGCACCATTCAGCATGATTATGGCTGGTTTTGGGCTGCAACTCCACTTTCCACCCACTTCTCATGGCTCTTGATTCCCTGAAAGACTGAAAACCTGTTCATCCTAAGCCTTAAATAAGTTCAAAGTCAGAAATTATGCAACAACAGGTTTTAGTCCAAGGGCTAATTTGAAATCACAAGCTTTTGGAGTACTACTCCTTCATTAAGTGAAGTGGAGGGAAGCACACAGGCACAGAATATATAGAATAAACGTGTCAGCCAATATATTCTGTGCCTGTGTGCTTCCCTCCACTTCATCTGATGAAGGAGCAGCGCTCCGAAAGGTTGTGATTTCAAATTAACCTGTTGGACCAAAACCTGGTGTTGCATGACTTCTGACGTTGTCCACCCCAGTCCAATACCAGCACCTCCAAATCTTAAATAGGTTCAATGATGGAGCATCCACACCACCTGAAATGTAGAATTCCATAGATTCATAGCATTTTGAGTGAAGAAATTCCGCCTTATCTCAGCCCTAAATGATTGCCCTCATCCTGAAATTGCACTCCCTTGTTTTAGATTCCAGTGTATACAAATTCAAGCCCCTTCAAGCCCTTGAATGTTTCGATCAATTCATTTTTCTAAACTCCAGAGAATAACGATTCTGTTTTCTCAGGCTGTCATTCTAGAGATCAATCCAACGAACCATCACTGCACTGCCTCCATTGCCATTCCTTAGATAGAGAAGCCAAACTTGCACACAGTACTCCAGTTGTGGTCTCAGCCAAGCTCCTTATTCTTATAGCAAGTCTTATTTGTTCTTGTATTCCAATCCCCTTTGCAATAAAGGCCAACATGCCTTTTATCATCCTAATTGCTTGCCAATTTGCATGCCAACTTTCTGTATTATTTCCATAAGAACATCCAGGTCTCTCTGAACATCAACATCTACAAGTTCCAAAGAAAGTTAAATTTGACTTGAAACATTAATTCTGTTTCTCTCCACCACAGATCCAGACAGACCTGCTAGTTTTTTTTTCAGCATTTTCTGCTATACCTGTACTTACAAGATATTTAAAATATTTTGGTTTTCTTTTCTTTCAACCAAAGTAAATAACCTCATAATTTCCCACATTAAACTCTATCTGCTACCTTATTGTCAATTTACTTAACCTGTCCATATATCTTTGCGGACTTCTCAGAGTTTGCATTTTCTTCTGGCTTTGTATTGTCAGCAAAAGTTAGATTCTTTGTTCTTGGTTTCTTTATCTGAGCCATTAATATAGATTGTAGATAAGTGTGGTTCCAGAACCGATCCTTACAGCAGTCCACTAGTTACAGCCTGCCAACTTAAAAAGGCTCATTTAAACCTACTCTCTGCTTCCTGACCATTAACTAATCCTTTATTCACACTAATACATCATCTTCAACTCCATAACTTTAATCTTATGTGTAAATATTTTGCATGGCACCCTCATTGCCTTTTGGATTCCAGGTATATTTATCTACTGATTCCCCTTTAACTACCCTACTAATAACCATGGTCAGTTTAATTTAGAGTTCCCTATAACTGTTGGCACATGAGGCAACTTACTCCTTCCACTGCTCTACGTCCACAACAAGAAGTTTAATTTCATCAGGAGTTGCCACTTTTTAATTGTCCTGTAAGAGATTATTCAGAGCCAGGAAGCAGCTTGGTGACATGACCAAGCCCAGCATACCACTGACAGACAGGCTAAAGGCACCCCCAATTCCATTAGCTCCATACTATTTCAATACTGCTACATTAACACTTGATCCTTGTGTTTCTCTAACAGGCACAGATGGTGGGATTGACTTTGGTATTATCAAGGTTTTTGATAGCGTGAAACAGACGATTACCTTGAAGAACAAGGGAAAATATGAGATTGGATACAGGTATTTATTTGCTCTTTTTCCTGAAAACACTGATACATGTTGGCATGCAGTAGCATTGGTTATACCATTAATGTAATGGCTTTAATTTCTGGTGATTGAAAAAGTTGCCTGTGCACCATCTCAGAGATGGCAAGAATGGGGCACATTCCTCACAAGCGCAAACTTGCTCAATTATTTCCCCTTCTCAGCACCTCTCTTACACTTCCAAGAGGAAGAGTTCTGTCCTTGTTTTCTTCATGAACAAGCTGCTTAATTGCTTTTGATGTCAGTTGAATGCTTTTGAGCACTTAAGTGGATGATCACAAATGATGTTGTTTGAGCTTTGTATGAGTTCATTTCATATCCGTTGTCTCCTCATAATGTAATTTAATTTCTATTTGATGTCAAATGATCACAAAAGAGTGCACGTGAATGCTGTTGAGTACAGAATGATAGCAAAATTTTCTGTCGGGATATTGTGGTGCAGTGATAGTGTCCCTACCTTTGAGTCAGGAAATCTGGGCTCAAGTCTCACTCGCTCCAGAGTCATGCAATACCATCTCTGAACAAATTAATGAGAAAATATTTACCAAAATTTTCTGTTATGGAAGTCCTCTTGATCTTAATAGGTCTGTTTATTATTGGGATAATTCTGCCTGATGAGAGGACAATCGCTAGCTATCTGCTGACAACATTCATGCCTGTTTGAGTAGAGAGAAGGGAAGATAAAGTGAACAGGCTTTTGAATCCCTGGATGGCTTGTTTGTAGGTAAATAACTGATCAGTTAATAAGGGGTTTGGGGACATCAGTGAAGCAAATCTATTTGTCAGAGCCAGTGCAAAGTTGAGAAGGAGCACAAATGACCACCAGACACTGAACTGAAAATTCCTGTTCTCCCCATTTGCTGTTTTTGCTGATGGTTTCAGTCATGCTCGTACTAATCATGCTTTCTTCTTTTAGATTCCTTCTGCAACCTACAAAACGCGACATGCCAGACCTAAACTCACTGTTCACCATTCAGCCAATGAAGGGATCCCTGCTTCCAAATGACCGTGCCACTCATATATACATCAACTTCCACTGCAAAACTACCACAGAGATCAAAGAGGAGCCCATTCTACGTTGCCTGGTAAGGGTGTAGGTATTGGTTTTGAGATGTTAACTCCTGGTTATTGCAGCTCTGTGTGAAATGGACAAATTTGCCATGACTGCTGTATCCCGTGACGTCGGTAACCAATCAGGCAGATATCAAAGTAACCTGGATAATGAGACACCATTATGGTTTGTGCCATTTTAGCTCTTCTATTTTTCTCATACTTGTGCATGACATTGAAGTTTATCTGTCCACCATCTTTTTCAATTCAGTTGGGAATAACTTGACACATTACACACTACTATCCACCCATTAACTGAATCACTAATTCTAAACCTACCATTGTTCTCTGCCTAGCGTTCTCTGTGGTGCTTGGTTCTGTGAAGGAACCAATTACCATGCTATGGCTGGACTGCAACAGGTTAGCGTCTTGACCTAATTGTGGACTGTGGGCTATGCCCACTCCTCAGTCATCTGTATGAGAGTCCACGTAGAAACCCTTTTAAACCTTCATTAGCAGCAGATCAATGAGCGGGCAGAAAACAAGCGTTCCAGATAGCCCTATCACCCAGTCTCCAGACTGGAATCTGTTCCTGGGAGGTGAGGAAGCCAGTAAAGCTGCATGGCACATTGTCTTTCTGGAGCCGTTCTCCTCCTTAATAAGAACAACCCCCTGGGTTCCTCTCTTGCAATCTGAAGCTATAATGAGTAAAAACAACATATGCACTATTCAATACTGTCCTAAAGTAGAACTTGATATGGTAGATCATCTGCCAGCTGAGGAGCCCAGACATCATCCTGGGGGAGAACTGTAGCAGTCACAAAATGTGGCATTAAATCATTTCCCACTACAACCGGTTTTGTTACTCCCCCAATTCCACTCCACAATCTTATCTCCATGTCCAAATCTTCTCATTGTTTTAGCAAGTGATGTGAAACTCCTAAGACAAATGTTCTTTTAAAATGAATGGGCAGAGAATTATAGGCTGCTAATGTCCAACAGAACACTCACTTTCTCGTTGATGTCTTTGTGTAACTTCCAGGTCTGTGTCAATCGCAGTCAACAACCTGTACCTAATCACCAGAGAGACATCAGCAGCAGAAATATCACTAACATTTTCCTCTCTACAGCCTGGGCTTTGGGACCAATTGTCCAAACTATTTCCACTTTGACTGCTGTCAGCTCAAATGCCTCAGACTACAGATCAAAGACAGGAGTTTGAGCCTGTGTAAATCAGTCTTGCACTGACAGCAAGCTTTAGTGTGCCTTTTTGTTCTAAATGTCCAAGAGAAAAAGTGTAAGAAAGTGTAAGAAATACTGAGATGGCTACTGTGTAGTCACTTAGATTAAATTAGCTTTACTCACCACACCTAACTCGTATTTTGTTTCATTTTGTGTACTTAGTAACATACAAAACTAGATAAATGAGTAGTGTTGTGTTTTCTCTTTGTGAATACAGGTGATTGAGCCCACTTTAGGTGATGGAGGAGAGATCATAGCCAGCATTCCAGTCAAAGTGTCAGTTTTTGCCATTTTCACCACCTATCAGATATTACCAGCAGGAGAGGTTAACTTTGGCATTGTGTTATTTGGCAACCGGAAAAGTCGTACATTCATCCTTGAGAACAACTGTGAATTTGATTTCAGATACTGCATCTTCAAAATGTCTGCTGTGATTCCACGTCAATCAAAGAAGGGGTATGGACATCCCATCAAATATCCTATCTGGAAATCATTGTAATTGTTGTTGGGTGCATCCAGCAGCTGTTCTGTTTACAATTTGTTCTGAGTTATATGGGAGCATCATGATGTGGATGGTATAGCAGTTGCAGCATCACCTTTGGTTTCAGTGCCTCTGCCTTTGCAGATAAGGAATGCAACTGCAATTTCTGCTCCTGTCCACTCTCTGATGATCCCTGTATCCTAAACTATGTGTGCAGTGAGAACTAGCCTTAACTGAAGCCATGCCCCATGTTTAAATGGCTTATTTCACCCATGAAGACTTGCCACTTAATTAGAACATAGTAATAACAGGAGGTATGTGGAACTGGGTGACAAGAATATACGTTGTCAGGAGAGGGTTGACCATAGGTAATTGGATTAAACGTTTCTCTTAGAAAGAAGTTGATTGTAGTTGTGTAGAAGGCTGGCAGAATTAATGAATTGGAATAGATTTTAAGTTTGAAGATCTGCAGCAGGAGAGAAGTTCCACAATTCTGTGATTGTGGTTTGCTACCTCTCCTGCATCCCCCACCCCTCCTCCATAAACTTCAAATCATCCCAAAATCTGCTAGCTCTGTGCTAATTCACATCTGGTTCTGCTCACCTAGCACATGCCCACTGACTAAATTTTAAATTTTACAATTTTCATTCTTGTACTTAAACTCCTCGATCTCCTCACCCCTTCCTATTTCTATAATCTGATCCAGTCCAATAGTTTTCTGAAATCTCAGCTTCCCTCTACTTCCAGCCTGTTGCACTCTCCATCAAAATCTATTCTTCTTTCTCACCCTTGAGGCATTCCTTAAAACCTGCCTGTTTCATCAAACATCTCTTCACCTGTCCTAACATCTCTCCGTATGACTCAATGTCACATTTTGTATGAGAATGCTCTTGTGAGGTACTTTGGGACAGGTTTTACAACATTGGAGGTGATAAATAAATGCATATTTTTGTTGTCCTGTGCAACAGTAAGCTGAAGTAAGAGATCCTGCCATGAGTTTTGTGTTTAGCATGGGAAATATGGGGGAAAAGGAAATGCATATGCAACAACACATTTGTTTTCTAGGCTGAACAATAGGTCTAAGGTTGAAGTAGTTCTAATTGCAGCATTACCAATAAATCAGAAATAAGCTTGTGATGGAAAATTGGCTTCCTTTGTAGAAGGAGTTCAGCTAATCTGATAAAACAATTGTGAGGCGAAGACAGCCTGGTGGTAACAAAGTAAAGGTATTTATTTAAGGGAGCCAAGAAAAATCTCCTGTGATTAAAATAAGGTGATAACAATGCAGAGCACAGGTCCGTCAACACCTAATCAGAAAAAGAAAATTGGTAGGATCAATTCTAATGCAACGTCAAATGTTGAAAGACCTGCTGTGTATCATCATTGCCTGATTTGAATACAGAAGTTGTTAATTGGTTCCTTTCATAAAATATTCCCTCCTTCCAGCACCATTTTGTCATAGCGTCACATCTCTACATATTCTGTTGGCCCATATGCATTCTGACCTGGATAACATTTGGCCCTGTGTTGCTGAGTGGTCAGTAATGGCAGGGCCACACAGGTAGCATCAAGAGAGTTAAACCACCTGTCCCCACTTTATCATTCAATGGTATTACCCTTGTTAGTCACTATTCTTATAGAGACCATTGACTGAAAACTCAACTGGACCAGCCACATGGCTAGAAAAGCAGATCGTTAGCAGATTGGAAGGACACGTGATGAGAATGTATTTGCAGAGCTATGGTGAAAGAGGAGGGGAATATTTCAATTAGAAAACTCCTTTTCAATGCGACAAATTGTCCCCTTTGTATTGTATCATTCTATGGTTCTTGCATTCTCAAGAACATTTTGTATGTTACTAAATTACATTTTCAGAAACTGTAACTATTTTCTTTTGTTTTGGGTTCTGTAGTGGCAATGATGTTGGTGGTGGTTCAAAGGTTGGGAAAGCTCAGGATAAAGCTGATGGAATTCCGAAACAGAAAGAACAAACTCCCCAGGTAAGTTTTAACGTTGGCACACAGGGCCTGCTTAGAAACATGGCTGCAAAAGTGGTATAACAAAGTGTAGAGCTGGATGAACACAGCAGGCCGAGCAGCATCATAGGAGCAGGAAAGCTGACGTTTCGGGCCAAGACCCTTCATCAGAAATTGGGGAGGGGAAGGGGGTTCTGAAATAAATAGGGAGAGAGGGGGAGGCGGATAGAAGATGGATAGAGGAGAAGATAGATGGAGAGGAGACAGACAGGTCAAAGAGGCGGGGATGGAGCCAGTAAAGGTGAGTGTAGGTGGGGAAGTAGGGAGGAGATAGGTCAGTCCAGGGAGGACGGACAGGTCAAGGGGGCGGAATGAGGTTAGTAGGTAGGAGATGGGGGTGAGGCTTGAGGTGCAAGGAGGGGATAGGTGGGAGGTAGGACAGGTTAGGGAGGCGGGGACGGGTTGGGCTGGTTTTGGGATGCGGTAGGGGGAGGGGAGATTTTGAAGCTTGTGAAATCCACATTGATACCATTGGGCTGCAGGGTTCCCAAGCGGAATATGAGTTGCTGTTCCTGCAACCTTCGGGTGGCATCGTTGTGGCACTGCAGGAGGCCCAGGATGGACATGTCGTCTGATGAATGGGAGGGGGAGTTGAAATGGTTTGCGACTGGGAGGTGCAGTTGTTTAGTGTGAACCGAGTGTGACTGGGAGGTGCAGTGCCACAACAATGCCAACCATTTCTAAAGGAGGGTCTAGGCCCGAAACGTCAGCTTTCCTGCTCCTATGATGCTGCTTGGCCTGCTGTGTTCATCCAGCTTTACACCTTGTTATCTCAGATTCTCCAGCATCTGCAGTTCCTACTATCTCTGATGCAAATGTGGTATGCTCTGTTCAAATGTATTTCAAACCAGAGGCAGCCAGTGTTCCCATTCAAAACAGAAACAGGTAATGCTCAGCAGGACAGGCAGCGCTGAATGATGGACTTAATGAACTTAATAGAAACATAGGAAATAGGAGCAGGAGTAGGCCATTCAGCCCTTCTAGCTGTCTCCATTATTCAATATGATCATGTTTGATTATCTAACTTAGTACCTTGTTCTTGCTTTCTCCCCACACTTTTTGACCCCTTTAGCCCTAAGAACTATGTATAGCTCGTTGAAAATATTCAATGTTTTGGTCTCAACCATTTTCTGTGGAAGAGAATTCCACAGGCTCACAACTGTTTGGTGATGAAATTTCTCCTAATCTCAGTCCTAAATGGCCTGCCCTGTTTGCTTAGTCTGTGGCCCCTGGTTCTGGACTCCCTAGTCATCAGGAACATTATTCCTGCATTTATCCTTGTCTGGTCCTGTTAGAATTTTGTAGGTTTCTATGAGATTCCACCTCATACTTCTGGATTTCAATGAGTATAGTATCTGAGAATCTGAGATAACAAGGTGTAAAGCTGGATGAACACAGCAGGCCAAGCAGCATCATAGGAGCAGGAAAGCTGACGTTTCGGGCCTAGACCCTCCTTTAGAAATGGGGGAGGGGAAGCGGGTTCTGAAATAAATAGTATAGTCCTCACTGATCTGGTCTGTCTTTATATGTCAGTGCTGCCATCCCAGAAATGAACCTAGTAAACCATCATTGCATTCTATCCATAGAAAGAACATCTTTCCTCAGATAAGGAGACCAATACTGCAGGTGTGGCCTCATCAAGGCCCTGTACAATTTTAGCAAGACCATTCCTGCTCCTGTACCTGAATCCTGTCACTGTGAAAGCCTACATACCATTTCCCTAAGGTTTTGGGATGCTCATCTTGGAAAAATCACCTCAGCATCTTCCAGAAGAGCAGCTTTTAAAAAAGAACAGAAGAAATATTGGGTCACTGCGTGGAAAAGGGAAACTTTCATAGTGCCAGCTGGAATTGGGATCAAGAAATCATGTTTGCTGGTTGTGCAGCTATTTAGTACCAGTGTGCTGGTCACAAAAGCACGAAGTGAATTTTTTGCACAACTAAAGAAGAGAGGTATGCTAGAAGATGGAGATAAATATGGGCCTAAACTAGGGCAGACAGCAGTGGAGTAGAATTGGGTGTGACTTGATGGATAAATGTTGAGAGAGAAGCGGGAGGGACAGATGTATGAACGGCCTCCGTCCATGATCTTCCCACAGTTGTTGGAATGATGAATTAAAGATACAATGGAATAAAAAGGCATTTAGTACTGAAAGGAACAAAAACAAAGTTGCTGGAAAAGCTCAGCAGGTCTGGCAGCATCTGTGAAGAAAAAAACTGAGTTAACGTTTCAGGCCCGGTGACCTTTCGGGTTGTCTTTAGCCCCCAAGTTGATGCTGGAGTATTGTGTGGCTTAGACAGAGGAAAGTGAGATCTGCTAATGCTGATATAATCCAGCCAGATGTCCTAAGGGGTAGCAATACCAAATAAGTATCAGATTCACTTAAAACTGCACCTCTTGGACTTCAGGGGCAGAAGATATGGAAAATGGGAAAAAGTAAAGGTTTTGTATGGAATAAGAGCATCTGGATTGAATGTAAAAGGAAAAGTTACCATGGTCATGGTCCCTCATTAGTGACAGAGAGACAACTTGTGGTGGTTTAACCTGAGGATCACCACACTTCAAGTGAGGGGAGAGGATGAAAAAGAGACTCCTTCTTGGTAGTCCCAGTCAGTGTGGCAGTTGAACCATTATAGTTGATATAACTCAGCTTCACGAACCAGCTGTCCAGCTAACTGAGCTAACTGACAAAATGAACAGTTCATCCACTTCACTAACACCTTCCACCCCAACCTTAAGTTTACTTGGACCATCTCTAACACCTCTCTCCCCTTCCTGGACCTCTCTGTCTCCATATCGGGCAACCACCTAGAAACCGATATTCATTTCAAGCCCACCGACTCCCACAGCTACCTAGAATACTCCTCCTCCCACCCACCTTCCTGCAAAAATGCTATCCCCTATTCCCAATTCCTTCGCCTCCGCCGCATCTGCTCCCAGGATGAGGCATTCCACTCCCGTACATCTCAGTTGTCCTCGTTTTTCAAGGACCGTAACTTCCCCGCCTCGGTGGTCGAGAACGCCTTCAACCGTGTCTCCCACATCTCCCGCACCTCATCCCTCACACCCCGTCCACGCAATAAGAAGCAAAAAAGAATCCCCCTCGTCCTCACGTACCACCCCACCAACCTCCGGATCCAACGCATCATCCTCCGACACTTCCGCCATCTGCAATCCGACCCCACCACCAAAGACATCTTTCCCTCCCCACCTTTATCTGCTTTCCGGAGGGACAACTCTCTCCGTGACTCCCTTGTCCGCTCCACACTCCCCTCCAGCTCCACCACACCCGGCACTTTTCCCTGCAACCGCAGGAAGTGCTACACCTGCCCCCATACCTCCTCCCTCACCCCCATCCCAGGCCCCAAGAAGACTTTCCACATCAAGCAGATGTTCACCTGCACATCTGCCAATGTGGTATACTGCATCCGCTGTACCCGGTGTGGCTTCCTCTACATCGGGGAAACCAAGCGGAGGCTCAGGGACCGCTTTGCAGAACACCTACGCTCGGTTCGCAATAAACAACTGCACCTCCCAGTCGCGAACCATTTCAACTCCCCCTCCCATTCCTCAGACGACATGTCCATCCTGGGCCTCCTGCAGTGCCACAACGATGCCACCCGAAGGTTGCAGGAACAGCAACTCATATTCCGCTTGGGAACCCTGCAGCCCAATGGTATCAATGTGGATTTCACAAGTTTCAAAATCTCCCCTCCCCCTACCGCATCCCAAAACCAGTCCAGCTCATCCCTACCTCCCTAACCTGTTCTTCCTCCCACCTATCCCCTCCTCCCACCTCAAGCCGCACCTCCATCTCCTACCGACCAACCTCATCCCGCCCCCTTGACCTGTCCGTCCTCCCTGGACTGACCTATCCCCTTCCTAACTCCCTACCTACACTCACCTTTACTGGCTCCATCCCCGCCTCTTCGACCTGTTTGTTTCCTCTCCACCTATCCTCTCCTCTATCCCTCTTCTATCCGCCTCCCACTCTCTCCCTATTTATTTCAAAACCCCCTTCCCCTCCCCCTTTTCTGATGAAGGGTCTAGGCCCGAAACGTCAGCCTCTCTGCTCCTATGATGCTGCTTGGCCTGCTGTGTTCATCCAGCCCTGCACCTTGTTGTCTCGGATTCTCCAGCATCTGCAGTTCCTACTATCTCTGACAAAATGATTGCTGGCTTTGGAACTATTAATAGTGAAAGAAAGGCCTAATGCTAGGCATCTGTGAGTTTTAAACTGCAGTTGTAAATAATTTGGAGGAGTTTGCTGCAGGCAATGAGATAGAGAAATGTGGGCATTGAGGGATACCAGAAAGTGGTCAGAGATGACTACGTGATGGTAGATGGTAAACTTGAAGAGGTTACAACATTTAAAAGAATTTATATCACAGAAGCAGATCACTCAGTCCAACTGAGCAATTCCACTGTTTATACTTGGTACAACACGGAAACATAGAAACTAGGATCAGGTGCAGACCTTTCGAACTGCTCCACAAGATTGCTCCGGCCCCTATTCATCCAGTTCCACCAGCTCAACATATTCCTTCAACTGGTACTAAAAGTTAGAAGAGTTTACATGGAAAGAAAACTTTATTAAAGGACAATGAAGTCAGAGGAGAGAGAGGCAAGGGAAGCTGAGTTGCTGGTTATCATAAAGAATCAGAAATGGTTCAGTGTAGAGACTGAGAAAGGACAGGAGCCGGACATGAGAGACTTTGAGTGGGATGGCCTGCAAGGGATAACTTTGAAAGGAGATGCAAGAGGACTGGAAATGAACGAGGTGCTTGGAAATGTAAAGTCACAGAGAAGTAGTGGAAATCTCATGTCAAGTGACTCACTGCCACTATACCCTTAATGCTATGTTGCAAATGCCACTGCTTTTACTTTAATAATTCTCTATTTTAATAGTGTTGCTTCTGGTTTGCTGTGCTATTACTTAGAGCTTGTCACAAGTCATTGATGTGATAAAGCTGCATGGAGAGATGATCTCACATGCCCAGGATGTTGATTTCCTTACATTGATGTCCTTGATATCACCTTTACCCCGATTCAAGGAGGAATTAAGTATTAAAGCCAACAATTGATGCTAATCCTTCATAAAACACTGGTTAGATTTTAGCTGGAGTATCCTGTGCAAACAAGTAGGATGGATGTCAAGAACTCCGAGAGGGTGTATAAGAGATTCACTCATGACACTAGAGATGGAAGATCTTCAGTTATATGGAGAAGCTGCAGATACTGGCGTTGTTCTCCTTTGACCAAATAAGATTAAAGGGAGATTTGATTGTCACATATTGTATAAACTCTATTCTCCTGGAGCACCATCACCCTGATGATTGCCCCTCTCTGTGAGAACCGGAATTAGAAGAATGAAAATACCAGTACCATTCATATCATGGCTAAAGGAACCAGTAAGATACCTCATTTAGGACCTCTGCCATTGCTAGACTCCAGGAGCTGCTGAAAGTATGTGGTGAGACCCTAGGATGATTCACCATTTGGTTTTCCTTGCATCTAAATTAGGAAACATCTGGCCTGTTGCCTGCCTTCATTAAGGCACCACTTAGTGCCACAAAATTTAGAATGCACATCCAGTTAGCTTTTTGGCACTATACATTTCATGACAATGACTAATAGCCATTTACATGGTCATCTACTGATGTGGTTCCACCTCCTCTTATAGCATTCAGTGCGGAATGTCATGCTTCTTCAATAGTACCTTCTAATCTAGTTTTCCATCACTTAGAAAGCAGAATGGTGAACAAAATCACCAGCAAATGAGCCTTCCATTTCACACATTATCTCAACCTGAAAATAGCTCACTGTTCTTTCATTGTTCCTTGGTCAAACCACGTAGCCTGCACAAGCGTATAAAGTGGCTAACCACCACCTTCCAAGGCAAATCTAAGGATCAGCAACAAATGCTGGTCTTGCTAACAACACTAACATCCCATGAATGAAATTTTAAAACATTGTGCTGAGTTGGTTGCATGCTCCAGTACTCAGTAACTTACAGTTTTTGTTCTTACCTTTCTCATAGGCCCGTTTGACAGTTGGAATGTTCACAATTTTCCCTGGTTATGGAGTTGTGCTCCCTGGAGCGCAACAGTCCATTACAGTGGACTGTTCTGCAGATCAGATTGGAAAACATGAAGAGCTCCTGTGTATTGATATAACTGACCGGGATCCGGACAGCTATCCATCTGGTATTCCATATGGACTGGTCATTGAATGCTGTGCACCAAGTACGTTCAGAAGAAACAAAACAAGATGCAGTTTGCACAAACAACTGGAATTATTTTTGTTTCATTAGTGGAACTTAAGTGTTACTTAAAGTTTTTGAGAAGATTTGTATCTCGGCTTGTGGATGAGGTTGTAGACATGCTCGTCGAGCCAGTGGATTTGGTTGCAAATGTTTTGTCACCCTGCTAGGTAACATTGTCAGTGTGCCTCCGGTGAAGCATTGGTGTTCTGTCCCGCTTGTTATTTATATGCCTCGGTTTGCTGGAGTGGTTGGTATTACTTCCGGTTCTGTTTCTCAGTGGCTTGTACACAGGGTCTAACTCAATGTGTTTGTTGATGGAGTTCCGGTTGGAATACCAGGCCTCCAGGAATTCCCTGGCATACCTCTGTTTGGCTCATGCTATTATGGATGTGTTGTCCCAGTCGAACTAGTGTCCCTCGTTGTCCGTGTGTAATCAAACAAATGAGAATTGATTGTGTCTCTTGGTGGCTAGTTGGTGTTCGTGCATCTGTATTGTCAATTTTTTTCTCCGGCTCGGTGAGATGTCTACAACCTCTTAAGTGTTACTGCTATTGATTTGTCCCTGATTGCCCTTGAGCAGGTGGAGGGCCACCTTCAACAGCTTCTACAGTTCATGTTGTTTAGGTACAGCTGCTGTTAAATGGAGAATTCAAGAATTTTGACCTGGTGAGGGTAAAGAATCAGTGACATTTTTCTAAAACTTGGAGCCAGTGGTGTTCCTACCCAGCTACTGCTCTTATTCCTCTTAATAGTAGAGGTTGCAGGTTTGGGAGATACTGCTGAAGAACCCTTGGTGTGCTGGTAGAGTTTAATAGAGTCATAAAATTGTACAGCACGGAAACAGACCCTTCGGTCCAACTCATCCATGCTGACCAGATATCCTAAATTAATCTCATTCCATTTTCCAGCATTTGGCCCATATTCCTCTAAACCATTCCTATTCGTATATCCATCCAGATGCCTTTTAAATGGCAGCTCATTTCATACACGCACCACCCTCTGTGTTAAAAGTCGCCCTCTTAGGCCCCTATGCCCTCGAGTTTTGGACTCCCCTACCCTGGGAAAAAGACTTTGGTTATTCACCCTATCCATGCCCCTCATGACTTTATAAACTTCTATAAGGTCACACCTCAGCCTCTGATGCTCCAGGGAAAATATCTCCAGTCTATTCAGCCTCTCTATAGCTCAAACCCTCCAACCCTGGCAACATCCTTGTAAATCTTTTCTGTACCCTTTCAAGTTTAACAACATCTTTCCTATAGCAGAGAGACCAGAGTTGAATGTGGTATTTCAAAAGTGACCTCACCAATGTCCTTTGCAACTACAGCATGACCTCCCAACTCCTATACTCACTGACCAATCAAGACAAGGGATTGGGTGCTTAACAAGAGTGCTATGTCATCCTGTTTCTGTTTTTGAATATTGTTGGAGCTACATTCATCCAGGCTACTGGAGAGTATTCCATTGCACTTGTGACATCTGAATTATACATAGTAGTGTTGTGAAAAGTCAAGATGTGAGTTCCTTGCCATAAAATTCCCAGCCTGTGTCCTGCCCTTCTATGACTGTGACCTCACTTATGTATCTCGGGACCTGAGAAGATGCAATTTAACATGCAATTCACCTCTTTCTACACTCCTCACCACCCTCTACCTCGCGCAACCCCACCACCACCACCATCACCAATACCACCACCACCACCAAGCAGTGTCAGGTGTCTTGTCTTCCAGTCAAGCACTTCCTCCGCCAACTGCCCACTCCTGGATTTCCTCTTTTTCGTCCCCCATGTATAATGCTGACAGACAATGCGAATGAGAGTCTTCCCCACATCCCACCATAGCCTCAAGGAGGGGAAAGCCCCCCTTTCCTTCTCCAGCTGGTCCAGAAGTGATGAAATGAGTCTTGAACTGCTTGTCCTCCAGCAGCACATTGTTAGAAGCACAGCACGCAGATATGAGCCAGGCATGGAATGGGGTGACCTCTGTCCACACCAGATGGTGATCTGTGCATGGCACCTGTCGCATGGAGGCCATGGAACAAAGGAGACAGACGCTCGTGAAATGGTCAATTCTCAACGCTCCAATCCTAGGCGTCACAAAGGTGAAGACGATGAAGTTCCCATCAGGCATCCACCAGGTCAAGGAACTTGACTAATCTCCTGTTTGACGTGGCATGAGAGCAGCCTAGACACTGCCTCCACCTGCTACTCAAGGGTGCAGTTAAAATTTCCTCCCCCTCCAGGATAACAAGCATATTTTGCAATCACATGGCTTATTTTACTACTTTCTAATCAACTGGTTCAGAGATGTTAATACACTGCTTTGGAGCAGGTGAGACGTGAACCCGGTTCTCTGAGCTCAGAGTTCAGGACACTACCACCATGCCACAAGAGCCCCCGCTAACCAGTTCTTTTTTTTCCCTTCTCTATATCTAGAAGTGCTCTTACACACAACAGTTCTTTCCCCAAATTAACCAAATTGACAAATCAATAGGTATTTTTTCACCTATTAACCATCACCAGCAAATTACACATGTTTTCAATTTACACGCCAAGCCTGTTAAGGGCATTACCCAGTGATTTGATTTGGTTTTTTTATATATCCAGAATTGCCCTTATACACAACTGAACAATTTTTTCCCACCAATTAACCACCACTAGTAAATCACCCACATTTCCAGTTGAATAATTTATATGCAAAGCCTGTTAAGGGCACTTCCAAGTGCTTCTTTTTATATTATACACAGTGCTAAAATACAAAATCCAATGAGCATTGCCTGTTGTGAATTAACCCTGGAGATGTTCTATTTGACTGTTAGGAATCTCCTGACACAGTGTTGGTGCCCTTACCCCTGGACCAAGAGACCATGGTTCAAGTCCCACTTGCTCCATAGGTGTGTCATAACATCTCTGTGAAGGTTGATTAGTAAAATAGGTTCTATTTGACTCTTAGATGGATCTGTACTTCTAACTCTGATAGAGGTCTTCAGCAACTGCAATTGGTTTTCTTTTTGCCAGGCACAACTACAATCAGTGGAAAGTTACCCCAGGTTTCATTGACTTTAATTTTACTGTGGGTCCTGATGCAATGCTCAGTCTAATGTTTCCTTGATTACAATAGTACTGAAGACTTGTGCTCCAGAACCAGCCGCACCCTTAGCCAAGCTGTTTCAAAGCATCAACAACATCGGCAATGACCTAACAATGGGAAAGATTGCCCAAATATGTCCTGTCCATAAGAAACAGGGAAATCCAATTCAGTCAATTACCAGGGTAGACAAGCAGGAGGCTGGAAGAACACAGCAAGCCAGGCAGCATTTGGAGGAAAGGAGAAGTCAATGTTTCGGGTATTACCCTTCTTCAGTCTTTCAGTTTCCTCCAGATGCTGCCTGGCTTGCTGTGTTCTTCCAGCCTCCTGTTTGTCTACCTTGGATTCCAGCACCTGCAGTTTTTTTTTGTCTAAGTCAGTTACCACCCTATTAGTCTCAATCATGAGCAAAGCCGTCAAAGGGGTCATTGACAATGCTATCAAGTTACACTTACACAACAATAGCCTGCTCACTGATTCAGTGTTTCAGTTCTTGATGCCTGACCCCATTACTGCCTTGGTCCAAATGTGGACAAAAGAGCTGAAAACAAGAGGAAAGGTGAGAATGATTGTCCTTGTTTATCAATGCAACAGTTGATGAAGTGTGGTATCAGGGAGAACAGCAAAATTAAAGTCAATGGTAATCACGGGGAAAGTGCTTTGCTGGTTAGAGTCATATCTGGTACTAAGGAAAATGGTTTTGATTGTTGAAGTCCAATCATCTCAGTTTGAGAGCATTATTGCACAGGTTCCTCTGGTAAATGTCCTGGGCCAAACCATCCTCATAAAGTCAGTGGGGATATTCTCTGATGATTGTACAATGTTCAGTACCTTTCACAACTCTTCACATATTGAAGCAGTCTGTGTTCACATGCAAAACGGCCAGGACATACGAAGGTCACGCTTTTCGGTGTTAATTAACGTCTACATCATATAGTGGCAGGTCAATGACCATTGCCAACAAAAGGGAATCTAATAGTCTCTCATGACATTCAATAGTGTTACCATTGCTGAATTCCGTACTATCAATGTTCTGGAGGTTAGCATCGACCAGAAACTGAAATGAAGTGAATTGGGCAGCAATACAAATACTGTGACTGCAAGAACAGGTTAGAGGTGGGGAATTCTGCAGTGAGTAACTCATCTCCCAACTCTGCAAGCTTTTTTTTAAATCACAAACATGTCAGAAGTCAGGAATGTGATGGAATACTCCCTACTTGCTTGATTGAGTGCAGCTGCAACAATATTCAAGAAACAAGGCAGCCATTCTGAAGAAGAGTCATAAATGGACTCAAAATATTAACTACTTCTCTCTCCTCAGATGCTGCCAGACCTGCTGAGTTTCTCCAGCAACCGCTGTATTTATTTGTCTGTCTGTCTGCCAGTCTGTCAATCAAACTACTTATTCATTTATCAATTTAGTTATTTATATAAACAACCTACTTGGTGGGAGCCGATTCACCCAGAGACATGGGAACACCACCACTTGCAAGTTCCTTTACATGCCCCACAACATCCCACCTCAGAACTGTGCTGCAATTGGATCAAAATCCTGCATATCCCTCCCTAACAGCTCCTTGGGAATATCTAGACCATGCAGACTACAATGATTCAAGCTGGTAGCTCACTATCACAACATAATAAGGAAGTAATAGCAGCTCATTTTGAAGATCATAATCGAATCAAGCAGATCAACATGGCCTCATAAAAGGGAAACCACGTCTGATTAATTTATTAGGATTTTTCTCAACCAGAGTGGATAGAGTGTAACTTGTATTTGGACTTCCAAAAGGAGTTCAACAAGGTACCTCACAAAGGTTAAGTCATAAAATAAGAGCACCCATTACAGCCTAAGTCCAAACCTGGACAAAAGAGCTGAAAACAAGAGGAAAGACGAGAATGATTGTTCTCGATATCAATGCAACATCTCATCAAGTATGATATCAAAGTGTTGGAAGTAGTATATTGGCATGAATAGAGAATTGGCCAATGAACAGGAAACAGTGAATTTTTTCAGGTTGGCACCCAGCCAGGTTCCACAGGGATCAGTGCAGGGACCACAACTATTTACAATATCTTTTAAATGACTTGGAGGAAGGAAGCGAACGTATTGTAGCCAAATTTGCAGATGACACAAACATAGATAGAAAGGCAAGTTGCGAGAAGGATACAAACAGTCTACAGAGAGATACTGATAGATTCATTAAGTGGACAAAAAGTTGGCAAATGGAATGTAATGTGGGAACATGTGAAGTTGTTAATTGTGGAAAGGAGAACAAATGAATGATTTTATTTAAATGGGGAAAGACTACAGAAAGCTGTAACACAAAGGGACTTGGGGTACTTGTACACAAAACACAGCTTGCTAGCATGCAGGTGATCTGGAAGGCTAATGGAATTTTGGCCCTTATTTCAAGGGGGTTAGAGTATAAGAGTAGGGAAGTCTTACTGCAACTAGTTCAGTTTGTGAAACCAGGTAGGCTTGGACGAGTTGGAAGAAGGGCTGTTCTGTATACCTGTATGACTCTGACTGTATATGTTGCTGGCGAGACCACATCTGGAGTACTGTGAGCAGTTTTGGTCCTCTTATTTAAAGAATGACATTGTTGAGGTTGGTTGGCTCGCCGAGCTGGTTTGTTGTTCCGCAGACGTTTTGTTGCCGTGCTTGGTAACATCCTCAGTGCAGCCTCCGATGAAGCGTCGGTGTGTTTTCCCACCTGGTTTTTAAACTCTGGGGTCCGTTCAGATGGATTGCCTCACTTCCAGTTTTCCTTCTTAGTGGAATGTATATGGGGTCGAGTTCAATGTGTTTATTAATAGCATGCTTCCAGGAATTCTCATGCTTGTCTCTGCCTAGCCTGTCCCAGGATCTTGGTGTTGTCCCAGTCGAAGTCGTGGTTCTCCTTGTCCATGTGGATTGAGGTGAATGAGTATTGGTCGTGTCTTTTTGTAGCCAGTTGGTGTTCATGTACTCTTGTTGTTAGTTTCCTTCCTGTTTGTCCGATGTAGTGTTTCTCGCAGTCTCTGCAGGGGATTTTGTAGATGACGTTGGTCCTGTCCATGGCGGGGAGTGGATCTTTAGTTCTTCCTCTACGCCAAGAGGAAGAACAATACTCTTCCAAGTGTTCAAGGATAATGGATAAACAAAGAACTGGGTCAGAAGATGCCTACACAAACAGCATCAGAAAGATTCTACACGCCCGACACCCTCATCACACTGCCCTACATCAGGAACATGTCGGAACTCACTACAAGACTCCTACGACCGCTGGGCATCAGAGTGGCACACAAGCCCACGTCAACCCTACGACAACTGCTCACCTGAACTAAAGACCCACTCCCCGCCATGGACAGGACCAATGTCATCTACAAGATCCCCTGCAGAGACTGCGAGAAACACTACATCGGACAAACAGGAAGGAAACTAACAACAAGAGTACATGAACACCAACTGGCTACAAAAAGACAAAACCAATATTCACTCATCTCAATCCACATGGACAAGGAGAACCACGACTTCGACTGGGACAGCACCAAGATCCTGGGACAGGCTAGGCAGAGACAAGCATGAGAATTCCTGGAAGCATGGCACTCCACAAAGCATGCTATTAATAAACACATTGAACTCGACCCCATATACATTCCACTACGAAGGAAAACCAGAAGTGAGGCAATCCACCTCAACGGACCCCAGAGTTTAAAAACCAGGTGGAAAAACACACCAACGCTTCATCGGAGGCTGCACTGAGGATGTTACCAAGCACGGTGACGAAACGTGTGCAAAACAACAAACCAGCTTGGCGAGCGAACCAACCTCAACACCCACAACCCGAGCTACAGATCTCCAAAACCTTAAAGAATGACATTATTTCACTGGATGATCTCTGGTATGGAAGGATTGTCTTAAGGCTCAATGGTTTGGGAGTCTACTCATTGGTATTTAAAAGAATGAGAGGCGATCTCGTTGCAACATATAAGGTTGTTAAGGGGCTTGATAGGATAAATGTTGAAAGGAGGTTTCCCCTCATTGGGGTGTCTAAGATCTGAGGGCATAACTCAATAAAGGAGTGCCAATTTACCACTGAGTTGAGGAGGCATTTCTTCTCTAGAGGGTTGTGAGTCTTTGGAACTCCTTGCCTTGGAGAGTTGGGACAGAGTCTTTATGAATATTGGAGGCTGATATGGATAGATTCTTGATCAGTGGGTGAATTGAGGATTATGAAGAAAGTTCAAGGAAGTGAATGTGAGAAGTGACAGATCAGCCATCATTGAATGGTGGAACCAGCTTGAAAGGCAAAATGGCCTACTCCTGTTCCTATTTCTTATGGCCTTATCACTTTCTCAAGAGCGATTATGGATGGGAAACAAAGTGAAGCTCACATTCAGTAAAAAAATAAAGAAAGAGCAATCATGCTCACTTGTGTAACTGTGCTATTTTGTCTATAGTTCAGACTGAGATCTGTATTGAAACACCCGCAAAATTTATTATACTTTTTCAGGTTGATGCCAATGTCGTACCTGTACTGAGACAGTTTGGCTGGAAGCACAGATAAATGCGGAGCACAATTTTTCAGCATAATATGTGCCATGTTGTCCAAAATAACTCCACAGAGGCCGGTATCCCGGCACCAAGTCACCCTTTATTCATACATCAACAGTTCTTGACTCTAGTACTACCACTTCAGAGTCAGCTTTCAGAGTGCCAGAATCCCTGACATTTCTCTTTTTATCTATCTACCTTTTAAATTCTCCTGAACCTCCCAAACATTCTCTTCTGTAATGTGAACTGTTTTTAAAACATCAGAGTTTATTTCTCTGCATTCTCTAGACTTCATTTCTTTCTTCACAGTAAAAACTTACGTGAAATATTCATTTAGGATCTCTCCCATCTCCTGGGGTTCATCACAGTGGTGACCTCCTTGATCTTTAAGAGGCCCTAACCTCTCTCAAGTTACTCTTTTGGTCAGTGTGTTTTTGGAATCTCCTAGGATTATCCATAACCTTTTCTGCCAATGCTAACTCATATCCCTTCTTTGCCTTCCTGACCTCTCTGTTAAGAATGCCCCTACACTCTTTATAATGGTTAAGACAATTAATTGAACCAAGTTGTCTATATGTAAAATAAGATTCTCTTTTATTCTTGAATAGAACCTCAATATCTTTATTCATCCATTGTTCCTTAATCTTACCAGCCTTACCCTTCACTCTAACAGGGACTAAATGCCTCTGAACTCTCACTATCACACTCTTGAACGCCTCCCACTTGTCAGACGTCCTTTTACTTGTGATCAGTGTACTTCAATCAACTTTTGAAAATTCTTGTTTCATACTATTAAAATTTGCCTTACTCCAATTAAAAACTTTACCTTTTATGGAAGGCATATTCTTTTGCCTCTGGTCACCTGGGGGCCTGGAACACATTTTTCCTTTCTTAGGCACAAGCCCACCTTGGAAAAAGGCCTTAGGACTATATCCAAGTTCTCTAAGTGTTCTTTATTAGTTTTCCCTGTTATTAGAACATCATCGAGGTAAATGACGAATTGAGGTAGACCTTGCAAAATGTTTTCCATTGTCCAGTGAAAAATGGCACAGGCTAATGATACCCCAAATGGCAGGCCCCTATATTGGTGCAAGCCTTATGGGTATTAATTGTAGCATAGTTCTGGGAATACTTATCTAAATGCAATTGCAAGTAAGCGTGGCTCGCGTCCAACTTCGTGAAGAAATTGTCCTTGCCAACTTTGCATATAAATCCTGTGTGCGAAGGATTGAGTATTTATTCAGCTGTGAAAAGCAGTTTACCATTTTTGTTTTAAATTTCCATAAAGGCAAACTGACCCATCGGGCTTCAAAATCAATAGGATCAGTGCTGCCCCATTTCACAAATTGGACTGGTTTGATGATTCTTTCACTTTCCAGCTTTTTGATTTCTGCTTCTACCTTCTACTTTTGTATGTAAGGCAAATGGCACTGGGTGGGCTTTGCAGAATCATGCAATTGCTTCCTGGTCAACATGCTGTGCAACTTGAAAGGGTTCAGAAAAGATTTACGAGGATGTTGCCAGGGTTGGGGGGGTTGAGCTACAGGGAGAGGCAGAATAGGCTGGGGCTATTTTCCCCTTATAGAGGTTTATAAAATCATGAGGGGCATGGAAACGGTAAATAGGCAAGGATTTTTTCCTGGGGTGGGGTAGTCCAAAACTCGAGGGCATAGGTTTAAGGTGAGAGGGGAAAGATATAAAAGGAACCTAAGGGGCAACTTTTTCATGCAGAGTGTGGTGAATGTATGGAATGAGCTGCCAGAGGAAGTGGTGGAGACTGGTATAATTACAACATGTAAAAGGCATCTGGAGGGTATGTGAGTCAGAAGGGTTTAGAGGGATATAGGCCAAATGCTGGCAAGTGGGAATAGATTTATATAGGATATCTGGTCGGCATGGACGAGTTGGACCGAAGACTCTGTTTCTGTGCTGTATATTTCCATGACTATATGCAAGGTGGCCTTGGCTTCTCTGATAGTCCCTAGACCTTTCTGGAAGATTTCTGAGTATTTAATTAGAACTTCGCTCAGGCAGCCATCTTCTAATTGAAAAATGTTCAGCCAATCAAGGTGAATCTCTCACAACCAATCTCGCCTCAACAAGCTTGGGCCTGAGCCTTTTACTAAAATCACTAGTAACTGAACCAGCTGCTTTTCATAAGAGACTGGAACCGAAGGAGTACCCTTAATCTGTTTAGATTCCCCAATCAGATTTTCAGCCAAACTGAGGGCTTGAGCAAACTTAAGGGCTGGAGTCCCAATTGAATTTTGCTGCAAACTGGTCCTGTGATCACTGATATGCCTGCGCCACTATCAACCTCTATTAGAACCGGTTGACCATTTAACCAGGCATTTATTTTGATCGGTTCTGATTTGGATGTTGCTGAGCAACTTAAATGTTCCAAACCAGATGTAGATAGACTTTCCAGGGTATAACCTCTCCTGGATACTGACCTATGAGTTATCTTACTCAGTTTAGGTATAGTAGGTCTCTTTATCCGTCTCGAGTCTGCTTGCCAGTAGCAATTACAATGGCTTGCCAGCCAGGATCCTGAAGAAAACGTTAACCATTTGGCTAAGGCTTGGCTTTGTTTCAGGGTTTTGTTGTAGGCTGACCTGGAGTCCCTCTGATCAGGAAATGTCCTGAGTGAGCTAATGCAATAGCCTACACTCAAGTGGTCTTCCCCAACCTCAGTTGGACTGGCGAGGGTGTCCACTTCCATTGGAATACCCTGCAACTCATGTGCTCCACTTGCTATATTTTCGAATGATAAAGCCTATTTAAAGTCCAGTTGTGCTTCAGCTTGTGGGTGCTCTTGTAATGTTACATCATTAATCCCATATACCAAACAGTTTCTGAGCATCCGTTTAAGGGTTAAACCAATGTCACATGCTTCTGCAAATCATCTTAAGCTAATCAAAAATATTGATACGGATTCCCCTGATTCTTTAATTGCTGAGTAAAAACAATAGCGTCTTTGAACCAAAGGAGGCTTGGGGTCGTAATATTCCTTAACTGAGCCTGTCAATTCTTGAAAGGTTTTAGTATCTGGTGCCTCAGGAAAAGTTAGGTTCCTGATAAGAGAAAAAACTGCAGCTCCACAGGTTGTGAGGAAAATTATTCGTTGCTTTTCATCTGCCACAATGTTGTTTGCCCGGAAATAATAACACATTCTTACCAGAGGTAGTAAGAACTGCCGATGGTGGAGTCTGAGATAACACAGTGTGGAGCTGGAGGAACACAGCAGCTCTCCTGCTCCTCTGATGCTGCCTGTCCGGCTGTGTTCCTCCGGCTCCACACTGTGTTATCTCACATTCTTTCCACATACTGGGCCCAGTCCTTGACAGCAGGGTCGAATGAGTCAACCTTCCCAAACAAAGGCATGAATGTAAGAAATGCTCACTCCAACTCAAATACTACTGCTGTGAGCACGTTTTTCAGGAATATGCTTTTCTCTCAGCACCACTGAAATAACTCCACAGAGGTGGTATCCTGTCACCAATTCACCCTTTATTTACACATGAACAGTCCTTCGCTCTGCTATTGCCTCTTTAGAGTCAGCTCAGAGTCTGTGACACTCCTCGTTCTTTTTGTCAGCAGCAACTGCACTGAGTAAACTGGCTGTGGCCCGCCAGCTGAGAGCCAGTCCCTAGACTGAGATCTTCTGAATCTCCTGTTTGTTTTCTCTTTTTTTTCAGCTCGCAGTCAGTCCTTGAAGTGGGGAGACCCTGAATCCCCTGTTTTCGTTTTTTTTAATATCCCTCACAGGACCACTGCACAGCAGTACTGCTTATATTTTCCCCAGAACACCCATGGTGTGTGTGTATTTGCAGTGACTCAGTAAAGAGACACCATTGTGCAAAAACTTTATTCCATACTTTCCACCACTAGGAAAGCACCCACATGGCCAGTGAAACATTAACAAGCAAAGCTGGATAAGGGCAATGCTTACGTGAAGAAAGTGAAGAGGGAGGGTAGGGATTAAATTAAAGTGGAATTGGAGGGGGAAATAAAGCACTCCACCCTCCCATGATACCCACCTCTCCCTAAAGACCTTGAGAGCACTGATGGGCACTGCATACTCCTTTTCCAAGGACAGCGAGGCTTGAAAATAGCCGCGAAGAAGGGAAGGCAGTCTGCAGAGATAACCCTCCTCCATGGCCCACTGCCTGGACCCATTTATAATCAGCCTGGCCAGGCCCAGGAGCAGACCCACAAGGAGGTCCTCCGATCTGCCCAACCTGATCCACATTGGGTGCCCAAAGATCAGGAGTGTGGGGCTGAAGTGCAACCAAAAACATAGCAAAAGGTTTTTCAAATAATTAAAAAAGCGGTAAAAACACCCACAACCAATATATACATGGTCCATGGACTCCACCGCGCCACAAAATAAACAGTTGGGCTGGGAGTCCATTAATCACCGCAATCTGCGGTTATGCAGGATTGCTACGTGCAACACCCTCCACCCTAGATCCCCAAAGGAACGAACTTACAAAGGCATTGCAGGCGACAAAAAAAGCCAGTGCAGTGGTTCAGGGGAAGGTGCCAACGACAAAGCAGCATTACCTTGGGGGTTATAGGCTTAGGGAGACACAGTACAAGCCAGCCTTGTGCATGTGCACCATACCACCCTGACAGACCAAGGATCACACCACCAATCGCTCCCTTTTGTCACGAAGCACAGAGTAATTCCTCTTGTTCTCTGTCATTCAGAGCTCCCTGACTGAACCAATTTAACAGGCACACCAGGGAACTCATTTTCTCTGAGGGCTACCTGGCTGACCTCATTACAATCATTACTTTGCCAAGTAGCCTTTGCTGTGACCAGTGCACATGTCACATGGAATGAGTAAAAAACAGTTTTTTTTTCATTTTTCTTGCCTTTCTCCTTTGACAAACAAGATAATTTAAAAATATTTACAAGTTTCTTGTGGTCTGCTGAGAAAAGGATTTACATATGAGCTTTCTAAGTTGCAGGTGTGTGCATCTGGGTGTTTGTTGTGTTAAAAAACAGTTTGATTTCTAAATTTCTGAATTGCCTTCTAAAATCTTTCTTATAATGTTTGGTAATCTGTTGCCTGTGTTAAGCTTATGCTTTCTTTGCTGTAGATTCATTGGTGTTCATTGCTTGCCCAGGTATTGTGGTGGATGACATTGCTTCCATCTTTGAGGAGCATCATATTTGCCAGAATATTAATCTCCACCGGTGCCTGCAGTCTATTGGTTGCAGCGGAGTCTATGTGGAGGATGAGAAGAAATACCTTTTCCATAATGTACATGTTGGGGATCAAGCTGAGGCTCGCTTCAAGATTATCAATGGAGGGAAAGTAGCTGCTGATGTGCTCGTATCTGTTAAACCAGTTTCTAATAAAGTAAGTGCATGGTGTAACTCAACAATAATGTATAAACACAGTACACTGTAGCCTATGAGATTACTAGGTATTGTTGCAATTCATTTCACTCTATCTTACCTATGGAGTACTTGATGAAAATACAGTGGGATTTTAAAAGTAAATTCCCCCTAGGCTGGTCTATGGTCACCCTATGTCACAGGATGTGGGTACAGAGTTAGACCCTGAACGTCTCCTGCAGATGGGATGTTGTATGGGGCCTGGGGGCAATTCCAGTTCCACAGCCTCAACTTTGCTTCCCACATCCATTCCACACCTTTCTGGGACACCAAATTCTGTCTCCTTAGCTCGGTTTTCTTTGCAAATGCTGCTGAAGTATTCCATCTTTTGCTGTTTTTATTTCAGATCACTGGCGTCCAGGGACTTTTGCCTAGTCACTACAATTGTACTTTCGATACTAATGTTTGGTTCACTGTTTGTTTTGTTCTGGTTTTTCAGGCTGCTGCTCGCATTACTGATATTTTTGATGTGACACCCACCAGAATGAACATCCCGAGCTATGACCACAAGTTTGTGGTTGTTACATTCACACCTCAGACCATGCAGAATTACCAGTGCATATTCGAAGCTGTTGTGGAGCCAACACCTGGGTATAGCATTAGTCTATGGACATTATATTGTTACAATTGATGGGACAGAGCCACAAATAGATCTGAGATACATAACTTATTAAGAGTAACTAAATTGAGAAAGACATAAAAACTGCAAACAAACTACAGAGGTTAATTTCTATAGACTTCCAAATTGGGAAGATATAATTAAATTTGCGTTGAATCATGATTACGCATACAGGGTGAACTCACTTAAAGCTGGCTTACATTTGTGAAAATCTCAACTTGAAGTAAAATAACTAAAAGTAAAGCGTGATTTTCGACAGAAGTCAATGTTAAAGTCAGAGTTGGGTTCCTGAGGATAATTTTTGCATGGAAACAAATTGAAATACGGTGCCGTACATGTGCAGTACTATGCATTCTGAGCTGAAATAACATGCAAAACAAAACAAGGAAGGCTTCAGTGAAGAAAACAGCCTTCTTGCTTTCAGGGAAGTCTATAGATAAATTCACATTATCGCACAGCAAATATACAAATCCTCCATTATTTTACCTGTAGAGGACAGTAGAGCAGATGCTTGGGTTATACAGGTACCTGAACAGATAACTGTTTAAAAAGGGAATCATGACATTCGGCTGCAGAATACAGACACATTGACGCTAATTCTAGCAGCACACACAGGGACCTCAGTTTGGGTTCCGCCAGGGCCACTCAGCTCCTGACCTCATTACAGCCTTGGTTCAAACATGGACAAAGGAGCTGAATTCCAGTGGTGATGTGAGAGTGACAGCCCTTGACATCAAGGCTGCATTTGACTTGAGTGTGGCATCAAGGAACCCTAGCAAAACTGGAATCAATGGGTATCAGGGGCAACTCTAAATTGGTTGGAGTCACACCTGGCACATTGGAAAATGGTTGTGGTTGTTGGAGGTCAGTCATTTCAGCTCCAGGACATCTCTGCAGGAGTTCCTCAGGGTGCTGCCTTAGGCCCAATCATCTTCAGTTACTTTTTCAATGAACTTCCCTCCGTCATAAGGTCAGGAGTGAGGATGTTCGCCGATGATTGCACAATGTTCACCACCATTCACAACTCCTCAGATACTGAAGCAGACCACGTTGAAATGCAACAAGATCTGGACAATATCCAGGCTTTGGGTAACAAGTGGCAAGTAATATTCGTGCTACACAAATGCCAGGCAATGACCATCACCAATAAGAGACAATCTGACCACTGCCCATTGACATTTAGTGGTGTTATCACCATCTGTTTTCTCCACTAATGGTGTTGCCACCTCTGAATCCCCCACTATCAACATTTTGGGGGTTACCATTGACCAGAAACTCAACTGGACTTGCCACATAAACGCAGTGGCAACAAGAGCAGAGACTAGGAATACTGCGGGAAGTAACTCACCTCCCGTCCACCAAAGCCTGTCCACCATCTACAAGGCACAAGCCAGGAGTGCAGCTCCAACAACACTCAAGAAACTTGACACCATCCAGGACAAAGCAGCCGCTTGCTTGGCACTACATCCACAAGCATCCACTCTCTCCACCACCAACACTCAGTAGCACAAAGTGTACTATCTACAAGATGCAGAAATTCACCAAAGATCCTCAGACAGCACCTACCAAATCCACAAGCACTTCCATCTAGAAGGACAAGGGCAGCAGATACATAGGAACACCAACACCTTTAAGTTCTCCTCCAAGCCACTCACCATCCTAACTTGGAAAATATATCCCTGTTCTTCCATTCTCACTGGGTCAAAATCCTGGAATTCCCTCCCTAATGGTCAACCCACAGCAGGTGGACTGCAGCGGTTCAAGAAGGCAGCTCACCACCACCTTCTCAAGGACAACTGTCCTCCCTCAGCTGATGAATTGATACTCCACTATGTTGAACAACACTTGGAGGAAGCACTGAGGATAGCAAGGGCACAAAGTGTACTCTGAGTGGGAAATTTCAATGGCCACCACCAAGAGTGGGCAATAAATGCTGGCAAGCCAGCAACGCCCACATCCCACAAATGAATAAAAATAAATCTGATAGAATGACATTAGACATAACTAGGAATTAAGTGATGTCAAAACAGTGTATAATGTTTTAAATAAAGAGAAAGGACATAAAGAAACAACTCTTCAGCAAAATTAGTTTTAAAATGGAAGAATTAAAGCTAGGATTCCCTGTATGCTTAGTGAAGTTTGTTTATGTAAATTCTGGGGACTATTTTTGTTCCAAAATGGCATCTGTAAGGCGCAAACACATTGATGCAGGTGTGTCCAGTGCTATCATGAATGGGCTGTTCCCTTGCACAGACAGCATGTACCTCAAGTCTTGACCTCACAGCTGCATCTAACACCTCTCGAATACAGACAGCCGAACATGAGTTCACCCACAATTAAGTCTTCCCATCAACTCCACTAAACGGAATCAGCAACTACCTTCAGGATATCTGCTGATTGATTTTTATTGGCTGTTGCTACCTCTGCAGAAGGGTTTTGTGACTGCTAACTTGAAGTAAGTCCACAGGGAAAGTAATGGCAGGTGCTGAACGAGTTGATTCAGACTTCAGAGGTTCTGCTCAAACAACTTGCTCCAAGATATGGATGCGGTAGTTCGACAAAACATACTGCATCTTTCTCAGAGCTCCTTTAGAAAGATGCATTCCGAAGAAGGTGGGTGAGTGCGTCTTCCCCACTGCCGCTGCCTCAAGGGCAGAGAGGAGGGAGACTTTAGGCTTGCATGAAGGCTCTGACGCCAATCATATCAATAGCCAAGCTTTGTCTAGGTGTTTGAAATTTTTGGTGATGAGACATTCTACTAAATTGACTGTCTATTTAGTAAGCAGCATCCACTATCTCCTTTTCCCACATGTCTCGAGGACGTTATGCATAGAGCATACCCCCAGTTACACCCCATCCCTGACAGTCCTATTTGTCACTCTCCAATAGGCTAGGAGCTCTTATCCAGACACATCGTGTACCTGCTCCAGCTAGACTGATGCACTCCTTTAAGAGTTTCTCACTTCACATAAACTTGGGCCATCTGCTGAGGCATGCAACCAACTAACTGCATATTTCCTGCTGGGTTACATGCTACTGGATTACATTCCATCAAAAGAGCAGACAACCCAAGGTATGCATCCTGCCATTATCAAAAGCAACATACACAGGTCAATCTCATGTTGCAGTCCCTACCCCTGCACAGTTCTGGTCACCTTTTAATAGATAAAGATGTTGAGCCAGAAGTGGATGTTCCCACAATGATAGATCCTGCACCAGGAACCATTGAGCTAGCTTATACTAGAATAGAAGAGACCAAGAGGAGACCTCAGAACGAGTTAAAAATGTGAAGGCATTTGTTATAGTAGATGTAGAGAAATTGTTTCCACTTGCTTTGGGGAGTCCATACAAAGGGGCATTAAAAAAGTCAGATTAAAAGAAACAAATTGTGAGAGATTTCTTTATAGTGAATATTGTGAATATTGAACTCACTGCCAGAGTGGTTTGGACAGTCCATACTGACAATTACTTTGTGGCTTGATTCATAAATGAGGACAGAACCAATGTTTAAATTCTTGCTTCTTACAGTTGAGATTTCTCTGATCCATTTTTGTCCTAATCAGTACCTTTTTAGGTCTGTTGTTTCATGAGTGGCAGTATCTATTTGTAACTTCACCCAAATCAATTGGCCTGGATTTTCCAAAGACCAGATAGCCATTTCTAAAAGTCGATGGGAGTTGGGGACACGAGGACCCTGTGGAATCTCTGACATAACAGACTCCATAGGAATTAGCCAGGAAATTGGACCATTTCCCTTCGTCAGGAACCCTCCAAAATTCTCCATTGAAACAGGAGAATTCAGATGGTTCCTCTGCAGTTAAGGAACCAGTTAGAGAGTAAATAGTTAGATACATAGTCTAACTCCTGAGTAACTATCTGCCTGATCCCCAAATTCCCTCACACACCTTCAAATACACCTCCCTAAGCCCCTTTACATCTTTCACGTTCTGACCTGACAACCCTTTTCTCCTTCTGGGACCTAACATACACCCTTTCCCTCAAGGGACATGACGGTCACTTTCCGACCCAGGGCCAGCACTTATCTCCACCTCGGAAACAGCACCACCGGTCTCACCCTGAGATCCAACAACAGCCCTAGCCTTTCCCTGAACCTCTCCTCTACTGGGTATGATTTGCATTCTCCTGACTATCCTACGCTGTGATCAATCTGTCAGATTTAAAGTACACTTCACATTTCTGAAGGAGCCCTGATCGGAATCTCCTGTCAGAAATGTGAAGCATTTTTTCCCAACTTAAAATGGTCATAGTTGGTAAGCTGACTGTGATTGCCCCTCTCAAGAAATTCTAGGCCATTATTCCAGCCGAGGCTGCAAGCATTGGTTATTTCAAAAACTGATCCTATCCTCATGCAAATCTATGCTTCAACAACTACTGCACAATAATCAGACACAACTTTCACTTTTTCCTGACCTAAAGTATTGTGCTGACTTGTAAACCACCAGGACAAAGAGTATAAATAGCTGCATGAAATGGTTTGAATGGCCTTCTCTGCTGTAGATTTATTTTGATTGCACTCCTATCAATATATCTATATCCAAAGTGTACAATTTGTAGTCTGCTTCCTGAACTGATTTATCAGACCTGCAAAGATCCTGATGATTTACAAATGAGCATAGTAGTCCTAGAATGAAAAAAAGTAAAAGTTGTGCCTGATGCAAACACAAATTGGCGGGAGTGTAGAATCCGTCATTAATCTAATCTGCTCTTGCAGTTTGCACTCATATAAGAAAAATTCGCCCAGGTGAGGTTGCAGATAGATACTGCCAGACTTGAAACAATGGACCTGAAAGTTTACCAATCCATGGAAAAAAGGAGAAATTGCAAAATCTCAACTATAGAAAGCAAAGATCCAAACATTTTTACGTGTATTTTGCAAGATTAGCTTTACAGAATGAATGGGGTTGTATATCCACAAAGTTAAATACATGAATTTGCCATTGCTGTTATACTATTTTCTTTGGGAAAATTGCATTCCTTTCTCACATTTTGTTTTCCAGTGTTCCTAAGTCAAAATCCCTGGTATTTGATATTGTTGGAGATGGGAACCTGCCCCGGATCAATGTCCTGCAGCCAATGTTGCGCAATAAGATAGGGAACCCACTGTTAATCTACTCACGTCTACTGTTAGGTCGAACAGAGAAGCTGCCTGTTGTCCTCAAAAATGATGGTACTTTACCTGCCCAGGTAACATGTGAACCATGTGGTATTATATTCAGTAGTAATGTAGTGGCTTAAGAAGTATCTTCTTTAATTTCAAGAAATTAACTCGAGCAAATTGTTTTCTACTGCAGCAATTATTTTCTTGGTTTCTCACATTAAAGCACAACACTTTCAAATTGCATCCACCTTGTACCCAGTGTGATCAAGGGGATTATGAACAATACCTGTTCAATTTTCTCCCTTCAGATGTTCTTTCAGTGTGTTTGTATGAGGGTGAGGGCAGCAGGGCAAGTGAGCTAACTGATTATGGTATTATGGAATCTGTTCAAGTCAGGAGATAGCAAATTGGAATATAGTGGCAGCAGGGGACAGAATAGTGAGGGGGATTTACACTGTTGTCTCCAGAAAAGAGCACTCAGTTAGAAGGCTGTGCTGCTTGCTCTGTGCCAAAGTTTGAAATATATGCTCAGGGCTGGAGAGAAACATAGAGCTGGGGAGATCCAGTCATAGTTGTTTCTAGTCACCAGTAACATACACAGGCCAAGGAAAAAAGTCTTGCAGAGTCAGCAGGAGGAACTAGTCATCAAATTATGATGTGAATTGTGACCTGAATATCGAAAGGCACATTATATTAAGGCAGCAGAGGGAACTAGGAAAAGGTGGAGGGGTGGCTCTGTTAATTAAGGATGGTATTCACACAATTGTGAAAAAAGGCCTACTTTCAGCAATCAGGGTGTAGAGACGGCTTGGGCAGGGATGAGAAAGGATAGATGCAAGAAGTGGTACATGGGAGTGTTTCACAGGCATCGTAACAGTAACCACATGGTAGGACAAAGTATAAAGGAAAAAAATTACAAGAGCTTGTCAGATAGGTATGGCAATATCATGGAAGATTTTAGCCTACATGTAGATTAGAAAAATCAGGTGAACAAAAGTAGCCTAGATGAGAAATTCATAGAATGTTTCAGGATAGTTTCTTAGGAAAGTATATTCTGCTTATACAGCAGGGGTTATACTAGATCTGGTATCGTACCTTGAGGTAGAATTGATTAATTATGTTATAGTGAAGGTTCCTTTAGGCAGAAAGAACCATAGTGTTATTAAAATTTGCAATGAGTTGGGGGGGGACAGAAGCGTGGGCACAAAACCCATATTTTAAACATAAATGAAGGCAATTATGATGGCAAACATTTTCACATAGATAATAATTCATATCTGGAATGAACTGCCAGAGGAAGTGAGATAACAAGGTGTAGAGCTGGATGAACACAGCAGGCCAAACAGCATCATAGGAGCAGGAAGGCTGATGAAGGGTCTAGGCCCGAAACGTCAGCATTCCTGCTCCTACGATGCTGCTTGGCCTGCTGTGTTCATCCAGCTCTACACCTTGTTATCTCAGATTCTCCAGCATCTGCAGTTCCTGCTATCTCTGCCAGAGGAAGTGGTAGGTGCAGGTACAGTTACATTTAAAAGACATTTGGACAGATACGTAAATAGGAAAAGTTTAGAGAGATCAAATCCAGGCAAATGGGACTAGTTTAGTTTGGGAAACTTGATTGGCATTGATGAGTTGGATCGAATGGTCCGTTTCCATGCCATGCGACCCTATGACTCTAGCTAGCTAAAATGAGCTGGCAAATGGAGCTAAGGGATAGGTCAATGGAAATGCAGTGATAGGCATTTAAGGGAATATCTTAGAATACAAAAATGGATACATTCTAACGAATACAGAAAATTCCAAATAGTGTTTCTATCGACAATAGTTAATTAAAAAAGAGAATATCCATTTAAAAGGAAAAGCACATAATTACACAGAAGTGGCAAGTCAGAAGATCGGACGAAATACGAAAATCAGCAAATAAATACTAAAAATGAATGTGATGATGGTTCATGATTATCAGTATTTGGAAACTTGAATTCTAGAGAGATACCTTTAAATCTAAATTGTTTTTCTATTTTGTGTGGGTTTGGAAAAGAAACACTTTTCATTTTTGAATTCTGTGTGGTCCCGAGGTGTCTGGAAATTAGTTTACTTGCATTTAAATTGGGCTTTTAAAAATCCTTGTACTAAGTATTTCAATGCTCTAGGAAACAACGAGTAAAAAAGAAGAAAAGGGACTGTTGTCCAGCAGCAAGGTGCCCTATGACACTGAGAGACAGAGGCAGAAACTAATTCTATTAGAAAGAAAGAATCATCCAGTAGGTTTCTTCAGTGAATGTGCAGGTTTCTGTCAGACAGAACAGATCTCTGGCAGCAAGGTGCTGTTACCTTAGCAGTTTTCAAAGCAATTTGAAGAGACAGGTAGTCCTGAGTCACTTATTGCCAGTAAGAAAAAGCTCCAGAACAGAATACTGTGGAAGAAATGTTTAAGGAATCTATGTTAAGAAGTAAATGTGTTAGCACTTTGCTTAAGGGTCTCATGAGGAGACATGAATGAAAGAAGATTGCATTGAGTGCATGTAGAGGTTTGCTGGAAAGAAACCAGTTGTACCCATGACAACTGAACAAGGGAGCTGTAGCGTGGAAATGTGACAAGGTTTGTCTGTCTGTAAGGTTGTTGTGAAGGTAAAACGGTTATATCCTTACTTCTGATATTTATCGTAAGGCCATTTCAAGTAGTTTTATACTATGTAAAATGGTGTTTTCCTTTTTGTGTGTAATAAACTTTGATACTTCTTCTTTAAAAATACTTTGGTAGTTTCTTGTGAAAATATCAATGACTGACCACCACGGTAGCCAAATTAGTCAAACAGTCATACAGCTTGGAAACAAATCCTTTGGTCCAACCCGTTCATGCTGATCAAGTTTCCCAAACTAAGCTAGTCCTACTTGCCTTCGCTTGGCCTGTATCCCTCTAAACCTTCCCTAATCATGTACCTGTCCAAATGTATTTTAAATGTTGTAACATACTTGCATCTACAACTTCTGGTCTATCAAAACAGGTTTCACTTTGGGATCAGACCTGTCCGGTATGACCATTAACTGGAATCATAACAGTTACTTAAGAGGGAAAAATTAGAGTACAAGAAAATGTGACAAGGGAGAGATAAAACATAATTACAACTTTTAAAAAACAAAATAGGTTAACGAAATGAAATTAATTCGAGGGAATAAATAATGGAAAACATTGAGTTGACAGATGAACAGTTCATAGAGTCATAGAGTAATACAGTATGGAAACAGGCCCTTTGGCCCAAACTGTGGTGCCCACTCAGCTAGTTCTAATTGCCCATATCCCTGCAAACCCTTCTCATCCATGTACCTATCCAAATGTTTTTTAAATGTTGCTATTGTACCTTCCTCAACCACTTTCTTCAGCAGCCCATTCCATATACGCACCACTCTCTACGTGAAGAAGTTGCCCCTCAGGTCCTTCTTAAATCTTTCCCCTCTCACCTTAAACCTATGCCTTCCAGTTTTCAATTCCCCTTCCCTGGGAAAAGACTATATGCATTCGTCCTATCTATGCTCCTCATGATGGTCGTACACGTCAATAAGGTCACCCCTCATTCTCCTATGTTCCGAGGAATAAAGTCCTATTCTGGCCAACCTCTCTCTATAACTCAGGCCTACTAGTCCTGGCAACATCCTCGTAAATCTTCTTTACACACTTTCCAATTTAACTATGTCTTTCCTATAATAAGGTGACCAAAATTGTACACAATACTCCAAATGCGGCCTCACCAATGACTTACACAACTGAAACATAATGACCTAATTCCTATACTCAATGACTCAACCGATGAAGGCCAGCGTGCTAAATGCCTTCTTCACCACCCTGTCCACTTGTGACGCTGCTTTCAACAAACTATGTACTAGTATTCCTAGGTCCCTCTGTTCCACAACACTCCTCAGGACCTTATCATTAACTCTTTAAGTTCTACCTTAGTTTGACTTTCCAAAGTGCAACACCTCACACTTATCTGTATTGAACTGCATTTTCCAATCCTCAGCCCACTTCCTCATCTGATCAAAAACCCTCTGTAATTTTTGATAACCTTCTTCGCTATCAATGATACCTCCTAATTTTGTATTATCTGCAAACTCACTAATCATGCCTTGTACATTCACATGCAGATCATTTACATAAAATAACAAATAACAAAAGTCCCAGCACTGACCCCTGTGGCACACCACTAGTCACAGGCCTTCAGTCCGAGAAACAACCTTCAACCATCACCCTCTGCTTCCTACCATCGAGCCAATGAGCTAGTTCTCCCTGGATTCCATGTGACCTAACTTTCATCTCTAGCCTGCCATGCAGGACCTTGTAAAAGGCCTTACTAAAGTCCATACAGACAACATCCACTGCCCTACCCTCAACCATCCTCTTGGTTACCTCTTTGTAAAACTCTAACAGATTTGTCAGCATGACTTCTCATGCACAAATCCATGCTGACTATCCCTAATCAGACCTTGATTTTCCAAATATTGGTTGATCCTGTCCCTTAGTATCCTCTCCAATAACTTATCAGGCTCACCGGCCTGTAGTTCCCTGGCTTATCTTTGCTATCTTTCTTAAACAATAGAACAACATTAGCCACCTGCCAGTCTTTTAGAACTTCACCAGTGGCTAAAGATGAAGCAAAAATCTCTGCAAGGGCCTCTGCAATTCCTTCCCTAGTCTCCCATATGTCCAAGGATGGACTTGATCAGGTCCAGGGGATTTATCCACCTTCTAAGGCTGCAAACACCTTCTGTCTGGCAATGTATATGCAATCCAAAACATCCCCACTTGTTTCCCTTATTTCCTTAGCATCCATGATTCTCTCCTCAGTAAACCCTGAGGAGAAATGTTCATTAACAATCTCCCCCGTCTCCTGTGGCTCCACACATAGATGGCCATGCTGATCTTTAAGGGGTCCTATTCTCTCCCTAGCCACCCTTTTACTTTTAATATAGCTATAGAACCTCTTGTGATTATCATTAAGCTTATCTGCCAGATCAATCTCATCCCCTCTTTTGCTCTTCTGATTTCCCTCATAAGTGTGCTCCTCAACTTTTTATAGTCATCTAGAGATTCAGTTGATAGCTTAAACCCAATGTATGCCTCTTTCTTTTTCCTGATCAAAGCCTCAATATCCCTCATCAGTGGTATTTTGCTTCAGGATTCACTTTAGAGAATAGCGGTAATATCCTAGAAATAGCTGTAAATTAGGAAATGAAAGGAGTAGAGAAATGCAAGAAAATTACTATCATGAGGTGAGTGGGACTAAGCAAATTGTTGAAGCTATAAACGTACAAAAAAAGACATGGCTAGTGAGATAGTTAATGTGTTTTTTTTTCCCAAACTCCCTATATTTAGGGAGGATTCCTTTCGATTGGAAAAATTGTGAAAGCAGTTCCTTTATTCAAAAAGCAAGTTAGACAGAAGCAGGAAATTGTAAGTTCTATAATTTTATAGAGAAAATGCTAGAAGCTATTATTAAAGACATTTAAAGGTAATCAGGCTGAGCCAATATGGTTTTGTGAAAAGGAAATCTTGTTTAACCAAATTATTGGAGTTTTTTGAGAAAGTTACATGTGCTTTAAGTAAAGAAGTACTGTACAAGGATTTCCAGAAAGCATGTGATAAGTTGCTACATCAAAGATTATTACAAGAAAGAACAGTGTTTGGTATAAGAGGTAATATATTGGCACTGATAGAAGATTGGCTAGTTGATAGGAAACAAAGAACAGACATAAATATGTAACTTTTTAAGCTGGCAAGATGTAATGAGTGGTATGCCATAGGAATCAGTCAGGGGCTTCAACCTTGTACGGTTTGTACAAATGACTTGAATGAAGGCTTGGAAGGTACGTTTGTCAAATTTACTGATGACGCAAAGATATGTAAGAAACTAAGTTGCAATGAAGACATAAGGAGGCTCCAAAGGGAGTCAGATAGTTAAGTGAATTGGCAAAGATGTGGCAAATGGAGTAAAATACACAAAATGTAAATTATCCTTGTTGACGGGAGAATAAGAAATAAGCATGTTAGCTAACTGGTGAAAGATTGCAGAGTTCTGAGACATAGAGGCACCTGTGAGTCCTTGTGCATGATTCACAAAAGGTTAGAATACAAGCACAGCAAGTAATTAGGAAGGCTAAAAAAATGCAACGTTTTATTCTGAGGGGCATGGAATACAGAAGTAGGGAGCATTATGCTTCAGTTGTGGGTCATGGGCAAGCCCACACCTGGAGTACTGTGCTCTGTATTGTCTCCTTCTTTAAGGAAGAATGCAAATGTATTGGATGTGGTTCAGAGAAGGTTTACTAGACTAATACCTGGATTACGTAATTTGTCTTATTTATGACAAAGGGCTAGACTTGTGACTGCTAGTGTTTAGAAGCCTAAGAGATGATTGCAACATACAAGATCTTGAGGAGGTCTGCACAGAGTGCTTATGGAAAGGATGTGCCCCTGGGTAGGAAAATCAGGGGTCACTATTTAAAAATAAAGATCACCCATTTAAGACAGAGTTATTTTCTCACAGGAGATTGAGCATCTTTGAAACTGTCTTTCTGAGAAGATGGTCGAAGCAAAGTCTTTGAGTATTTTAAGGCAGAGGTAGATTGATTCTTGTGAAGTATGCAGATGAAAAGTTAACCCAGCAGGTAGACTGGAGCATGGAATAATCAGATCAGCCATATTTTATTGAATGGCAGGATCAACGATCAGAGTGGCCTACTCCTGCCTTTAACTTGTATGTTCCTATGTTCATCCTCCAATGGATTCCATCCAGTCCTGGGGGCTTACCAACTTTAATTGCAGTAATCCTTTGAAATAACCCTTTATTAATTTTAACCCTTTTTCATTCTTGTACCTGAGGTAACTAATACTTGTCTAATACTCTAGTGAGAAACCATAGGTTTGATTAAGAGATCCTGATGGGATTAACTGTAGATCTACATTACCAAAAATAATTGCCACCATATCAAATTTTATTTGTGGCTTTTTTCACAGAGTATTACACAACAAGCCTAGATATCTTGGCAAAGGACTCCATGGGCAGGATTTAACCTGCAAGCTTCTGATCTCCTTGTCAGTTTACAGTGCAGGTTCGAAGCTTGTACTACATGGGGAACAACTATTGATCCACAAATTGCCCATTTAGTGGGTCAGAAGTCATAACAATTGGAAGAAGTCCATTTGGCTCATTGAACCTTCTATGCTAAAGCGAAGAAAAAAGACTTATGAGACATGATTTGCTACAGGTACAGAGGATTTCCAAGTGTGCCTGAAGCATTATGCCTCCTGTCTGATACCAGAAGGCAACCTCCAGGTAGTCACCCTGCTCCCCCACCTCTAAAAACCTGGAGATAGAGTGGAAAATCTCATTTAGCCAGCAATAATACCCATAAAATTAATTGGACACCAACCCACTTGCGGGCAAGTAGCCTTGCAGATACCCCACTTTCCCTCAGGCTGAATTTTTAAGCCCAATGCGCTAATGAAATTGATATTTTGTATGGAACTGTGCAAGTGACCTTAAGGTGTTATCGCCAAACCTAACACCTTTACATTCCTTAAATTTGAATCAATCACTGCTCAGTGAGTCAAGATAATCTATTAATCAGTGAAGAAGAGAAACAAGTGCAGAAATTACTGCAGAAACTCACCAGGTTTGGCAGCATCTGTAGAAATGGACTTGAAACGTTAACTCTGTTTTCTCTCCACAGATGCTCCAGAACCTGTTGAATTTCTCCAGCAATTTCTGTTTTTGTTTCAGATCTTCAGCAGTTCCTTGCTTATTTTAGTGACGAAGGGACTCTAGGGAGCCTAATAATTGTGTACTTCTACACACAGAAACATACATTGCACATCAATAACTGTTTGGACATGTTATGAAATCACCTTCATAGCCATCACATTTTGAAGTGGGTTTTGAGCCTAGACTTTTTGGTTCAGGTCAAAAATCACACGACACCAGATTATAGTCCAACCGGTTTAGGAAAGGGGCACCATCACTGAGCCACAGGGTGAACACAAGTCAGTGTCTGTTATTGTTGATATACAGTTAACACCCTTGATTTCTGCCGTATCTGAAAATTAGTGGCACATACCAGTGGGAATTAAATTGAGGGATTGAATCTGTTTATTTCTTCTGAAAGAATGAGTCGATTTAATAGGGTATGGAAAACTTGTCAGGGAGGATTGTGCTTTTGCTTCTACAATATATTTCCAATCCTTTTCACGCAGAGTCAAAATGCATGGTTAGTTATGGTTGTTTTTGACTGGCTCAGACACAATAGGTCAAAGGACCTTTTTTCTGTTCTGTAGATCTCTATGACTCCATGCGTATAGATCACCAAAGTGTTAACCAGAGAGATTGCTGAGGCTTTAGAAAGTGAGCCATCAGGCATTTTTACTGCTTGTTTGAGTTACTAAACAACAGTTTTTAGAATTTTCAGCCAACGACTGCATACTTTTTTTTCAGCGATGTCCTGAGGGCCCAATTCCTCATGGACAGTCGATTACATATAAATGGATGTTGGCAAAACTGGATAAGGAAGTAAATTAGATTATTAACCTGTCATTTGTATTCCTCTTCCCTTGATGGAATCTGCCCTTGAAATTGAACATATCTGGCGTTGTACATTTGTACTTAAGATAAAAATATTTTGGGAATTATCACAGAGTGTAATTCTTCTACAAGACAACAAGAGCGAGAATGACCTCATATTAGTTTCCTCATTGCTTTCTGAAATGTGTATCCATATTATTTCCTCTGTCAAAAATAAGTCCATTGGTGCCTATGGGTTAATTTGAAGGAAGAGCAATTTAACAATCGCAAATACATTCATATCAGAGTTTGTCAATCACTTACCTTAACACAATTAATCTATCAACTTTGTGTTTTCTCTTGATAGGTGTCTGTCAATATCTCTGATGACTATGGAGTGTTTTCTCTGAAGGAATGTATTGGAACCGTATGTGTCTATCCTAAACGCCACTATATTCGAGAACAGAATCCGGAAAAAGGTAACAAACAGAAAGTGAGCTGCTTACAGGGGCAATACTTTTTTACATAGGGAACAGAACAAGCCAGATTAATTGAAATATGCAGATTATAAATTTAGATTGGTTCAATTTAGGCATGGCACGAATGTTAAGTTAATTGGTTAAATTTAGACATGACATGAATGTTAAGTTAATCTATAATGGATAAGGGTGTTTGATATAGTTGGGACAGATATGTAATTGATGTTGTTCGGGTCAGGGATGGATGGTGGTCAAGTCAGCGGAGGATTCTGTTTGGGATGGGTTGAAGCTGTTTGTTGTTATTTATTCATTTAGTCATTCTCATTCTCATGTACAAGTACTGGTCTGAAATGTGAATGCTAGTGTCAAACATAACCCTTCGCTCCACAGCAAGGACACTTAGGTAGAAATAAAATTTTGCATTTCTGCTGAGATTTCTTCACCAATTTCCTCACTGAGCAATAAAATTGAACAAACAAATTATGATGCCAGCCCAGGGATCCCTCTCCTGCTGGATATGCTGGCATTGCAAGAAGTCTTACTAAGTATGCATTAAGGGGAAGGCGATGGCTTAGTGATATTACCACTCGACTATTAATACAGAAACTCAGCTACTGTCCTGGGAACCTGGGTTCAAATCCATCATGGATTTTGAATTCAATTGAAAAGAAACCTGGAATTAAGAATCTACTGATGATCATGAAACCATTATCAGTTGTTAGAAAAAAACCCATCTGTTTCACTAATGCCCTTCAGGGAAGAAAACCTGCTATCCTCACCTGGTCTGGCCTACATGTGACTCCAGACCCACAGCAATATGGTTGACTCTCAACTCCTCTTTGAAATGGCCTAGCAAGCCACTCAGTTCTGCCAATCGCTCCAAAGTCTCGAAGAAATGAAACTGGACAAATTGCATGACATCAACCTAGGCACCAGAAAAGAGTAACAGAAACAGCCCCATCAACCCTGTAAAGTCCTCCTCACTAACATCTGGGGGCCAGTACCAAAACTGGAAGAGCTGTTTCACAGTTACTCACATCACACCTTACACGCAAGGTAAAAAAATCTTACTGTACAGACAATGTCCCAAACACCAAAACATTGAGTATAGGAATTGGGATGTTATGTTGTGGCTGTACAGGATGTTAGTGAGGCCGCTTTTAAAATACTGCAAATATTCTGGTCGCCCTTCTATAAGAAAGATGTTCTTAAACTTGAGAGGGTGCAGAAAAGATTTACAAGAATGTTGCTGGGACTGGAGGATTTGAGTTATAGGTCAAGTCTAAATAGACTGAGGCTTTTTTTGCTGGAGTGTTGGAGGCTGAAGGGAGACCTTATAGACGTTTATAAAATCATGAGAGACATGGATAGGGTGAATAGCCAACATGTTTTTGAGTCCAAAACTAGAGGGCATAGGTTTAAGATGACAGGGAAAGATTTAAAAAGGACTTGAGGAGTAACGTTTTCACACAGAGGGTGATGCGTGTATGGACAAGCTGCCAGAGGAATACAATCACAACATTTAAATGGATACATGAATTGGAAGGTTTAAAGGGATATGGAGCAAATTCTGGCAAATGGGACTAGGCAGATTGAGATGTCTGGTCGGGGCGGACAAGTTGGACTGTTTCCATGCTGTAGGACTCTGTGACTGTATGATTCTCCCCATTTTATTAGTTCAAATTTCAATGGATAATTTTGTATTACTTTTAAAATGGTTATCAAAGTAAAACTACACTTTATTTTATCTTACACACAGTAAAGGAAAGTTGCATGCTCACTATCAAGCTCAACAGTGGAGAGGAGGCAAAGTTTGATGTCTCCTTCCAACCAACCCTAGCTCAACGCCTTGATGGAGCACTGTACTTGACAGTGCTCAACAACCAGTTCGAGGACACCATTATACGATTAATTGGTGAAGGTTTTCAGGACGATATCACATTTGACAACATCCATGGACTCGGACAAACTAGCTCGGTGGAAAGCTTTACAAACCTTCTGGAGGAGAAAGACATTAAAGGTGAGGACTATGTGCAATTTTGTTGCATTGGAAGGTGTGAATTCGAGACGCAAATCATGGAAATGTAGAGCACCAAAGGAGGTCACTCGGTCCATCATATCTGGAGTAGCCAGTTCAATGCATATCCAAATATTTTTTAACCTTTCTGTCTTTACCACCCTTCTAGGCAATGAGTTATAGATCCCACCATCCTCTGGGTGAAAATATTTATCTTCAACTTTCCTCTAATCCTTTTGTCAATTACAGTAATTCCATGGCCCCAGTTATTGATTTTCAGCTAAGGAAAGGTCAGGCTCATGGTGTTTGGCGGCAGTATACCGCTCCTGATTTATATTGGGACAGAGCTTGTCATCTCGGGGTGCTGCTTGATCATGTTTCCCCTATAATGGGGTGGCTCAGTGGTTAGCACTGCAGCCTCATGGCATCAGGGACCCGGGTTCGATTCCAGCGTCAGGCAACTGTCTGTGTGACGTTTGCACATTCTCCCCATGTCTGCATGGGTCTCCTCCAGGTGCTCCGGTTTCTTCCCACATTCAGGTTAGGTTGGCTGTGCTAAATTGTCCATAGTGTTTAAGGATAGGGTAGGGGTTGGGTCTGGATGGGATGCTCTTCAGAGGGTCAGTGTGGACTCAGTGGGCCAAATGGCCTGCTTCCACACTGTAGGGATTCTATGAAATGGAATCCTTCCTATTCGCTCTTTGCAAATTCCTCAATATTTTATTTACCTCAATTAAATTTCTCTTCAGACACTTGGATCTAAAGTAAATCCCCACCCCCCAACTTATCTGGCTTTTCCTTGCAGCAAAATTTCTCCATTCCTGCCAACATCATTGGAAATCTCCTCTGTAACGTTTCTTGTATAATCAGATACTGCCTGTCGTGCTGGGGACAGATTGTACACCGTCCTGTAGCTGGGATATAGCTAGTATTTTCTCCCTGCTCAGGTATCCTATGAATCAGCCAATAAAAGGAAGCAATCTCAATGTCTTCTTAAACACCTTATCTACATGTTGTGCTACTTTCAGAGATTGTATGAACAAAGACTGTTAGAGCCCTATCTTCTTCTAAGTGTCTCTATATTCTACTCATTCCTGTGCAATTGGTCCACCTGAATTGTTGGGACGTGGTTGTGGTTTAGCTTCCCAGATGAACCATCCTATTCATATGAATTGAACACCACATCATTACATTGACTTTTATTGAATACGTCAGTGATTTCACTAGTATTTCATTACAGCAATATTCTACGGAGTTTGATTAAATTTATTCCTCAGAATACCAGTCACTGGTTACTTAATACAAAATCACTCTGTGAGATTGCTGTTCTGCTCCATTTTTGTGGTGTACCAAAATCACCAACCTGACTTTGAAGTGGATGTTAACACAAGCATTTAAAGTTCCTGAAATTTGATTGAATAATCTCACTTGCCTTTAGCTTCAACAATTTTCAAAAAGCTTGACACCATCCTTGAAAGGGCAAAACAACCTTCTTGATTGGCACCCTATTCAATACTTTAAATATTTAGTCACCTCACTGCTGGTACACACTGGTAGCATCTATGACCTGTACTGCAGCAACAAGACTCCTTTGACTGCTCCATCCAATTCCATGAGCTCCACTGGATAGAAGGATATGCAGTAGATATGTAGGAACACTACTACCTGCAAGTTCTCCTCCACACCACTCACCATTCTAATTTGGAAATAATCACTGTTCCTTCACAAAACAAGTTCTAGGTCAAAAGCCTAGAACTTCCTCCCTAATATGAATATACCTGTTTTACAGACCAATATCCTTCTGTTGAATTAGGCAGCAAAAGATTTTTGAAGATTTACAAGTGCTTTATTGTAAACGTATAGTTTAGCACAAGTACCAGTTTCTACTTTTCCCTTTTGGACCCTTTTCCTATCCAGAAGACCATACCCCATTAGGGAAGAACCCAACTTTTTTTATTTTAATAAACCTACCATTAATTTATCTAATCACTTAGTCAATAATTAATAAATTGACTTCACCCAGTGATGGAACAGTGCTCCGAAAGCTTGTGATTTTAAATAAACCTGTTGGACTATAACCTGGTATCATTGATTTCTGACTTTGACTACCTACAGTGGCATTGTGACACTAATAAAAATCAGAAAGGTGGGTGTAGTGATTGTAACAAGGTTAGCCAGCTGGACATCATAGAATATGAGCTCCCTGTTAATCTGGTCCAGTCAGGGAGCCCTAGCTGACATGTAAAAAGAGGAGCATTAGAGATTCTGGTACTCTGATATCTGGCTCTGAAGAGGCAGTACTAAAGTCAAGGACTGTCATGTATAAGTAAAGGGTGACTTGGTGACAGGATACCGGCCTCTGTGGAGTTATTTCATCGGGGAAAGAACCTAGCTCTTTTCAACCACTGTATCAACCAAATAAATAAGTTACAATCACTCCCCTCCAGGGCAGTGCAGCGATAACATAAAAGGAAAGTTGGGAAAAGATGGAGGGGACTAAATCAAAATGGAATTCCTGTTGGACATAATGTACCCCAGCCCGTGCGCTTTGAAAGCTTTGACTGGTGCTAATGGACATAGTTAGTCCTTTCTCCAGGGATACACGGGCATGGATGTAAACACTGAAATAGGGACAAGCAGTTGAGAACTATGACCTCCTCCATGGCCTGCAGCCTGAAACTGTTGATGACCGCATTAACCAAGCCTAGGAGTAGCCCATAATGCAGTCCTCTGACTGGTCTACCCCCAACATCAGGAGTTGGGGGAGCTAAAGTGAAACCAAAAGAATAAGAAAAGATTATTTAAATAATCAAATGGGGGGGGTGGGGTGGGGGTGCAACTACCCATAACCAATATATACATGATCCACAGACTCCACAGTGAGCCCAGCTCTTTTGTTTAACTTAACCTGTTCAGAGATATTTTGCAAGATTCTGGAATAGATAGAACTTGAACCCATGCCTCCTGGTTCAGAGATAGGGACACTACCATGGTGCCACACATCCAATTACCATTATCTGGTCTCAATCAACTCCGGAACTGTTCTGGTTTACCCTTGAGAGCGTGTTCAAGTCTCTCTTACTCCAGAGATGTTTTCTGACATCTCCAAACAGCTTGGCTAGAAAGTACTTTCTGGTTTATCCTGAAACAGCCCTGACTTTCTAACACTGACAGATGGGCTGCAGAGATCCAAGAAGAAGGCTCAAAGGCAACTGCAAATAGATAGTAAATGTTGGCCTTGCCAGTGACGCTTACTCCCCACAAACCAAGTGAAAAAAGTTGGGATTTCCGAGTACGCTTTTGCAGGTGCCAGTATAACTTTAGTTTTGTAGGATTCAATGGACATCAAATTCCCAAAAGCTCATCATCAGAAAATTGCACTTCTGCACGTGATGATTTTTTTCACCCTTTCCAAATAGATTTTCTTCACCCTTTCCAAATAGATTTTCTTTGTCCACTTTAAAACCTCACTTCTATCAGCAATCCAAATTCATCCGAGCTAAAGTGTGATTTGGAATACTTTGCCACAGGATAGAAAACAAAGTCTTTTAACAGTGAGGTACAGACTGACCTGTGTACGACCATCATACTTTCCTGATCATAAGTGTGTCAAGCTTCAGGAGATGTGCACTGGATCTTGGATCCTAATGCAGTCTGAGCATTAAAGAGCACTGTTGAACTCAGTACCCAAATTACCCTGACATTGCACAGTTGATCTGTTCATCCATATTGTTCCCTGTTCCTTGGATGGAATTTGATCTGGTGGTTACATAAGCAGCAAAGATGTTGCTTAATGGATTTCCAGATTCATGGGCTCCATGGATTTTAATATAGCTGCCATGCATACTTTCCTAAAATTGCAGTTCATTTGCTCACTTTGAGTGTGAGCTGTCCTGAGCCCTTGTCAGAAGTTGTTTCACTGGACATCCGTATTCCTTAGATCGTTTTAAATGTGTAAGGGTAGGATCAAGGAAGGTCATGTAGTTAACGTATATATTGAGCATGCTTCCCACAATTTGGTCCAGAAAGGGCCATTGTCAAAGCGAAGAAGTGAATTGGCCTTAATAAATGACATGAGAGAACCCAGACCACAATCCTCATTGCTGCCTGGCCTGAACAGAAAAGTCTTCCTCTTTCTCTGGCACTGCAGCCTGATTTTAGAATCCTTTTACAGCTTCCATCAAGCCGGAAAGCAAGGAGGTAGATTAGTAAACTAGGGCAACATGCCATTGATGATGAAGACCCCATGATTTTACAATACAGACGGTGGAGAATGCAGCAGAAATGCTGCCTAACAGTAGTCCATTTGAAGTCCTTAATTATGATATGCCCTGTCTGCCAAGGAGCCCTCATCCACTGACTTTCTAGGACGTGATAAAATCTACCTTAATCTTATTCACCCGCTTTTGATTATAGTTGTGCTTTACATGTCATCCGTGCCTCAGTGACTTACTTTTACTTCCCTGTCAGAGAGTTGAACTATAATCAATGCTGACACATCAGTGCATTATCATATCTTGGTTAACACATTTCAGTTTAAACAGCTGAATTCAACCTTGTGCCAAGAGCTGCCTAATTATTGACCCAATAATTCAGGTAAGTCTGCCTTGTCTTTGTGAATGTCTCTAACATGTGTGGCTCTCAGCAGTGTGGTTGTAGGATAAAGGAAGACATATAGCTGTTTTAATGGTTTTCCATTCCAGCCACACATTTGGAGCATATTGAATTTGGAGATTGCCATATTGGCAAGCCATATCTGGTGACCTTCACAATGACCAATCGAAGTGCAGCAGACATCATACGATTTGAATGGATTTCAGACATCAGCGAGTTCAACATCTCTCCACAGGTAATTGAAAGAACACCCCCCCCCCCCCCCCCCCCCCACCCAAATCACTGCCCCATTATTCCTCATACCATAATAATAACAGCACTAGAAATCAGGAAGAGTATCTCAAATGTAGGAGAGAGGCCTAGGCCGGACTAAGGAAGGCTCAGAGGAAGCATGAAGAAAGGAAGGCAGGCTGCGATAAAACAAATTGTAAAATGTTCTTCAAACATACTAATAGTAAAATGATTCACGAAGGATAGAGTGGGCCCATAAGGAATGAGCAGGGCAAGCTGCTCACAGAAGCAAAGGGTTTGGCAGTGGCACTAAGTACTTTGCTTCTGTAGTGATTGCAATGAGATCAGCCAGGTAGACCTCACAGAATATTATTTCCCCGATTGGGGCCGTTAATCTGGTCCAATCAGGGAGCCCTGGCTGACTGATATAAACAGGAGTGCCACAGGTTCTGATAACTCTGACAGCTGGCTCTGAAGGAGCTGGATCAGTATGGAGGACTCATGCAAATAAAGGGTCACTTGGTGACTGTGGAGTTATTTCAGCTTCTGTCTTTATCAAATTAGAAAATAGTGACAAGGGGCCGGTTGAAAATTTGGATTCTGAGCAACTGAGCAGTATAGGGATAGATAAAGAAGAGGTGCTAAAAAGACTGGCAGCACTCCAGGCAGAAAAGTCACCAGGCCCAGATGAGATGCATCCAAGTTTGCTGAGAGAGGTACGGGAGCAAATCGTGCAGCCATTAACAAATTTTCCAGGCCTCTCTGAACACAGGATTAGTCCAGGGGGACTGAAGGATTGCATAGATGATGGGATTTTCCTTAAAAAGGGGCAAAGCCTAACTCAGGAAATGATGTGGAGGTGCCGGTGTTGGACTGGGGTGGACAATGTCAGAAGTCACACAACACCACGTTATAGTCCAACAGGTTTATTTGAAATCACAAGCTTTCAGAGTACGCCCCTTTAGCAGCGCTGTTGTGTGACTTCTGACTTAACCCAGGAAACACAGACTTGTCAACTTGACATCAATAGTAGAAAAACTGATTGAGGCCATAATACAGGATAAGATAGATATACACTTAGAGAAAGATAAGTTAATACTAGACACTCAACATGGCTTTATCAAGGGTAGGTCATGTGGGACAAATTTAATTGAATCATCTTATGAGGTGACACAGGCAATGAATTTATTGCTGTGGATATAGTATATTTGGTTTTCAGAAAGCATTTGATTTGGTGTCACATTGAAGATTGGTTAGCAAATTAGAAATGTTTGGGATTTGATGTGTCCTTGGCAGCATGGATTAAAAGTTGGACAAAGGATAGGAAACAGAGAGTAGGTATAGATGGGCATTTCTCAGACTGGAGTCAAGTTGGAAGTGGTGTTCCCCAGGAATCTGTTTTGGACCCTTGCTTTTTTTTTGATTTATACAGACAATTTGGAGATGTGTGTTGAGGTCAAAATCTCTAAATTTGCAGATGATACTAAGCTAGGGAGAATAGTGAATTTTGAGGATGATTGAGTGACTTCAGTGAGATATTACCATGTTGGCAAAATGAGCAGACCCCTGTCAGATAAATTTCAATGCAGTGAAATGTGAGGTGATACATTTTGGTAGAAGAAACACAGAGAGACAATACAGGCTCAATGATACAATTTTGAGAGAAGTACAATAGTAGAGGGACCTTGGGGTTCAAGTGCATAAATGTCTGAAGGTGGCCAGGCAAGTTGAAACAGTTGTTCAGGTTATAGCATCCTTGGGTTTATCAATAGAGGCATAGAATATAAAAGCAAGGAAGTGATGTTACATCTCTGTAAATCATTGGTCAGACTATATTTGGAATATTGTGTTAAATTCTGAGCTCCTTATTTAAGGAGGGATATTAAAGTCGTGGGGAGAGTGCAAAGGAGATTATTGGAATGACACCAGGAACAAGGGATTTTAGACATGAGGAATGTTGAGAGAAATTTGGTTTGGAGCACAGGAGATTAAGAGGTGACCTTACTGAGGTGTTCAAAATTATGAACAATTTTGACAGGGTAAGGAAGGATACTGTGTTATCACTATGTTAGTAACTAGGGGTCACAATTTCAAAATTGTTAGCTAGTGAGATGAGGAGAAACATCTTACTGAGAAGGGTCCTGACCTGAAACATCAGCTTTCCTGTTCCGCTGATGCTGCCTGGCCTGCTGTATTCCTCCAGTTCCACACTTCGTTACTCAGACAGTTGTTAGGATTTGGAATGGGCTGCCTAGGTGAGTGGTGGTAGTGGATTCCATAGGCGGTTTCAAAAGAGCTAGATATTTATTTGAAAGGGATGAATTTAGAGGACTACAGAGGTAAGGTTAGAAATGGGACTAGATGGGTAGCTCTTTCTGGAGCTGGTATAGACACATTGGGTAGAATGGCTTCCTTCTGTACTGTAAAATTCTATGATTAACACTGATACCAGCTATAACCTAACGATATGACATCTTGCCATTCAATTATTTATTCCACGCTACGAGTTGAGGGGAGGTGCTAAATGAAGGAATGCAGTTTGATTGATTTTTATTATCACGTGTACCAAAATACAGTGAAAAGCTTTGTTTACGAGCAGTACAAGCAGATCACAGCAAGCAAAGAATGGAAAAATCAAAAAGACTTAGAGGCATACAGGTTACATTGCAGGTTACACTATTTGAGGCTAGAGTGCATTCGACAGTCTGTTAACAGCCAGAAAGAAGCTGTTCCCGAACCTGCTTGTGCATGTGTTCACGCTTCTGTATCTACTGCCTGGCGGAAGATGTTGTAGGAGATCATTACTGGGGTGCGATCGGTCTTTGATGTTGGTAGCCTTTCCGCAGCAGTGAGCCGTGTAAGTAGAGTCCATGGATGGAAGGTTGGCTTCTGTGGTGGTCTGGGCTGTGCACACCACCTTCTGTAGTTTCTTACGGTCCTGGGCAGAGCAGTTGCCATACCAGGCCATTATATACCCAGACAGTATGCTTTCAATGATGCATCTGTAGAAGTTGGTGAGGGGCCTTATGGACATGCCAAATTTCCTGAGCTGCCTAAGAAAGAAGAGGCGTTGCTGTGCCTTCTAGATTGTCACATTTGCATGGGAAGTCCAGGACAGGTTGTCGGTTATTGTCACTCCGAGGAACTTGATGCTGTTCACTCTCAACCTCAGTTCCGTTGATGTAGATGGGAACGTATTCTCTTCCTTTCTTTCTGAAGTTGATGATCAGTTCTTTAGTTTTGCTGACGTTGAGAGACAGATTGTTTTCATTGCACCATGTCACCAAGCTCTCTATTTCCCTCCTCTATTTTGATTCATGGTTGTTAGATATCTGTCCCACTACAGTGGTGTCATTAGCAAACTTGTAGGTGGCATTCATTTGGAATTTGGCAACACAGTCATAGGGTACACTGAGTACAGTAGGGGACTGAGGACGCATCCTTGTGGGCTTTCAGTGTTCTCCTCATACAGGCATAGACATAGAGGTCTACAATACGGAACAAAGCTCGTCAGCAACTGCATCAGTGAAAACGACCACCTTACTACTCTAACCCCATTTTCCAGATTCACAGCCTTGTATACCTTTGCATCTCAGTCCTAAACAGCCTAAAACCATATCCTTAGACTGTGACCCCTGGTTCTGGATTCCCCAGTCATTGAGAACATCCTTATTGTGTTTCCTCTGTCTAGTCCTGTTAGAATTTTATAGCTTTCTATGAGATGACCCCTCAAATTTCTAAACTCCAGTAAAAATAGTTCTAACCAATCCAGTCTGTCTTCATACATCAGTCCTGCCATGCCAGGAATCAGTCTGTTGCACTCCCTACATCACCAGAACCTCACATAAGGAGACCAAAACTACAAACAATACTCTAGGTGTGGTCTCATCAAGGCCCTGCACAGTTGGAACTAGTCATGTCCAAATACTTGAATCCTCTCGCTATGAAGGCCAACATACTGTTTGCCTTCTTTACTGCCAGCTGACCTGTATGCTCACTTTCAGCGACTGGTATATAAGGATGCCGAGATCTCATTGTACTTCTCACTTTCCCAATTTATTGCTGCTCAGATAATCTGCTTTCCTGTTTTTTGCTACAAAAGTGGATACCTCTCATTTATCCACATTATTATTTCATCTGCCATGCATTTGCCCATTGACTCAACTTGTCCAAATCATGCTGAAACATCTCTGCACAGTCCTCACAGTTCACCTCCCCCCCCGACCTAGTTTTGTGCCATGTTCCCTAGTTTTTGATCAGTCTGCAAGTGCATGTGATTTTCAACCTAGTGGCATTCGTAGAAGGGCTGAAAATATAGCCACAACCTTCCAATGTATGCCTGAAGTAGGAACTTAAACCACAAAATTCACCAAGTGCCCTTAGATGCGTTCTCCAAACAGATGACCAATGCCATAAAGAAGGTCAAGGACATTAGGTTTCTCTCCAAGCCAATCACCATCCTGACTTGGAAATTACTCAAAATCCTGGCGCTCCCTCCCTAGTGACATTGTGGGTCAACTTACAGCATATGGATTGCAATTAAGGAAGGCAGGTCACCACCACCTTGTCAAGGGAAACTAGAAATTGGCAATAAATGCTCACCCAGCCAGCGATGCCCACATCCCTAAAATGAATATTAAATAAAAACTGTGGCAAATAGCTGACAAGGCTGCTAGGTTAGAAGCCTGTCTCTCAATTCATTGTGCCATTGATCACATACTGTGCATGTCTATTACGCTCCTATTCCTCAGCCCCTATCCCCATATACACTCATATCATATTTCCCAAGCTCCTTACAAGTTTCCCAAACCTCCTCATATCTCACACCTCCCATGCCCCACATCTCCTCCTTAGACTTATGCCTTTTTTGCCCCCTCATATATCCGATGCCTACATTATTTTGTCTAGCCCTTCATGTCTTTAGTGTCCTCACTGTATCCCCACAACTTCTCCAAACCACTTCATTTCTCTCATACTCCCTCCATAGCCCTTTGTCCCCCACCACATTTGTCTGTCCATCATGCCCCTATGCACCTTCCATGAGCACTCACATAGTACTTTTTATGTAGATAGCTCTATATTAACAGTATGAGCCTTTGAAATGATAATGGAGTAAAAAAATGAAAGCTCATCTTTTTTAAAAAAAGCTCCTCTTAGAAGCTCATTGAACTGTCAATCAAACATATAACTATTCACAACAGAAATAAAAACTGCAGCAGAAACTCAGCCGGTCTGGCATCATCAGTGGAGACAAATCAGAGTTAATTTTAGATCCAGTGACCCTTCTTCAGAACAGGCCGTTCTGAATTATTTAGTGTTTGCTTATCTTTCAAGGCAAAGCCCTATGACCAATCGCTATATTAATGATGAACTTAATTAATTTGTAACCTCTGAAGTTGACAAGAGCTTTTAAACTTTCTATCTTTACGATAAGCTTCCCCACGGTTCACAACTTGATGACCCTGGCAGGTTTCGCACTGGCTTCAGAAATGCATCAAACTTGCTAAAGCTATTGCAAGGAGATAGCAAGAACTGCAGATGCTGGAGTCAGAGATAACACAGTGTGGAGCTGGTGGAACACAGCAGGCCAGGCAGCGTCAGAGGAGCAGGAAAGTTAACGTTTCGGGTCAGGACCCTACTTGTTATTGCAAACAAGCTTCATTGCTAAGAATTCTTCATATCCAAATATGTTTTAACCTGTGTTTTATGATGATTTTATTTTTCTGAACAGTTTGGTCATTTGCATGCCGGATGTGCAAAGGATATGACAGCAACATTTAAATCAGATCTACCTGTGACATACAACCAACACACAATAAAATGCATAGTGTCAAAAATCAGCTACCCAGTGCCCTCCGACCAGGTTCCAGATTGGGACAGTCGCCTGAGTGTTGTGAAGTGGGTAAATGCTGGGCATGGAGTTCGACCAGCTAAGAAGAAGGTGAGTTACTAATAAACAAAAACAGCAATTGCTGGAGAAACCCAGCAGGTTCGGCAGCATCTGTGGAGAGAAAACAGAGTTAATGTCTCATGTCCAGTTACCCTTCTTCAGAAGCAGTTCAGAGGGATTTGAGTTACCTTCATATTAGACCATATTTTATTTTATCTGAAGCATCATAGTTCACTTCCTAGGTAAGTACCGTAGATCCCTTGCTCAGACTTTCATGAGATGGGGAAGGGGACCTGTGAATTGCTCAATGGAAGTTTAAAATTCCTGAGAAATCTCCACATAGGTCCACACATCAAGAATTCCACAGTGTCCCAACGTACATCTTTAGTCGCAAGTCTGGTAAAATACTGGAGTGTTTGGAATATATATTACAAAAATGTTAGTAGTGCAATCAATATCTAAAAGGATCAAACCACACTGAAAGGTTCTTACTCAGGAAAGACTGAATGGGTTCTTTACTCATAGAAAAAGCTGGGAGGTGACCTGAAACTTGAAAGAGTGTTAAGGAAGATAATTGGCGACAAAGGTGCTTGGTGAGTAGGAAAACACACAAAAAGCCACCAGTGAGTTTATCAGAAATGTTCCAATAAACGACAACCTAATATAGAAAAGCAAAAGCAATTTCTGCTGTATCACCTCACTTATTTCTCCAATGCTGCAACAAAAATCAAACAAGACTCCTACTCTACTACCTTCCCTAACAGAACCTGAGGAATTCGAATTACAGAATTAGAAAATCATACAGTACAGAAGAGGCCATTCAGCCCATCAACTTTGTACTGCCAAAAATGTATTGCTATCTACAATAGTGCCACGTTCTTGCACTTGGCCCATAGCCTTGAATGTTATAGCATTCCGTGTTCCATGCTCTTCCGTGTACTTTTTAAAGGCTGTGAAGTTTACTACCTCAGCCACACTCCCTGGCAGTTAATTCCAGACTCCCACTGCCCTTTGGGTGAAAATGATTTCCTCAAAGCCCATTTTAACTCCTGCCTTTAAAATGCTGTCCCCTTGTTATTGACCCTTCAACTTGGGAAACAGTTGCTTTCTATTCACCCTGTCTGTGCCCCGCATAATCTTATACAACTCTACCAGGTCCCCCCTCAAGCTTTTCTGCTCCAAAGAAAACAACCTGAGCTTATCCAACCTTGCTTCATCGCTGAAATTCTCCATCCCAGGCAACATCCTGGTGAATCTCCTCTGCACCACCTTCGGTGCAATCACATCGCTATGGTGTGGTGCCCATAATTGCACAGAGTACTCCAGCTGTGACCTAACTAAAGTTCTGTACAGCTCCTTTGCCTTTATAATCTCTGCTGCCACCGATAAAGGCAAGCATCCCATATGCTTTCTTAACTACCCTATTAACCTGTATCTGTAACCTTCAGGGATCTGTCGACAAACATCCCAAGATCCCTCTGTTCCACTGAGCTTCCTAGTGTCCTGTCATTCACTGAGTACACCCTTGTCTCATTCCTTCTTCTAAATTACATCCCTTCACATTTACCAGGGTTAAATTATACCTGCCACTGATCTGTCCATCTGACCAATCTGTTTATGTCCTCCTGTAACCTAAGACCTTCCTCCTCACTGTCAACCACGCGGCCAATCTTTGTGTCATCTGCAAACTTACTTATCAGATGATACAGAACTCCTTCCTTTATATAGCCTGTGTCCCAAAATCTCTATTCACTGATTTCCACATCCTTTCTTCTCCCGCATGATGCATTTCACTTCTTTACCTGGACTGCATTATTCAATCAAGCAGTGACATTTGGTACCCACTCAACAACAGTTCATTTTGTTAGAGTTTCAGCACATTCCTCACCTAATATCCTCAGGCTTTATAGTAGCATGGAATTTCCAGCAGAAAGGAAACCCATCGATACTGTGTGGAGCAACTGTATGGCGGTTAATTATTGCGCTTTGATTTCTAAAGATGACTTTTTGTGTTTAAATTTAATTCTTCAAATACTTCTCAAATTTCCTATCAAACAAACTTATTGTCTGTGGCTGAACAGCCATTTGTAGAAAAGCTCTCCATGATGCAATGATATGATGTGTGTACATGTCTTCTGGCTTTGCTGTTCAGTCTTCACAAGGTAGTGCAAAATTGGCACCACATTCAGTCTTGTTGCCTGTGAAATTTCACCCGCAGTTTTCATACAGAATGGACAGTGCACTTTACACCAGCAGGCAAGGCTCCTTGCTTTTGAAATATAGTGGGCACTTAGGAATTCACAAGCAACTGGTTTGTATTGCTCTTGTTTTTGAAGGGGTATATAATAGGAGTTGAAATTGCATTGTTGGCAAAATTTGTGAATGTGTTTGCACTCAATTTCTCAGATTGTAAAACATATTAACACATGTAGCTAAAACATGTCACTAAATGAACCGATTTTGTTATTGTGTACTTTCCAGGTAGTAGAGGTGGAACCTGAACCTGCCCACGTGGTTTTGGAAGACAGCTCTCGGGAGCTAGAGTTGAAGATCAGTGCCATGGCGGATTACAGTGACTTTGAATGTACCTGTAAAAGTGTCATCTTTAAAGACACAATGTTGTACCAATCTCGGGTCTACAAGTAAGTATCTTAGGTTAGGATGGAGATTTTTCCTTGTCCTTGAGGACTCCAACTATAACATCAGTGACGGCTTTGTCAAACTTATAAGAAGAAATCAAAGAAGCCCTGCATAAATTCCAAGTGTTTCTTCATTTGTTTACTCCCTTTTTTCTCACCTTTCTCTTTTTGCTGAAACATTCTGATGACAGTACGATCATAGGCTCTGGAAATGCTCTGCCACATGACTGGTCTTTATTGTCTGAGCTCAGATGGGGAATATTGGCTGGATATTTGCATTCAGGGTGCAACAACTGAACCCAACCCTGTCCTCACCAATACCCTAGACACACAATCTTTCTAATTGGTATTGACCTTCATCTTGGAATTGAGAGTCATGTGATTCCTGCCTCTTAACCAGCAGTGCCCACCAAACTATTTTCATGGTGGAGATTTGGAAAGAGACTGGAATCAGCTTTCTGCCTCTTGCAGCAAGCTCATGGCTCAGAGTAAGTGGGCAATTAAAGGCCCATTTTTGGGCCAGTCCTGGACATGAAGGACAGATGCTCTAACCTTCACCTCCTAAACCCTTGCCTCATGCCCTCACTGTGCCCATGCTCCTCATGTTGCTCCTGGACCCCTCCATGCCCTCTTCATGTACTGTATCACCAATATATAGAACTCACAACTACTATAATAACATTGGGAAAACTTTGAAAAGTTGATAGGTCTCCCAAATTAAACAAACAGTATTCTTTTTTTAAAAAAAGAAAACTTCTTAACAAAACATAAATCTGCAATTAACCCTGCACATATTCCCATTGATGGCTGTGTCAACAACTCCTGTTGAATAGAAACTATTACTGAATTTGGAGCTCAACCAGACATTTATAACGAACCTTCATTAAGCACTGTGTCAACAAAACCTCTTCTGCTAAACACACAAAAGTCTTTGAAGAAAACCAGAAGATCAGCCATCTGTTAAGGTTTTGAAACAGTCAAACAGATGGCTAAGCTGAACTTTTAAGGTAAACGTGAAAGTAAAAAGAACACTTCAGTTAAGTATGAATTTCACTTTTGTGTGATACAGAATGAAATCCAGTGAAATTACACTCTAGCCTAATTTCACAATGAAGTTCTATTGCCCAGAAAGTTATCCAGATGTCAGATACGATAACCTACCAAACACATTATCTAATGGTGAATCACTCTTTCAAAACAAGGCCCTATGAGTACTCATTGTAATACAAACAAATCATGATACAATATAAAAACCGAAAGAACTGCGGATGCTGTAAATCAGGAATGAAAACAAAGTAGCTGGAAAACCTCAGCAGGTCTGGCAGCATCTGTGAAGGAAAAAACATAGTTAACGTTTCGGGTCCGGTGACCCTTTCTCAGAACTGATGGTGGCTGGGAAAACGTAAGTTTATATGCAGAAAATAGGGGAGGGTGATGGGGTAGGGAGTAAACGAGAGGATAGAGCCTCAAGAGAGAGAAAGAGCAGTTGGACAGACAAAGGAGTTGATAAGATTGCCATTTTAATGCACCACCATATTCCCTGGCCAACAGGCCTGTCTCTGGCTTGCTGCAGTGTTCTAGCTAAGCTCAACACAAGCTGGAAGAACAACACCTCATTTTCTGCTTGGGGACCCTGCAGCCCTTCGGATTCAATGTCAAGTTCAATAATTTTAGGGTCTAAACTCTCCCATGTCCCAGCGCCCTACCCCACAACCATGCCTTGTTACCACATACCCTGCCGTTACACACTACCTGTTGTTAGTGTTGTTAGGCACGAAGAGTCCCCATTAACAACTATTCACCCTCCCAGCCTGATCGTTATCAACTCTTTGGGAGATCCTCTTGTCATCAAAGCTGCTACCTTAATGCAATTTTTTCAATGTACAGTAAACTCCTCATTTTTGGCATATATGGGGCATGGTGGTGCCAGTTACATGAATCTGCCACTTGCATAAGAAACATCATTAAAGAAACCCAATACAGTACACTCTTTTAACATGCTTCCCCAGTGATCACTTCCTCTTCTTGAAGTTTAGGTTTGTCACCATTAAAAATACTGCATAATTTCTTCTGTATTTAATGCCATTGTAACAGGGGTATCCTCATCAACATTCAGCTATTCATTAAGGTCATCTCTGGAATTTTCTTTTCAACTAGATGTACAGCACTTGCACAGTCAATCAATTCCATGATTTCTTCACACACAATTTTCATTTGCTTGTTTTTTCACACATGAAATCCTTCAAAAATTTCTTCTTCATCGAACTGACCTTCTTCAAACAAGACATAAGGCAGGGTTTCACCAACACCTTTTCAGAGTTTTGCTTTTCACCTGGTTACATACACACAGCACATTAAAAATAGCATCTTTACTAAAGTACTTTGGCTGAAATTTGTGAATTTTACCTTCATGGTTTGTCAGCTTTCTCATTAAGTCATTAAGGGGAGGTGGTAGCCTTATGGTGTTATCGCTGGACTGTTAGTCCAGAGACCCAGGTAATGTTCTGGGGCCTTGGGTTCAAATCCTGCCACAGCAGACAAATTCAATTAAAAATCTGGAATTAAGGATCTACTGATGACCATAAATCCCCCCATTGCCAATTGTTGAGAAAAACCATGTGGTTCACTAATCTCTTTTAAGGAAGGGAACTGCCATCTTTATCTGGCCTGACCTACAAGCCCACAGCAGTGTGGTTAACTCTAAGCTGCCCTCTTGACGTTTAGGGATGGCAATAAGTGCTGGCCTAGCCAGTAATGCCCTTGTCCTCTGAATGAATAAAGCATTTTCAAATTTTGGATTATACCCTCACCCATTGGCTGAAGCAAACTTGTCACATCTGGAGAGAGAAAACACACAAAGGTATTGCCATTAATGAGTTGTTCTGTTGGGGGATGAGTGCAACAGTTATCCAATAAAAACCCAACTTTGCTATCTTCAGTCATTCCTTTCTTTGGCAAATGTTCTTTTGCACCAGTTGGAACGTCAAATTAAAAATTTCTGCATCCATCCAAGCATTACTTTTGGCTTTGAAATGAACAGAAGATACTTTTGAAACATCTTGGTTTTGTATATTGTCCAAAATCAGTCAATTTCACCTCATGCATTCCCACAGCATTCCCACACACAGCCACGGTTATATGGTAGACAACAAGGTGCAGGGCTGGATGAACTCAGCAGGCCAAGCAGCATCATAGGAGCAGAAAGGCTGACGTTTCGGGCCTAGACCGTTCATCAGAAAAGGGGGAGGGGAAGGGGGTTCTGAAATAAATAGGGAGAGAGTGGGAGGCGGATAGAAGATGGATAGAGGAGACGATAGGTGGAGAGGAAACAAACAGGTCGAAGAGGCGGGGATGGGGCCAGTAAAGGTGAGTGTAGGTGGGGAGTTAGGGAGGGGATAGGTCAGTCCAGGGAGGACGGACAGGTCAAGGGGGCGGGATGAGGTTAGT
>NC_063346.1:60079268-60131267 GCF_021869965.1 Rhincodon typus
GAGGCGAAGGAATTGGGAATAGGGGATAGCATTTTTGCAGGAAGGTGGGTGGGAGGAGGAGTATTCTAGGTAGCTGTGGGAGTCACTTTGCTTAAAACCATGAGCCACCTTTTCTTCAGTACAGCTAAGGTTGTGCTTGGAAAACATAGCCATATTAACCACATCTCATCAGAATTATAGTAATGCTGAACAGTCAGTTATATTCAATGGCAAGTTTATTAAAATTTCACAAAACTCTTCAGCTGATTTTGTATCCGTAGATTTCTGTTCACCTGATACGTCAACCTTTTCAATCCTATATCATGTCTCAAAGTGAGTGAGCCATCCTTAAGAAAAGGCACACAACTCTGGGATTTTCATCTTGTCTTCTCATAAAATTCCTTTGCTTTTCCACTAGCATTACTCCAGAGATACATGTATCTTCTGACCTCTTCTGACCATTTGGACAAAGCACAATCCAAATCTTTATGTTTAGGAATATGGAATGTATGACGCTATTCTATCCTAATATCACTCTCGGATTTTCAAAAAACTCTAAGCTTTCCAGTTTGCACTTTAATGTCATAGAACGTTGACAAATCATCATTGAATTCCTGCATATTGTACATTGAAATGTTCACACTTTTCCCATCTTATATACTTTCATTTTCCATTTCCAATTCAAAACAGCAGGATTGGCTTTAGTTTTGCATGGGAGTCTTTTCAGGCAATATAGTAGGTTGTTAGCTGAAAGATTTTGCACATAATGTGATCACAAATTCAACTAGCCACTACTGTAATGGTGCCTGTGATGGGAAAACTGCTCGTGGCAGTGTGGAGAATTGCCACGTGGCATTTGATGTGTTTTTGAAGAAACTTTATAAAAATGGTAAATTTTCTTTGAAATTTTTTTTTGCCAATTACATGAGAATTCCAGATGTTTGTGTATTAGATAATAGAGAGTTTACTGTATATGGACCACCGAAGGAAGTCAAAAGATAATGGGGTATATATGGCAGACAGAGGAATTTTCACTTGTTTTGACATGCCCATTTGAGTTGCTACAAGTTAATATTGTAGCAATGAAGACATGGCTTATGGTAAAAGTATTTGTTTCAGCACTAAGGTTGTGCAAGTTGAAGATTAGTTATATATTACAGACCTAGGAAACTGAATTTCCCTTAGATCTTGCATCAGACCAACAAGACAAAGATAATTAAAACTATGAAAAGGAATTTTGTATCATTCAGCAATGGTTTGAGAGAGTTTGGACATTGGAAATAATTTCAATAAGACTTGGGTTGATTGCAAAAGAAGTTAGTCTCAGCAATAACCCAGAATTTGGCAAAAAATTGAAAGCTCTAAGAAAAGAACTGAAGAGCTCTAGATGAAGAGCTACACCTACAGGAAGCCTTAGGTTGGAATTAGAATAATGTAGCAGTAGAGTCAGCAACATGAAAAATGGAATAAGAATTCAGATGCTTAACTACAAAATGAATAGTTGCTCTGCAAGAGAAAGGTGTTTGAAACTGTAGAAAGAAAACCGTATATTTTGTTAAATACAAAAGACAAAACAAACATCTTTAACTCCAACTGGTCTCAGCACTGAACATTCTGTTTGATGGAGAATTGAAAAAGAAAGAATTAAAAGGAAAATATCTGAGATACAGGCTGATGTCAAAGACTTTAAAGGAACACATAGAGAACAATAAGAGAGGGAAAGTGAAGTGACTAGTTTAACTGAGCACGAAGCAACAAAGAGCTCTTTAAATTTGCTAGTAATTTAATTAAATCTAACAAGTTTAAAAGAATGGGAAAGTTTGCCTAGTATTACATGTCAAGAAGTGAGAATTCTTAGTAAAATTTAGGGAAAGTGCAAATTAAACTAAAGCTACGTTTAAGGCTCATGAAATTAATGGAATGTTGTTATGTGTGACTGTTTACTTAGATGCATAAAATTACAGAGAGATATATGGGTTGTGTAAGTGCACTATAATATGGCTGATAAATTTTTCTGCAGTAAGTTGAAATTGAGCATTTTGTATCAAAAAGGATAGATTTGAGTGCATTTTAGATGGTGAAAAGCTAAGGAGAATACAAGTTCAAGGAGGTTTAGCAATCTATGTACACAGATCACTAAAATGTAGTTGTCAGGTGAAAAAAATATCAGTAAGGCTACTGCAATATTAGCTTCAGTACCTAAAAGACGTTAAAAAAGTGGAAGAAAGCTTGCTACTGCTTGATGAAAACTTTGTTTTATTGCACTCCTGTGAAGCACCTTCAGACATTTTACTCCATTAAAGATGCTATATAACTGCATTTGTTGCTACTGAGACAGTGACCCTGCTGCTGCTTATTCCCTCCCATGTCTCCATCCCCTACTTCCCAAGGGAGGTTGGTGCTCAGCATCTCTATGGCTTCCCGCTCCGTGGATGGTAGAACTAGAAAAGAGACAAGCTTTCCTCTTCTCATCTGCTCACATTATGCAGAGCAATTTGTCTTCCAGAAAGGAAGGGAATGGATTATTATTTTTCTTCTTTATCTTGTAATGTTAATATTAAAAAGATTTACATTTATTGGATTATGCAGAATTTACAGAAACAGAACATTTGTTCAATAGGTCTGTTATGTTCTGCACAAAATCCTCATACTGAACTTATTTATCTGTGAAATTGGTTTTGGCCCTTCCTGAGCTGCTGTTGTCTGTGTGGTGAAATTGCTTTCACAATGCCATTAAATTTTTCATGTCACAGTTTGATGCAACTTGTTAAACCACTTCAGACAGCAACTAAAAGACAGCCACATAGGTGTGGAACCGGAGTCACATACAGATCCAGACTGTGTTAGGACAGCAAGATTATTTTGAACACACACTCTCACAAGTACAAGTCTTTCATTTAGACAAGGCAGCAGCTGTCAATCTTTGTATTTAAAGGTTTTTGTGAGAGTTGCTCAGCCTCATCATTCCTAGCTGCCCTTTTACCTGGTCCAACTTGGTCTGTTTCAGGAAACCCACAAAATCTGTGCCCTCACAGTTAGCAACAGAGTTCACGGTTAAAACTCCACTCTATTGTTTCTATGTAAATCTCAGACCTGCCTGAGCCAAGTGTGTTTTCCACTGACAAACACGTTGACTTAAATGCCAAAGTCAGCAGGTTCCAGCCAGCTTCCCAACAAGCCAGCAGTTTCTGTTTCTTTAATCTGCTGCCTGAACAGAAACCAGTCTACCATAACAGTAACAGTTAGCCAATATTATTTCAGTCTCATTCTGAAGAAACTCATTCTGTCCAGAAGAGAAACCAACATTTAACACAATTTGCCAAGGCATTTTAATGAAAAGACTTTGACAATAAAGGCTGGGGTAAAGATCATTACCATGGCGTTAAAATTAGTGAAAACATAACCTGGTTGACCAGAACTATCAAACTCAATGAAGAAATTGTGAATTCACCAGAAATAATTAATCTTGAATTTAATTGAAAACCTCGGGTGGCGTGGTGGCTCAGTGGTTAGCACAGTTGTCCCACAGCGCCAGGGTTTGATTTCAGCAGGCGACTGTCCATGTGAGGTTTGTACATTCTCCCTGTGGCTGTGTGGGTTTCCTCCGGGTGCTCCAATTTCTTCCCATAGTCCAAAGATGTGCAGGTGAGGTGGTTTGGTCATGCTAAGTTGCTTATAGTTTCTAGAGATGCGCAGGCTCGGTGGATTAGCCATGGGAAATGCAAGGTTACAGGGATAGGGTAGGGAGATGGGTCTGGGTGGGATGCTGTTCGGAGGGTTGGTGTGGACTCGGGCCGAAGGGCCTACTTCCACACTGTAGTGATTCTATGATTCAAGTGCTTGCCTTGGATGGGTGTTAACCCCACATTGAATTGCCTTTTTATTTCTTCAAAAGGAAATTTGGACTTAATGATGACCTTCCTGGGCCATGGGTTTAAAGACTGGCACATTTAAAAGCAAATAGGTGACTGAAAGTATATGGACATTGCACAGACAGTGAGGCAGAGAGATTAAGAAATGTTTTTCAATGGGACAATTATATCATATGATCTTATTTGATATGTGATGAGGTTACATTAATATTTAGTAGCACGTAGGTTTGGATACCATGCACAGAAGGGCCATCAGCAAGGCCAGCATTTGCTGCCCATTCCTAATTGTCCTTGGATGGAATTGCTTGCTAGGCCGCTACAGAGGGCAGGTAAAAGTCAACCACATTGCTGTAGTTCTGGTACTATTTATAGGCCATATCAAACAAGAACGATGGTCTTTGTTTCCTAAAGGACATGAGGGAACCAGGTATGTCCCCACAACAATTGAAGATGGATGGCATGGTCAATAATTTTGATGAGTCTTATATTCCAAATTTTTGAATCAAATTTAAGTTTCACAAGCTAGTGTGGTTGGATTGGAACCCAAGTCGCCGGGCATTTACTAGTCCATTACTAAATCCAGTGAGATTGCCAATAAGCTATTGTCTCCCCCATATTTTATTTCTGAGAAAAAAAGTACAAGAGTATGGATTTGTGGTCAACTTGACAGCCATTATCTAACACACGGAGCTTCAGTACACTCCGATACGTTGCTTGTTGTAACTGTAGGTGGTTGTAACGAGGTCAACCACGTGGGCCTCATAGAGTAGGAATTCCCTGGTTGGGGCTGTTAATCTGGTCCAATCAGGGAGCCCCGGCTGACAGGTATAAGTAGGAGTGTCAGACATTATGCTCACTCTGAGACCTGGCTCTGAGGGGGCTGGTTCAGTGTTAAGGACTCTGCATGTGTAAATAAAGGGTGACTTGGTGACAGGATACCAGCCTCTGAGGTGTTATTTTAGTAAGTGATACAGCTGTTAAAGCTTGTACGCATTGGGTTACATCCAATTACATTTTGAGGATGTTCTAAAGATAAAAAACATACCAGTGTGGCACCTGAAAATTTTCAAAGTTGTCTCAATGGTGAACACTTTGTGAAGGATTTACTGATTAACAGTGTAACAGCTCTTATTTGGGTCAGCCTCCATAGACACAAACATCCTCACTAGAAAATCTGGAGCTAGCCTTGAAGATGTCCCGAAAAATAAAAGAATTATACAGTCACAATTAATTACTCAAGTGCAGATATTGCATGCAGTGACACATTCTATCTCCATTCTGGTTTCATAGAATGTGCCAGTGATTTTGCACCAGTAATTTGAAAACGATAATGCTGATTTACAGCAATAGCTGTAATCTTGATTAAATACTCACTGAATAACTAAAACTTGAATGATTGTAGCCAAGATTTTTTTGTCAGACACCCAATAAGTCAGCAGCCTTTATCTGTCCCTATTTCCTTAATGAAATACTATACGGTCTTGACTCAGGACATTAAATGCTGTATCATCTCCAGTTATTTAGCATTCTATTGTTTTATTTCAGTTTCATTGTCTGTGTTCAGTTCCCAAAAGATTTTCATATTTTCATAAGGGTTCTGAAGAATGGGAAACCTTTAGCTTGCTTCAAAACCCTAAACACATTTATGTTTTCAACATGATCTGTTGATCATTCAAGCTTAGCTCAGGAAAGAGAGACAGTACAACTGGAAAGTAAGGGGATGCTGGAGTCTCAAACTTTGGGAGAGCAGTATGACGAGGTTATACTGCTGGCTAACACTGTGCTGCCTCTCAGCTAATCAGCATTGTTAACAGATCACTCCTATACTTGTATGCTCAGAACATATCCTTGCTAATCTACATGGGTGAGTCTGAGAATGATTCATTATGCTTGACTTTTAAATCAGTGTGTCTGAATGTCTGCTCCTGTGAAAAGTTTTCCGTGACGTTTGATTGATCTTCCTTCTGTTGCCCAATGGCTTGCTATCACATTTTTGAGAAAAGCTACAGTTGGGACTTCTCACTTGGTAAACACCCTACAGAGTTATTGTCTGCATTGATTTCTGTGATGGATGAGAAGTCTGATCCCAGTTCTGTCATAGCCATTGAAGGATTGTCAAGCATCAGCAAAATCCAGAGCAACCATCACAATTTCAATTAGATAGGTCAGGCAGGACGTGAGTATAAGATGATTGAACATTGAACTAGGTTAGATCTCAAGTGAGTTTGCTTTCGCAGAGGGTTGCAGACATTTGGAGAGTGTTTCTGGCCCAAATAGTGTGAGTGCTGATTCAGTGCAAACATTGAAGAAATTAGCTGGAAATTGAGCTGGAATTCGATGCATGTACGGTACAAACAAAGAAATGATTTACAGATTGACCATGAGCTCACTAAGTGACAAATGCAGTTATCAAGTAATTACATCAGCCTTTCTTCTCACAGAAGTAACATGTGGAAGTATATTCATGCAGACAGCATTGATAATTTCAACAGAATTAAATGAATTTCTAGAGGGAGAAAGGATTAAAAAAACACACTCATGGTCATTTTGATCTTTTAGATATCCTGCTTGTCATGTTCAAGATGACAAGCCGGATGTCTAAAAGATTATAGTCACCATGAGTGTCTTTTTTACACCACAATATTCCAGAACATTGAAGAAATATTTCAATATCCTGCTTGTCATGTTCCAGAGACAGACAAGAAGTGTTACTTTTCCTTAAATAGGATGTGTATTTTTAATCCTTTCTCCTTCTAGAAATTCATTTAATTCTGTTGAAATTATCAATACTGTCTGCATGAATACACTTCCACATGTTACTTCTTTGAGAAGAAAGGCTGATGTAATTACTCGATAACTGCGTCTGTCATTTAGTGAGCTCATGGTCAATCTGTAAATCATTTCTTTGTTTGTTCTGTACGTGCACCGAATTCCAGCTCACTTCTCTAACCCCATCAGCATATCCTTCTATCTCTCTTCTCATGCATTTATCCAGCTTCATTTTTAAATGCATCTACGTTCTGTACCTCAACTGCTCTACATGGCGGAAGGTTTCATTTTCTCACCACTGTCCAAGATATTTCTCCTGAAATTCATTTCAGATTTATTTGTGGAAAGCATGTATTCATGGCCTTTAGTATAGTGGAAGCAGCTCTAATCTACCTTATCAAATTCCTTCATAATTTTAAATACTTTTATCAGGTCACCACTCAGCATTCCCTTTTCTAAAGACAATATCCCCAGCCTTTTTGGTATCTCTTGATAGTTAAAAGCCCTCTCAGATCTTGTATCAATCTTGCAGACATCTTTTTAATTATCTACATCCTTTCAGTAATGTGGAGATGAGAACTAAACAATGGGCAGAATTTTCCCTTTTTTTTGCCTGTGTTGGTGGTGGTGGTGGGGTTAGCATTAGTTGGCAACTAACATGTCACTGAGAAAACTTGTCCAATCACCCACCTATCAACTCAGTACTGCTGCTAGTCAATTACAGGCCAGGCGTATTTTCTGGGCCCTAAAATCCATTGGCCCAGCCTTACTTCTTGAGGGATCCAGCTGTGAGAGGGGAAGTGCTTTAATTCTGATGTTGTGCGGTAGGGTCATGGAGAAAGGGGAATCAAGGAGTTCAGAGGCAAGAGGAGGAATGTGGCTTTCTAAGGCCATCTTCTTGACCCCCATCCATATCTCAGATTGCCCCCGATTGGGGCTATTGAAGACCCTGACCCTTAACATGACAGGCAGGTCACCATGGTTTCTCAGTTAGGAAACGAGTGACTTTTCTCACCCGATAAGGAAGCAGGATACCAACAGACCTTCTGACCCTGGAACTTAATTGCTGAGGCAACGAGAAAGGGCAAGTTTTTCCCCAGGCTAACTCATCCAATTATTCTCCTCTCACACTCCAAAGAGGAGAATGTCACATGCAGTGTTGCAAGTGTTGTGTCATCAAAATCTATTTCCTTTTCACTCTGTGCTTTCCAATTTAGAAAGCTTTTCCTATGATATTTTGAAGACCACCAAAGGCAATCATTTACCGATTAAACAAATTTCCTTTGCACCCTGGAAAACTTCAATTGTTGTCTGTATCTGTATACAAGGTGTGAAATCTTAGTTACTATTGAGGTTTGAAGACAGCAATGGCCATCCGGTCAACAGTCAATGGCACTGTAGCTTGTTGCAAACGATGGTACTAACCTGCTTCTCATTCTATTCCTCTTTTTGTCCATTCTGGTCTCCAACCCCATCCCACCAGCCTCCAGATTCAAGTTTCCTGCTCCCTGATTTGTTTCTCACTATTCCATTTACTTTCTGCTCCTATTGTCCTGGTCCTTTGCCTCTTCCTGTCTGTATCCCCTCTTTTTCTGCATCATCTGCTCTTTTCTGTTTTTCTCCCCTGTTACTGGGTATTTTGTGTCTTTCTAGCTGGCTACTGGAATTACATTCCTTGTTTTTATTTGTGTGGCAGTGTTGATAGTGTGTGGAGCAATCTAGCTGGATCAACATCAACACTATTATTGGATGGCCCTTGGAAAACTCATTATAAAATTGGCTATCTTTTTGAACAATCAAACACAGCTGCATCCATGACTGAAATAAACAGTGCTATTTGCTGGTCAAGTAAAAAATCCAGAACTTGATTTGCAATTCAGAAGAACTTCAGATAAAATATGAATCCAACCATGTTAAGATGATGGAACTGTTTCCATTATTTGAAGGTTTGTCAGATAGTAAGTAAGGGATTTCATCCCCAAAGCTTTTCTCTGCCTAATTTTTATCCTTCAACCAATATTACTAAAAGACCATGTGGCCATTGTAACATTGCTGTTTGTTTGCTGCTGTGCAGCAATTTGTTTGCACATTCCTGTGTTACAACTTCAGAAAGTTCCCAATTCGCTATAAAGTGCTTTGCTTTGGGAAACCATCACAACCCCATCCCCACCCCCGTGCCTCTATATTGAAACAGATGCTGTATAATTCTAGTTTTTTTTTTCAGTGTTCCTTCCTTAAGCAAGAAGTCACCTTTTAGAATCTTTTCTCCAATCTTCCTGATACCTGGAATTATCTTTGCTATTTGCCCCTGTTTCCTCTCCAGGATAACCATTACGTTATTGTGATGAGATGGGTGCCCCTTTCTCTTGACAGTCCCTCAGAGTGAGGATGTCACTTGGCAATATAAGGATACTAAAGAGAGAGAAAGAAAGAAAGGATGTGAGGAAGAGGGCTGTAAGAGCTAGGAAAGAAAGAGGTGAAGTTGGTGTAAGTAAAGGAGGTGGAGAAATGAATAAAATTAAATTGAGTGAGAAATATTGTTAAAACAAAACTCACATATCACATCGTAAGTCAGTCTGTTGCTAACTCTGCAGTCAATATTGGTTGTATTCATGTTTAAACTCCTCACTCTCACATCTTTGTCCTTCTTTGTCCACTCTTCTTCAAAGCCAGTTAGGTCTGGGTGAAGCAAGGCTTGCCATTATTGACAGCCAAGTTTTCACTCTTCCCAGCTGTTGAAGTCAAAACCAGTCCATATTCAAGTAGGCTTTCATGGTATCTTTGAAACCTTTCCCATGCCCTCCCTGATGGCCAGCTGTGATCTGGGAGTAGAGAACCTTTTTCAGGCGAGTGTTCAGTATCCTGATGCAAGGGTTTGTCCAGTGCAGTTACCATTTGAGAATAATTACATTTCTGCTCAGGATATCTGTTTCCTCGAGAATACATCATGTTCATGCAGCTATCCATCCATGTGACATGTATGATTGTATATTATATTTATTTATTTATTTCTATTTAACCTATTTTTCTAATCAACCTGTTCAGAGATGTTAATACACACCTTTGGAGCAGGTGGAACTTGAACCTTGGCCTCCTAGTCCAGTACCACAATACCACAAGATAGCCTTATGTATGATCTTCTATAGGCAGGACATCTGTATATTGTAAACATGTTCCTCGAAGAAGCTGGAATAAAGATGTACTTGTAACAGCATGGCTATCTGATATATCCTGTTACAAATAAAAGTATTCAAAGTGTTATATCTTGTCTTTAGGATACAAGTCATAAACAAAGGCCCTGGAGCACTAGAGTACCTCTGGAAGCTGGTGATGGCAGAACAAGGTAGAAATATCTACCATATGGAAGCTTTGCTGCCTCCTGAAGAAGCAGTCTCTGAAGAAACCAATGGTAAACCACTCTGATTCATTCACTTTGACACAATATTCTCCTGATTGTTAAATTTCCATTGCTGCCACAGAGAAATAACAATCCATCAGATTATTGACAGGGGATAGAATTAATCTAATCCTTTCCATTTGAAAGAAGGTCTTATGTTGGCAGTGTGTTCACTTCTTATTGCAATTACCTGTCCATAACTCAGCAATCTCATCTTTTAGTTAGAAAGTTGTAGATTCAAGTGCTACCTGAAATCTGGGATGAAACCTCAGTGCAGTATTGAAGAAACCTGACAAGCTCTGCTGTGTGGGTTGCCTACATGGTGAGATTCTCACCTGCTGCTTTTGGCTTGAGGCCCCTTGCTGTTGTTGACTTGCTCACCAAGCTGGTAACTTTGCATCACCACACTAGGTAGCAACATCAGTGCACCTTCAGTGAAGCGTCGGTGTTCTGTCCCGCTTGTTATTTATGTGTCTCTGTTTGCTGGGGTGGGTGGCATCACTTCTGGATTTGTTTCTTAGTGGTTGGTATATGGGGTCCGGCTCTACATGTTTGTTAATGGAGTTCCGGTTTGAGTGCCAAGCCTCCAGGAATTCTCATGCATGTTTTTGGTTGGCTTGACCTGGGATGGCTGTGTTGTCCCAATCGAATTGGTGTCCCTCTTTGTCCATGTGTATTGAAATGAGGGATAGTTGGTCACATCTCTTGGTAGCTAGTTGGTGTTTGTGAAGCCTGATGGCTAGTTTCCTTCCGGTTTCCTCTATGCAATGTTTTTGGCAGTCTTTGCATAGTATCTTGTAAATAATGTTGGTACTGTTAGTTGTCGTTGTCGGATCTTTTATTCTAATCAGTAGTTGTTGTAGTGTGCTGTTGGTTTGTGGGCTACCATGATTCTTAGGGGATGCAGTAATCTGGTGGTCTTCTCAGATATGTCTGTAATGTATGGTAGGGTGACTAGTTCTTTGGACGAAAAACTTGAGGCCCCTTATCATCCTTAATTTAATGCTTCAGGATCTCAGTTAGCTCCTGGAGTTGGAGTCAGGGAGTGGTGGTGGGAGGTGTTGTGGAAGATCATCTTCCTTCCTTCCTGCCCAAGGCTTGTTAGGGGTGGGGTGTGAGGTTTTGTCAGAAAGATTGTAGGATCTGCCACTTGTCCCGTTGACCCATTTTCCCTAATTTCCCTTTGCAGCTTCTATGGTCTTCAGAAGAAATAACTAAATCTTCTAGTTTACTGTGATCTGAAACTCCAACAGCTCTCCCTTGGGCATTATGTCCCTTTGATTGACAAAGTGAATGGAAGTAATGGCAAGGTGGAACTCTAAGGACACTACCGCTTGCTATCAACCATTCTGAAAAGTTGTCCTGATCTCCAGTCTGTAATTTCTCCTTTCTGAAAATTTTCTTTATCCCATTTATTGTTGCCTTTCTAAATCCAATGCTCCTTAATCTTCCCTGATACCCTCTCAAAAATTTTCTGAAAATCCACATCCATTGCACCCATTGCACTTCCTTATTTGCCATGTCTGGCACTTCCTTGAATAATGCAGACATTTGTGAGCCATGATTGTCCCTTTGAGATTTGGACTGCTACTCCTAGCTGATTTAATTTTGATATGTAGTAATTACATTCTTGAAAGCCCTTAAATTTACCTACATCAGATATTAAACCAACTATCCTGTAAGAGTCCAGATAAATTCATTCTTTATTTAAAGTTAGGTTCTGCATAAACCACTCTCCAGTTTCATCCCTTATTTCCCGAACAACATGCTATATCTTCCCTCTTCCTCCAGCTAAATATTAGGAAGCCATTGATTTTTGCCCCATAGTGTCCACACTCCATTCTAAAGTCACTGACTTCCTGGTAAATGTCTGAGGCTCAACCAGATGGTTTGCAGCCCTGATATCATATTTGACTCCGGATAAGTTTTCAACCATGTATTGAGCCTATGATTAAATCCTCCTATTTCCACCTCCATAACATCGCCTGAGTTCTTCCCTGACTCAGTTCACCAGCTGCTAAAAACCCTCATTCATACCTCTGTAGTGTCTAAATGTAGTTAGTCCAGTACAACCCTGGTTACTTCCTGTGTTTTAGTGTTTGTAAGTTTGAGATTATTCAAAAAACCCTGCTGCCCCTGTCCTCATTCACACGATATCCCCTCGTCTATTAACCATGCATTTGCTGACACACATTGGCTCCTGGTTAAACAGCACCCAATAAGAACAACATGGGAAAATGAGGACGATTGGCCATTCAGCTCTTTGAAGCTAGCCCCATTCAATAAGGTTCAAATTGTTTTCTTAAATCTAGAAATTGCTGGAGAAACTCAGGAGGTCTGGCAGCATCTGTTGAAAGAAACACTGGATCCAAAACATTAACCCTACTTTCTCTCCACAGATGCTGCCAGACCGGCTGAGTTTCCCCTAAAATTTCTGTTCTGATTCAGAATCGCAGTTCTGCCTTAAATGTACGTCCCTGCCTGTCGCCTTGATTTCCTTGTAGATTGGAAACCTGTCTAGCTCAGCCCTGAATGACCCCACCTCTACTACTCTCTGGGGTAGAGAATTCCAAAAATTTGCAACCATCTAAGAGAAAAAAAATTCTGCTTATCTGACCCCTTATTCTGAATCCATGCCTCCACTTTTGGATTCTCCTCTGAAGGAGTCTTAATTTTAAAGTTCTCCCCCTTGTTTTAAAGTCCCTCTGCAGTTTCACCCATTAGTATCTCTGTAAACTCCTCCAGCTCTTCATCCCTCCAAATATTTGTTCTAATTCTGACTCTTGAGCATTCAGGATTTTAGTTGCTCCACCCTAGTCTCTGTGTGTTCAAATGCCAAGAACCTTGGCTCTGAAATTTCTTCCTTAAACTGCTCTGTCCCAGTACCTCACTCTTGTCCTTTAATATGCTCCTTAAAGCCTACCTCTTGGTCAAGTTTCTGGCTATCTGCCCTAATATAGCTCCTTATGCATAACTTAGTATCAGTTTTTGTTTTATAACACTCCTGTGAAATACCTGGGAATGTTTCACTGTGTTAGCAGTTCTATATAAATACAGGTTGTTGTTGTAGCTTGGCATAAATAATTTATTCACCTACGACCATAATAGTCTGCAAACACCCCAGTCTCATCAGATCTCAGAAGCTAATCTTGGGTTCAGGCCTGGTTAGCACTTGGATGAGAAACTACCTAGGAATACCGTGTGCAGTAGTGTAGGGCTGTTTTGGCACAGTGGTAGTGTCCTGCTTTTGAGTCAGGTTTAAGTACCACATGTGCTGGAAAAATCTCACAACATGATTCAAAGTACTTACAAGACTAATGTACATTGAGGGGCTCTTGTGGCACAATGATGGTGTTCCTGCCTCTGAGCCAGGAGGCCTGGGTTCAGAGGTGTGTAATAATATTTCTAAACAGGTTTGTTATTTAAAAAATGATCTAAAATTGCTCCTTTATCCATCATAACGTTGCTGATTGCACAAGCATGTTATATATTCCTATTATATACTCTCTATATTAACAATGATTATTGCATAGTACTTCCTAAATATCTTCATTATTCCTGAACATCATCCATAAATTAGCAATCCTTCCTTGTTCTGGAAATCCGATCTAGCAATTACCACTCCATTAAAATACTCGATTACTTTTCTCATTGTGAATTTCCTTTCTGCTGTGCGTCCTGTTCATTTTCCTTATCGGGCTCTCAAGCACATCTCTTATTTCCTTATTTTCTTATACTCTCCTTTTATTTTTATTTTTAATCATACAGAGCTTGGAGGTTCACTACTTGCATTTCAATCAGATCTCTTAGTGAACCAATGACATCTGGAAACTAATAATAGTTCTCGTCACTTCACTGCAATATATTTATTCTGAATTTTTGGATATTCTATTTTTTAACCTTGAGGAACCATATTGCACTGCCTGTACTTTTTTCTTGTCTAAAATAAAAGGTGCTGGGTCTAGCAGCGTAAGGAAACAGGACTGACATCAGAACACATAGAAAAAAATTTACTAATAACGTTGCCTTTTGAATTTATCTCACTCTGACAGTGAGGCATATTAGTTTCTCTGAGACCTTTGCCCCATAGTTAAAATCGTAGAGCAGAACATTACAATCCTCTGCCAACAGGTTTACTGGTAGGAAGCCTGTAAAATTCTTTGGATGCCCTTTCTGGATGCCGGCCTGATCTAGTAACAATGTATTAGGGTCCTTGAGCGTTAGAAGGGACAGCCTCACCAGTGTAACCCCAACCTAACGCAGGCCCTTCAGAAGTCAATTCATGGTATTTTGAGGACTCCTTTATGGCTGCACACCAAGTTTAGACTGGTGGAAGAGATCATCAGGAAGGAGGTTTGGTTGGAGGGCAGCGCTTTTGGGGGTTGCATGTAGGGGATGTGTGTCAGCCTGTTTGGCCTTGAGTATGATGAGTAGAGTTGGTAAGTTCCGCCTTCCTGACTGCTTTTTCCTGTTTAGGGGTCATAGCATCAAACAGTACAGAAAAAGCCCTTCAGCCCATCAAGTCTATACCTCCAAAAACGTACTACTACTACAACAGTGCTGCTTCCCCACAGTCTTGAATGTTATGACATTTCAGGTGTTCATCCAAGTAATTTTTAAAGGTTGTGAGGTTACCTGCCTCAACTACCCTCCCAGGCAATACAATCCAGATCCCCTCTGGATGAAAATGTTTTACCTCAAATCTCTCCTAAACTTCCTGCCTTTCACTTTAAAGTTATGTCCCCTTGTATGCCCCCTTCAACTAAGAGGAATGGCTGCTTTCTATTCACCCTATCCATGCCCCTCATAATCTTATACACCTCTATCAGGTCCCCCATCAGCCTTCTCTGCTTTAAAGGAAATAACCTGAGGTTGTTCAGCCTCTGTTCATAGCTGAAATGCTCCATCCCAGGCAACATCCTGGTGAATCTCCTTTGCACCCCTCCAGTGCAATCTCTTCCTTCTCATATTTTGTACATAGTACTCCAGCTGTAGCCTAACCATTGTACTGTTCAGCTCCAACGTGACTTTCCTGCTGTTATAATCTATGCCACAGTTGATAAAGGCAAGCATCCTAAATGTCTTCTTAATTTTCCTAATAACCTGTCTTGTCACCTTAAGGGGTCTGTGGACCAGTACCCCAAGATCCCTCTGTTCCTCTGAGCTTCGTGGTGTCTTGCCATTCATCGAGTACTCCCTTGTCTCATTCATTCTTCCAAAATATGTCAATGCTCATTATCTGGGTTAAATTCCACCTGCCATTGGTCTGCCCATCTGATCTATCCAGTTATTTCCTCCTGTAGTCTGATATCTTCCTCCTCAATGTCAACCACCCGGCCAATCTTTGCGTCATCCAGAAACTTACTTATCATCAACCCCACATTCTCATCTACATCATTTATGAATACCACAAGTAATTAGTGACTCATGACAAATCCCTAAGCTATGTCACTGCAGACTGGACTCCAGTCACACAGCCTTCTACCACAACCCTCTATCTCCTGTTGCTAATTCAATTTTAGATCCATCTTGCCAAGTTACCCTGAATCCCTTGCCCTTTGACCTTTAATAGTTTTCTATGTGGGACCTTCTCAAAGGTCTTGCTGAAATCCATCTAAACTACATCAACTGCTGTACCCTCAGTCAGTGACTTGGTCACCTCCTTGAAAAATTCCATCAGATTTGTTAAGTGTGATCTCTCTCTGACAAAAGCACATTGACTGTCCCTGATAAAACCTTGCCTCTCTAAACAGAGATAATTTTTTTCCTTTACTATTTTCTCTAATAGATTCCCTGCCACTGACATGAAACTCACTGGTCTATAGTTCCCAGGTCTACCTTTACCACCCTTCTTGTATAGTGGAACCATATTAACTGGAAGTTCTGTAGCTGTCCTCTGGTTCTCTAGCACCTCCCACGCAGCCACAGATGGTTTTAAAATTTGGGTCAGGACCCCCGTAATTTCTTCCCTCATCTCCCACAACAGCCTGGGATAAAACTCATCCACAGCTGGGCATCTGTTCACTTTTAAATCTGCCAAAACCTCCAACAACTCCCCATTTCTTATATCAGTCTCCTCAATAACTTCACATCTTCTCAAATTCTCCTTCTCCCAAGAAAAGACAGATGTGAAGTACTCATTTAACATGCTACCAATCTCCTCCAGCTTCAAGCACAGACTGCCCCCTTGATCCCTAATAGCCCCCTAATAGGCCCTGTTATTCTCTTCTCCTTGAAATACTTGTAGAATTTTTTGACATTCTCACTCATCTTGCCTGCCATTGTTTTTACATTGCTCCACTTTGCTCTCCTAATTGCTTTTTTGAGAATCCCTCTGCATTTCCTATACTCCTGTAGGGTCTCCAATGTTTTACTGCCTTCGTACCTGTGACACATATTCCTAGATATTAGGGTTTCTGCACAGTTGTTGCTCCTACATTTCACCTTAAAGGGAACACGTCGGGTCTGTACTTCTCCCAGGAACTTTTTGAATGCCTCCCACTGTTCTGCTGTAAATATACCCTCAGGTAGCTGTTCTCCAATCTTATTTTAATAAAATTTGCCTTAATCCAATTCAAAACTCTTTTTGCAGACCATCTTTCTCCTTCTCCATAACAAACTTAAAACATATGGTGTCATAGTCGCTATCACTAAAATGCTCTCACTGCCACCTCGAACACCTGTATGGCTTCATTCGCCAGAATTGGGTTCAACACTGCACTGTGCCTTGTTGGACCACATACATGTTGATATAAAAAGCTATCCTATAAACATTTTAAGAAATCTACCCCCTCCAAACCCTTTATTCTATGATTATCCAAATTGATATTGGGTCCACCAAGGTCTGCCTCTTCTCTCTGTATTTTTTTAAACCTGACACCCAAGCCCCTCAAAACCTCCCTGTCTCTGTGAGCCTCCCGTCCTGAACCCACCAGGACAGCTCTGGACCTAACTCCAGCCACTTTGTTCTGTGGACTTTATGCAATCCCAGCAATGGCCACTGTTCTTCGGGGTGTTTCTTGACATTAAATTTCATCAATCCCATGTCCGTCCATTTCCATAGTCTACCTTGATGCCCTGAAGTCTACTACCATCTGTCTCACCTGTTATCATTTTTCCAAGTTTTGTGTGATCTCTACTGTTCTGTTGGCTTTGTAAGCTGTCTGACAGGTTTTTGGATTCATTATTAATATTAAAATATAAAGACACTAACACAGCTGAAAAAAAGAGTAAGTTATCAGCATGTCTCTTAATTTAGAATTAAACCAAGCCACATTTCCCATAGTCCAGTGGAATGAGTGAAGGTCCCACAGCACAATTGGAAAAAGAGTTTTCCCAGTCTGTTTATTAACAGTCTCCCTCAAAAAAAGCAAAAAAAATTAATTGGTAATTGATAGTCTTGCTGTTTGAGATCTTGCCAAGTGTAAATGGTTTCCGCAACAATTACTGTGCTTCAAAATAATTAATCATATTCCAAGTGCTGTGAGATGAGACAGTATAAAAGTATTTCTCCCTTTGATTGGTGACATGAAATTAGATTAATATCAAACCAAATTCCTCAGCATTGTGGAATTTTATGATTCATGATGTTGAAATGGTTTGCAGTATTGGGATTCTTCCACACTATCTCTTCCTGTGTTTGCAGATACAGCTTCAGCAAGCGTGCCAGCTGGACCCTCGACCAGCAAGGGCACTCAGGCCGTCAGCAGGTATGACAGTGGCACTGAAAGCATCTCCTCCAGAGATTCCATTGATATTGACAACCCTCCGTTCACAGTGGAGCCATGCAGCGGGACAATCGCGGCCATGGGAACACAGGAATTCAAAGTCAAGTTTATCCCCTTGGAGGTTGGCGAGTTTGAGGCATCACTCATCTGCAGGTAAAAGGAAACGGATGGTTGAAAGTAACCCAAGGTGACAAGAGTGGGATCATTAGTAGAGCAATATGATTAACTGCACCCACCTCATCGTTTCTTTTTCAGGTGCTATTAGCCAAAGCTTGATCTCTGAACTTCAACATTGCTCCCCTAATTGTGGATGAAAAAAGTAAGATCACGTTGGGATGCATTCCAACATTGTATCTACCATACACTACCCCATGTTGCTGATTTTTAATGGTGACAACCATTGCAATGCGTGGAGTTCTTCTGTTAAGTGTGAAAATCTGTCAAGTTAACTGACCTGTATCATAAATGGGGAGGCTCTCTTATCCCATTCATATGCCTCTGTAAATGCCAAATTCTTATCAGATGTCAGTACTTTTCCAGTACAGATATAGGAAGAGAATAGTTCACTCTCCCAGAAAAAATGCATCAAAAAATTTCCATCAGAATTGCCTGGTGATGGGAACCACAGCTGGCATGATTAAGTGGTTTGAGAAATTACATACCATTGCATTGCCATGACTGGAAGCTAGTGTGAGCCAAGTCAATGCTTTAAATAAGTTATCCCTCAGCACATTTCTTAATAATTAATTTCTGGTATGTAGTTTAAAGTTTGATAATTACTTCCAGTGATAAAAGTGAGCGAAGTTTGACCTGCATAGTCATAATTAATTATTAGGAGGTTCAGAAACTGCAGTTTATTTATAGCAGCTCCTCATTGATGCTGTTTTAATGTGTTTTAAATCTCCGTGTGGCTAAGTTTTTCCTGAAAGCCTGTGGCAAGAAGATGGGCTGTAAATTTAAATGGAATCTTTAATGAGGATCGCAGGATTACTTGAATAGTGTGCACCTGCTGATGTTAAGTGTCAGAATAATTACATTCAGCGAGATTTTCAGCACCCACTCTGTCTGCCTCATATACGTCTTCTCAGTTCAATTTATCTTTCCATCTGTTCTGAAAGCACCAGGATAACAGTTCCACAGATAACTACAGCCCTCTAATTTCTCCCCAACATGATTGTTCATCCCACACGATTGAGACAGCCACTATTGAGCCAAATCAACCGCAGGGGAATCTCCTCATCACATAGAGTCGTACATATCTACAGCACTGGAAAGGGTCCTTCGGCCCATTGGCCTGTGCCAGTCAAAAACAAACACCTAACTCTTATTCTAATCCCATTTTCTAGAATTTGGCCCACAGCCTTATCTACTTTGGCATTGCAAGTGCACATCTAAATACCTCTTAAATGTAATGGGAGTTTCTGTTTCTACCACCCTTACAGGCAGTGAGTTCCAGATTGTCACCACCCTCTGGGTGAAAAAGATTTTCCTCATATCGCCTCAAAACTTCTGCCTTTACCTTAAATCTCTGCTGCCTCCCCAACCCATCACTGATCCATCCACCAAGGAGAAAGGTATCTTCCTGTGCGTGCTGTCTATGCCTCATATATCCTCTCATAATTTTATACAATTTAATCACATCCCCTCTCAATCTCCTCTGCTTTAAAAAAAACAACCACAGTCTGTCCAATCTCTCTTCATAACCGAAATTCTCCAGCCTAGGCAACATTCTGGTAAATCTTCTTTGCATCCTCTTCAGTGCTGTCATGTCCCTCCTATACTGTGGATTCCAGGACTGAACACAGTATTCAAGCTGTGGTCTAACCAATATTTCATACAGTTTCAGCATCATCTGACTGCTTTTAAAGTCTGTGCCTCAGCTAATAAAGGCAAGTAACCCATATACCTTCTTAACCACTTTATTCAACTGCCCTGATACTTCAAAGGACCCGTGGACAAAGACACCAAGATCCCGCTGATATTCAGTGCTTCCCACGGTCCCACTGTTCATCACATATTCCCTTGCCTTCTTTTTTTATCCTACCTAAGTGCATTACTTCACATTTATCTGATTGAATTCCATTTGCCGCTGATCAGCCCATCTGACCAGCCCATCTACATCCTCCTGTAATTTAAGGCAAACAGCAAGAGCCCCAACACTGATCCCTTCGGAACCCCACTGGATACAGGGTTCCAGTCACCAGAACATCCTTCGGACCATCACTCTCTGCTTCCTACCACTCAGCCAATTCTGTATCCAATTTGCCAAATTTTCTTGGATTCCGTGGGGACTTCAGTATCAATCTCCCTTGCAGGTTTGTATCAACAGCCTTGCTGAAGTCCAAGTAGATATGTTGAATGCAGTATGCGTACAGTTAAGTTTCTAGCCAATGTTTGGATCATGAGATCACTGGGACCTTCTGATCTGTACTGTATGTTGTGTGCATTTTTCTCATTTGTAGTGTCCAGCCACATTTAATATTGTCAGACCCTCACAGTCTGAAAAAGAGATGCAGGCATACAGGCAGACAGACAGACAGACAGACACACACACACACACACACAGACACACACACACACACACACACATTCTCACATACATAAACATACACATAGAAATGCACACGCGCTGACAAACACATAATACATTGACAGAGACAGATGCACAGTCACTTACAGATATATACACACTATGATACATGAATATGAAGACACACAGTCAAACAGACACACAGAAAAACAGTCACGCAGACGTAGACACGTACAGACACACATACATTGGCATTCAGAGACTGATATGCAAACAAGACAAATACATGCAATCATATTTAGATGCGCAGTCACACATAGACATATGAGCAGAGTACAGATACATGCACATAATCTCACTCACTCACTTTTGCATCCCTGCCTGTCCCTAGACACCCTAATTTTCATGACCATTCATATCTTATTTCACAGGAAACTTTGAGGGTGTTAAAACCCACAATAATTAGACAGACCTTGGTAATTTCCAAATGTTCAACCACATGGGAAAATGGGGAAAGTTACACATATTTTTAAATTTTTCTGTTCCTTTTATTCTCTCAGCATACCAAATTTGAAGGAGGGGTTGCAAGGTCAAGTGGTAGCTGTGAAGGGCCGCAGTCTCCTCCCATTCTGCCATTTTGAGCTGGAAGACTCCAATTACATCAGTGGAAACAGGCGCAACCCTGAGTTAAGTGGCCCTGGGGGAGCTCCTCCAGGGGTGACCCTTGACCCTAATACACGTGTCATCGAATTCCAAGCTGTGGGAGTGAACACAACCAATAGGAGGTATGCCAGAGTAGCATCAAATTGCATTATTCTGTGAAAACTGATTTATATGTTTTAAATATATTTAAAATAATATCCTGTTGTCTCTGGGCTAAGGAAATTCAAGGCTGCCGTCTGCCATTGGTATCTGATCATGTTTCCTGCACACAACCATCTCAGAGGTATATGAGAAGGGCCTTACACAGAATTTCACAGCACAGACAGGTCATTAAGCCCAACAAGTCTATATTGGTGTTTATTCTCCTCAAGATCCTCTTCCTATTCTGCTTCAACTACCTTTATTAGTATATCTTTCTATTCCCTTCCCCCTCTCAATTATCTAACTATCCCTTAAATGCATCTGTTGTATTTATATTGAGGACTCCATGTAGCTCCATGTCCACATGCCCTTCAGATAGGTTTTCTCCTGAATTTTTAATTTGATTTATTACTGACTCTCTTATATTTGTACGCCGTCATTTGTGGTTCCTCACAAGCAGTAAAACTATCTTTGTGTACCCCATCAACTCCCTTCATAATTCTTCTTCTGTTAGGACACTTGTCAGCTTTGTCACTTGTAGAAAAGGATCCCCAATCTGTTCGGTCTTTCCTGATAGTTTAAGACTGATTTATTTATTTCCGTAATTGACCTGTTTGGACCTGTTGTAAGGAAACAGACCCTTCGGTTCAACCAGTCCATGCCGAACATAATCCCGAACTGAACTAGTCCCCACCTGCCTGCTTCTGGACCATATCCCTCCAAGCCTTTCCTATTCATGTACTTATCCAATTTCTTTTAAATGTTGTAATTGTACCTACATTGACCATTACCTTAGGACATTCATTCCACATGCAAACTACTCTCTATGTAAAATATTTGCCCCCATGTCTTTTTTAAATCTCTTTTTTCTTACCTTAAATATGTGCTCCCTAATCTTGAAATCCCCCATTGTAGGGAAAAGACAACTACCATTAACTTGAACTATCCTCCTCATTATTTTATTAGCTTCTATAAGGCCAACTCTCAACCACCTGCGCCCCAGTGAAAAAAGTCCCAGCCGATCCAGCCTTTTTTTATGACTCAAACCTTCCATACCCAGCAACACCCTGGTAAATCTTTTCGAAACCTCTCCAACTTAATAATATTCTTCCTATAACTGGCTGACCAGAACTGGACACAGTGTTCTAAAAGAGGCCTTACTAATGTATCTAACAATGTACATCTTGAGGTAGGACTTGAACCAGGACTCTCTGTCCCTGTCTCGGATGCAGAATCACTGCATCTACTCTGTATAAGACTGACTTAGGGCTCGGTGGGGTAGCAGATCTTCAGGTTTTTTGAAATCAGGAACTTGCTGTGTGGAAATTGCAGTACTCTGTGACAGTGAGACTACATTCAGTGTTGAACAGCTTATTGTCCTTCTGTACATGACTTGTTTGTGTCTACACAAAGTGCAACTGTAGTTAGTTCTTCCTCTTTGCGAGAAATGCGAGCGGTAGAAATGGGCCCCTTTCAATGAACATCGTGCTGTCTACACCATCACACCATTCTCTGGAAAGTGCAGACTCCTCAATCCAATTCTGCTGCCCTTTCCCCAGAAACTTTTTGTTTTTGTCTTCCCAGTATTTTTTCAGTTTTCTCTTAAAAGTTTTCATGGATTCTGCTTCCAGTTCCATTTGGATTGGGAGGACAAATTTTAGGTCGATTCTAGGATGATGTTCATGTGAGGAGTAATAAGCATTTGATATGAGCATCTGAGAAGGAAACGGAGGCAGGAACCCGAGATTCTTTTGGAAAACCATTCTGAATTACAATAGGGTGAATAAGGCCTCAGTCTGTGTAGGTGAGATAAACAGTGATGAATGGATTTCCTCATCAGTTACGATCACACGATCCCTTGCTTGTCAAATCTCTTCTTTGATTCCGTTCCAGATTAAGCACATAATTGTGAAGCTGCACTGCCACCTGCCAGTAAAGCAAATGCAGCACCGAATGCCCCATCTTGCTTTTCAAATGTGAGAGAAATCTTGCATACAATCGTAACTCTCATTTTAAATTGGCAGATATGCTACACTTTACTTGGAAGCAGTTTCAATTAAAGATTATTTTGTGAAGGCCAGGTGTTTTCTAAATATAGGGAGAAAATATTTGTGAAGGCAAGTCACCTGAGGCTCTCTCCCCCCACCACACCAACCCTAACAACATACCTCTGAGAGGGTGCTTTTCATTCACAGAATCCTGGAACCGGTCCTAGGCTCAAGCATCTTTATTAATAACCTTCCAATCATCAGAAAGTCGGAAGTGAACTAGAACTACGAGACACAATTTAAAACTTAAGTGTTCTCCCTTTTCTCTCAGCGGGTCATGGGTCTTTTGAGCCCCCTTCCCCAGAGAACAGTGGAGGCATGTATGTATATTGAATACTTCAGAGAGGTAGTTAACAAGGGACCCAATGGTTATAGAATCTTAGAACCCCTACATTGCGGAAATAGGACATTCGGCCCATCGGGTCTGCACAGACCTTCTGAAGAGCATTCCACCAGACCCAGCCCCCCACCCTATCCCCGCAACCCTGCATTTACCATGGATAACCCACCTAACCTGCACATCCCTGGACACTATACCACAATTTAGCGTAGCCAATCCACCTAACCTGCATCTTTGGACAGTGGGAGGAAACCATAGCACCTGGAGGAAACCCATGCAGACACAGGGAGAATGTGCAAACTCCACACAGATAGTCATCCGATGCTGGATTCAAATCCTTGTCCCTGGCGCCATGAGGCAGCAGTGCTAAACAATGATCCACCATGCTGTCCTCAGGGGAGACAAAAATATGGCATTGAGGCCACAATAAGATCAGCCATGATTTTATCAAATGCTAGAGCAAGCTTGAGAGGCCATATGGCCTACTCATACTCCTAGCTCTTTTGTTTGCACAATGTTCAGCACCATGCATGTCTCCTCAGATACTGAAGCAGTCCATATTCAAATGCAGCAAGACTCGGACAATATCCAGGCTTGGCCTTATAAGTGGCAAGTAACAAGTGCTACAAGTGCCAGGCAATGACTATCTCCAACAAGTGAGAATCCAACCTCCTCCATTTTCCTTTAATGACATTACTATCAGTGAAACTCCCACTATCAACATCCTGCAATTTACCATTGACCAGAAACTAAACTGGACCAACAATATTGTCTCAACTCACTGGGTAGTATGCTGTAAATCAAGCCCTGCCTGATTCAAAATCTGTCTTATCTCAGCCTTGAATATACTTAATGACCCAACCTTGAAAGTCCTCTGCGGTAAAGAATTTCACAGATTCATTACTCTCTGAGACAAGAAATTTCTCCTCATCACTGTCTTAAACGTGTAACCCCTTACTTTGAAATGATGTTGTTTGGTCTTAGACTCCCACAGTGAGGAACAACTCTACATCTACCCATTGAGTCTCTTGAGAATGTTGTATGGATGAGAGAAAGAATGGGAAGACAGTTCAATGGTCTCTGTCCATAGGGGTTGCTGAGATGTTCCTTTGAGCTTGTCAGGTCCAGTTGCTCCTCGATCTCCAGTTACTTTTCTCTGACTTTGCAGAAGGCACAGAATGACTGGTTCACAATTTATTAATTATCTGCATTATTGGTTGAAAGCAGTGGGTTACAGCAACTGATGATAGAAAATAAACTGCCTTTCTTCGGCTCCCATTCACCCTTTCACCCATCCCACCATCTTCATTCTCCTTTACTGATTCCATTATCATGAGGTCCAAAGGTCAATGTCTGGGGAACTTTGGACCTAACCATTCAACTGTTCAAGTACAGGGAATTGTGCTGATGCATGCCCAAAGGTAAGTGTGAACAAGTTCCTGAGTCCCTGTGTTGCAGTGAAAACTGATCTTTCACAGCTAGGCTCATACTTGCAGCCCCATGGAGGGCTTATTCTATGGCAGGATCTGTCCACCTTGTCCAAGTTGCAATGGTCTCAGACAACAATGTTGCTGACACCAAATTCAAACCATCATGACTCAGCATTATGTACCAACTTGAAAGGCTGTCAAGGACTTCCAGCAGGAAATTTCATCCACTATTTTAAATGACCACAGAAAGGAATAATTGCTCTTCAATTGAAAACAAACACTAGCTTTATTCTCTGGAGCAGTTTATCTTGTCACGCAGATCCTTAAAATGTGCCAGATAATTAGCACTAAATAGATTAAATTGTCAGCATGAAAAATACATTCAGCAGGCGAAAAACAATTCGGGAACAACCAGTGGAAAATGCTGAAAATGCACACTAGGCTGGTAAGTATCTGGAAAAGGGAGTTATCTTAATAATCTAGGTGTTATGATACAGGCTGTGACCATCAGACTTATTTTTGTATATCTCCAGCATTTTTATATTTATTTCACATTTCCAGTATTTGTTGACTTTTTATCTGAAATATCAACATTAACTGATTGGGGTGATAAATTATTTTAGAACCTTGATTATTGCCTAAAAATCTCTCTGTCATATATTTGCAATCCTCGCTGATATTTAATTTTTAAGTAGGTGAATGTAGTATTAAATCAGAAGTGCTGAGGAATTAGGCACTTTTCATTACAGTTTTCATGCAGTGACAGCATCAACCTTTCTCAAGTTAGGATCTCCTTTTGACCGGATATGACAGGTCAGAATTTCACTCCCAAGGCTGGTAGGGGGAGTTGGAATATTTCCAGGTTTGCCACAGGCATTTTGGGAAAGTGTGTCTGTCAGATCTGCTTTCTGCTGCAGAGGGGACTGGAGGAGATGTAAGGCAAGTGGAGATGTAGTCAGGCCTGCCACACCCGGATACAGATTGTAAGCACTCACAGGGTGTCAAGTGCCAGTCAAGTGTTAGTTCTTGTTGCCCACCCAGCCATTGATTGTCCAATCCCACCAATGATTCACCAAGCCCCACCCATGCCAAGCCAAACCCCATCCAGCCCAAAGTCAACTCATGCCAGTTCATGGCCATACTCCAATGCACTCTCATACCCTTCAGATCAAAAAAGCACCAATGAATATCCCCAACCTATCTACACCTGGTTCCTTTTGACACCAACCCAACCTATACCAGGTCTTGATCCCCATATATCCTTAGAGTCCCAAATAAACCTCAAGCCAACTCAACACCAACCCAATGTCAATCTATGCCATTACTCATCACTCAAAGATTCAGATACTCTGTTTGCCAACTTAATGCATCCCTATGTCTCCCATCCACCGCTTTCACATCTTATAGGAGAAAAGTCAATTAAATAACAATTCATGATTACCTATGCCCCATCTCATTGTTCTTTGCCCTTAGAGCCTCCATGCCAGGCTGCTAGTATCTAACATAGGTAGACTTCAGGAGGTATGTTGTGATGAAATAAAATAATCGCCTAATACTTCCTTCAGCCTTCATTATAAATGAAAAAAATTCACAAATTTAAAAGTGCCTAATCAAATAGGCTTGTACTCATAACCTCATATCAACAACAGCTAATCTGTAATAACCTCTTTGAGCAGCTGCATAAACTGAACATATGACCCCCTCCCCCCAGGATAATTGTTCGTTGTGGAAAATGTGAGATGATGAGAGCGCCTGTCAATAAAGAGTTATTGTAACAATTTGAACAGATTTTATTTTTCAATTTTCATTTACACAAAGCAAACTTACCTTTTAAAAATTTTAAAAGGGCTGGTTGAGTTTTTATTCACCTCTCACTGATATAGGTTTTCTTAATTTTAAAGGTTTGGAATTTAAATAATCCCCCTGCCACACCCACAATCCTGGCAAAAATGCGATCTGTTGGAGTCGAGAGTGAGACTCCTGAATGTGGGACCGCCCACCATTGTTAAAACTTCCTGAGTCTCCACAACTCCTTGAAAATTCAGCTCAATATTTTTCTATTTGCCATGTTAACACTGCTGCATTTCTGATTTAGAAAGATGAGAAAGAAAGATTTGTCTTTGTACAACAGTCTCCGTAAACACCAGACAAATGAAAATGCTGCACAATCACTGAAATACTTTGAAAGGGCATAGTCACTGTTGTAACAAAGATCAAAAAAATAACAGTACAGAACACGAATCGGCCCTTCAGCCCACCAAAACTGTGTTGACACATGATGCCTTACTAAACTAAAAAACTTTTTCCTTTTCCTTCTACACTGTCCATATCCCTGTATTCCCTGCCTATTCATATTTCTATCAAGATGCCTCTTAAACATTGCTATTGTATCCACCTCCTCCACCTCTGGCAGCGCATTCCAAACACTTACCATCCTCTGTGTAAAACAATCTGTCTCTCACATCTCTTTTTACCTTAAACCTATGGCATCAAGTAATTGACATTTCTGTGCTGGAAACAAAACTGCCCATGCCTCTCATAATTTTGTAAGTAGGAAGTACCAATACCTAACTCATGGTTTTCATCCAATGTCATGTTTTAGCCATCTGTTTAAATGGTAACGTCAACTTCTTCATGTTTATTAGCAGGCTGGAGCAGGGCTAATTATTATATTGGTGCTGAATTATACTGTATATCACATGAACAGTTGATAAAGTGGCCATGTTAATTGCTGTTCAGAATGAAATAAATACCTATTTACTCTTCTTAGGTCCTTTTACATCATGAATCCAACAAATACTGACTACTCCTTCCAGTGGGTGTCTGAAAGTGCACCGAATGTACGGGTGCAGCCAGCATTCTTCTGCCTGACAGAGAAAGGATATATAGCAGCAGGGAAGAAGACTGAGGTTAGTTCAGACACGACTATTATTCTGTGTGTGCACATGTTTATATAGCACCTTTAATGTAGTTGAGCATCATAAGGTACTTCTAAGATGCAGAAATCAGAAAATGTTTAACATCAAGCCACAAAAGGAAATATTAGGACAGATGAGAGGCGAGGAAGTGCTAGACAAATTAGAAATGAGAATTAGATGAACACAGATATCTTGTCTTTTATTGCTGGAAGAGGTTAGAGACATGGAGGGATGAAGTCCGGTGATAGATGGATTTGAACACACGGATAAGAATGTTAAATTCAAGGTACTGTTGGACAGGAAGCCATTGTACGACAGTGAGAGCATGGGCGATATTTAAACATAGAAAATACAGAAACCGGGAGCAGGAATAGGCCATTTGGTCCTTTGGGTCTGCTCTGCTATTCAACATGGTCATGGCTGATCCTCTATCTCAGTGCCATGTTCCTGTTTTCTCTCCACACCCTCCACTGCCTTTAAAATCTAAAAGTGTATCCATCTCTGTCATGAATCTATTCACTGACTTGGCCTCCACAGCCTTCTGTGGTAGAGAATTCCACAGGTTCAGTGAGTGAAGAAAGTTTGCTTCATCTTAGTTCTTCATGACCTACCCTGTATCTGTTATTGAACTGAAAGTAAAAAATGCTGGCAATCACAGTAGGTCGGGCAGCATCCATGGAGAGGAAGCAAGCTATCTTTTCGAGCCTAGATGACTCTTCATCAGAGCTAAAGCTTGCTTTCTCTCCATGGATGTTGCCTGACCCACTGTGATCTCCAGCAGTTTTTTGTTTTCAGTTCAGATTCCAGCATCTATAGTAATTTGCTCCTACATCTTGTATCTGTTATCCCTAGTTCTTGACTCCTCAACCAGGGGAAACATCTTGTCTCTTCGTCCCTCTTAGAATTGTATGCATTTCAATCAGATCGCTTCCCTCAACCCATTCTTCAAATATTCTCCAAAGAATACAGCCCCAGTCAAACCATTCTGTCCTCATGGGGCAATCCTGCTATCCCTGGTATCAGCCTAGTGAATCTCCACTGCATTCCCTCTCTATGGCATGTATATACTTTCTTAGGTAGAGACACCCAGAATTGTACACTGTACTCCAGGTGTGGTCTCACCAAGACCCTGTATAACATCCCCATTTCTGGACTCAAATCCTCTTGCAATGAAGACCAATGTAGTATTTGTCTTCCTAATTGCTTGCTGCACATGCCTGTCTACTTTCATTGAAAAGTACTTGGTGCAAATGTGGATATGAGCAGCAGAGCTTGAGATGAACGGAAGTTTACTGAAGATGGGAGGTAGGTAGGAACAGGGTGGGAATAGGAGATTTTCTAGCAGTAACTAAAGTTTGGATGCGTGTTTCAGCAGCAGATGTTTCACGGTGTGGACAGTCAAACTCAGCATGTTACAGACAAAAATGATTCTGGTCAATGAAAATAGAATTGATCCTTCTCAGTATTTTCCAGTTTATCGATTGGAAATTAAACCGAGCTGCCCCTGATGGCGTAGTGCCTTCACTAGCGTTAGATCACTGAGACCAATAAAGCCCCAGGTCCCAAAATATACCAGGCTGGGCTAAAATTGAGGATGTCCCACCTTATCTCCATCCAGGATCACATTGGGAAAGCAATAGTTGAGATGAGAAAGGGAGGACTGCTCCAGGAGGAATCCCTTTAAGGAGAGGTCACTAACAGACAATCAGGAGCAGAAATCCAATCCAGGAGTACTAACGCCAATTGTAGCATCTTTTAGCCACTTTTAAGATTAGCTAAATCAGCCCATTTGTCACATTAACATCTGTCATAGGGAAAATGCTTGATGATATTATCAAAAATTAGGACTATACTGGGGCATTTAAGTTAAGTTCAACATAGTTAGTTCAAGGATTTGGGAGAGAGAAACCACGTTTAAGCAATCTATCGGAGTTCTTTGAGGAAGTAATATGGATAAAGGGGAACTGGTGGATTGGATTTTCAGAAGGTAAAAATGTAATGAAGTGTCACATCAAAGTTAGTGCAGAAAATAAAAGTTCAGGATTGACTGGCTAACAAAAAGCAGAAATTAGGCATCAATGAGTCTTCTCAGGTTTGCAAACTCTAACAGGTGGTATGCAGCAGGCGTCACTGTAGATCGAATGGGATGTCAACTGTTTACAATTTATGTAAATGACTTGGGCAAGGAGACAGAAGTATGGTTGCCAAATTTTCTGATTCTACAAGGATAAGTAGGAATGTAATTTGAGAAGAGGACACAAGTAGGCTACAAAAAGATAGGTTAAGTCAGTGGGCACAGATCCAGCAATTGGAGTACATAGCGGAAAAATGTGAAGTGTGGATGACGTCTACATTACATCAGATGGTCACTAAATGAGCCACCAGAGGGAGCGTGAGTACTACTTTTTTATTTATGAAACCCATTGTCTCGTCCACTGTTTGGAAGAGTCTTTGAATAAACCTAACGATACTAGACTTGTTGTTTAGTAAACCTAGCCTACAAATTGGCTCCAGATCAGCTCATATCACAGCCAGGATCAAGTTAAAGAAAACCCACAAAATGTCTAACTGTGATAATTACTAACTACTTCTAATTTGTAAGGATGCACTTTAATCTGTAATACAATATTAAAATCTCTGCAGTGGTTTGTATGTAATCAGGGACTGTACAGTAACTGATTTATTTGTAGTCTTCCTGAGTGGGAGAAATGTGTTAAGCCTCAGAAATAAGAATTGGATACAGTAAATAACTATAATGATGGTAGTTCTAATAGCAGCAAGGAAATGTCTTGCCTAACTTTAAAATCCTATGCAAAGTCATGTTCAACATCTTTCTGCTTCTACTTTTATCCTCTAAGCCTGCAGCATGATGTTTTTGATGTTGCACATTAAAAGCGATGTCAGCAGAGATAGTATATGTCAACCCATCACATCACTGTGGATCTTGCATTAATCACTTGCCCATCTCCTCAGGTCAGCTTTCAGTTTGTGCCTCAGCAGCTGAACATCACTGAATCATTCTGGAGCTTCATCATTCCAGAACAAAATATCACCGTGCCATTCCTGTTATGCGGCAATACAAGGGAGCCCGCGGTCTCCCTTGACCGCTCCCACATCAACTACAAATATGTGCTATTAGGTACGTGTTTGAATTTTTTGACTTAATTTGGTGGAATTTTCTTCTGCCTAGATGTGATGCACATGGTGGCAGAAAGAGTAAGTGGCTCAAGAGTACAACTGTTCCCTCCCCACCACCTCCGGAATTAAGTTGTTAGTTAGAAGGCCTGTGGTTGAACATGGTCATGAAGTGTGAGGTGATACACTTCGGTCAGAAGAATACTGAAAGATAATATAAAATAGGAACACAGGAATTAGGAGCCGGAGTAGGGAATTCAGTCTTTCGGGCCCGCTCTGCTATTTAACGTGATCATGGCTGATCTTAATGTGATTTCAACTCCACTTTCCTGACTTCTCCCATAGACCTTTATCTAGCCTTTCATCAGAAACATATCTATTTCATTCTTGAATCTGTACATTGATGCTGCTTCCATTGCACTCTGGTTCAGTGAGTTCCATAGATTCACAATTGTCTGAGATTAGTAGTTTCTCCACATCTCAGTTTTGCACCGACCTCCTGTCACTCAATACCTATCACCTCTTGTTTGAGATTATCCCACAGTGGGGAACATCTATTCCATGTCCACCTTATCAATTCCCATTAGCATTTTATGTATCACAATCAGATCCCCCCTCATTCTTCTGAACTCCAGCGAGTAAAAGCCCAAGTTATCAACCGCTCCTCGTATGACAGCCCTTTCACCCCTGGAATCAATCTGGTGAACCTCCCCTGAATTGCCTCTAGTGCCACTGCATTCTCCCTTAAGTAAGAAGACCAAAACTGGGCACAATACTCCAGGTGTAGTCTCACCAAGACCTTTTATTATTGTAACAACACTTTTTTACTTTTATAATCCAGCCCTTTTGCAATACATGCCAGGATTCCATTTGCCTTTCTTACCATATGCTGCCCTGAGGGGCGGCATGGTGGCTCAGTGGTTAGCACTGCTGCTTCATAGCACCAGGGACCTGGGTTCGATTCCACCCTCGAGTGACTGTGCAAACTCCACACAGACATTCTCCCCGTGTCTGCGTGGGTTTCCTTCGGGTGCCTCGGTTTCCTCCCACAGTCCAAAGATATGCAGGATAGCTGGTTTGGCCATGCTAAGTTGCCCGTAGTGTTCAGGGATGTGTAGATTAGGTGGGTTTGGGGAATGGGTCTGGGTAGGATGCTCTGAGAGTCGGTGTGGACTTGTTGGGCCAAAGGGCCTGTTTCCACACTGTAGGGATTCTGTGGTTCTACATACCCACTTTTTGTAATTCATTCACAAGGACAGCAGACACATAGGAACACCACTACCTTCAAGTTCCCCTCCAAGCCATTCACCACTCTGACTTGGAAATATATCACTGTTCGTTCATTGTTGCTGGGTGAAAATGCTGGAATTCCCTCCCTGTAATGGTATTGTGGGTCAACTCACAGCAGGTGGACTGCAGCAGTTCATGAAGGCAGCTCACCACCACCTGGTGAAGGGCAACTAAGAACCCGCAATAAATGCTGGCACAGCCAATGATGCCCACATCTCACAAATGAATAAAAAAATGCACAAGGTCACCTAGATCCCTCTGCACTGACATACTTTGAATCTGCTTCCCATTGAAATAATAATTTGCCCTTTTACTTTTCTGGCCAAAACTGATAACCTTGCACTTATCCACATTAAACTCCAGCTGTTAGCTCTGGCCAATTCCTAACCAATCAATATCCATCTGTACACTGTTTATCTCCTCATCACAGCCTGCTTTCCCACTTATTTTACTATCGACTGTAAATTTTGCTATGTTATATTCTCTCCCTGCTCACAGATCATTTGTATGGTTTATAAGTAGTGGAGGTCGAGAATGAACCCTGTGGCACCCCACTAGTTACAGTTTGCCATCCAGAGAAGGATTCATTTATCCCATCCCTCTGCTTTCTGTCAGAGGTTTTCAAAATCATGAGTGAGCTGGATAGTGTAGATAGGGAGAAACTGTTCCTATTCATAAGAGGAACAAGAACAGAAGGGTGTAGATTTAAAGTGATCTGCAAAAGAGGCAACGGTGATATGAGAAAAAACTCTTACACTCAGAGTAGTTAGGGTCTGAAATGAACTGCCTGGAAATGCGATGGAGGCAGGTCCAAATGAGGCATTGAAGAGGGTACTGGATAATCATTTAGATAGGAATAGTGTTCGAAATTATAGGAAAAAAACAGGGGATTGGCACTAGGAAGTGATGCTCATTTGAAGAGCCGCCACAGGCACGATGGGCTGAATGGCCACCTTCTGTGTTGTAACACACCTGTAACTCTGTTATTCTCATCTGCTGCACTTAAGGCCCTTACATGGTCAATCAACAACGAGTGGTCTCAGTTTGTTCCAAGCTGAGGGGAGCTGGGGGCCAAAGGCTAGACCCTGAAAGGTCACCTACTGAAAGCAAAAGATATAGGAAAGTGGGAATGATTAACAAATAAATACCAACCAGGTGTATACATTAACATCAGTGCCACATGCAAAGTGTTGAAAGTATTTAGTACATTGTTTTCAATGACGAGAAAACTCCTCACACATCAGCTTGAATTCCGCAATGCTTGTCTGGATCACAAAAGTATGAACTGGCCCCTAGCTGCCAGCACCAATGCTGTTCCTTGTGTTACCCACAGGCTACAAAGCACAGGAGACTGTCAACATGATTAACAATGAGGCAAGCCCACTGAGCTTCCATTTCAGAAAGGAGACACTGCATTCTGAGGGATACATTTGCAAACTTTTTGTGGAGCCCATAGAGGGCATTGTTCTTCCTTACAGTAGGTAAGAAAATCAGCCAGAAATCAAACCCCAGTTAGTGGCTCAATGAGCTTCAATGTTCACGCTGTCAGTAGTGGAACATTCATTACCCATGAAGGTCATTGTGTATGATACTCATTACCCATTACTTGTGAAGGTCTGTGTATAATTATCGGAACATGGCTGGTCTATGGCTAAACTAGAAATGCTCAAGTTTTTTGGCCTCTTTAGGATCATACCTTGTTGTTTGGGATAGCACTGAGTGTCATTTGTTCAGCCTTGACCAAGAGAATTTTCTTGCTATTTTCCATGAATGTTGCTGAGCCAGTTCCCCCAATTGACCTTCAATTGCTCACCCTCACCCATTCATTTTGTTGAGTCTGCATGAGTGGTACGTGACGTGAGTTGTTTTAGCTAGGACCCCCCAATGGCTCAGTGATGGCACTGCCACCTCTAAGAAACCTGAGCACATAACCTAGGTTGACAGCCCTGTACAGTAATAAGAGAGTATTTTATTTATTGGTCAGACTGGAGCTGCTCCTAAAGCGCTAATTCAATGGAGAGCATAGACTTTCTATCTGATGTTCTGGTCAATAATTATTCCTATGCCAATATTTAAATTACACCGTCATATATTTCACTGCTCTTTTGGTGCTTTGCTTCCTTCTCCAAATAATATATTGCCTCAGCTGAACCATTCCCAGCAACACCGAACACAGTTAGGACCTGTACACAGCACCGAGATGGGTGCATTTTATAGCATTTTGATGAAATGTTTGCCCTCAGTATTGGGAAAGATTACAGCTTTTACAAATGTACAGTTTGAAATTTTTAATCTTTCTGCCTGATGAAGCCACTTGGACTCAACTGTAGGCAGCACCCACACAGTACCTGAATCCACCAGCTTATAAAATGAGTGATGAAAGGCAAGTGAATTATAGAAACAAAACAAGGCCAAGGTGAAGGTGTCCAACAGGAACTGGAAGCCAGGAGTTTCCTGAAAGCAAAACTGCATACAATGTAGCAAAGTAACATCAGTGAAGTGGGAACTGATAGGCTGAATTATAAATTGCAGTTATCTGACAGAATGGCCTGCATGTGGTTTGTAACTGGCAGGAAACTGTACCCAGTTTGTAATCCAATATGAACTATATCTGGTCATCACATGGTGAACTGTAATTGGTTTGTACCCAGACAATGAACTGAGCCTGGTCTGTAAACTGACAGAGTGAACTGTGGCTGGTCTGTAATCTCAATGTGAACTGTACATTGTATGTGACAATGCCATAATGTAGCATTCTTCTGATACTTATCTGCTTCACCTACAGTGTACCCATTGTCTTCTCCTGTATTGCAAACACCGATGGACATGTGAACTGGAACATTGTGTGTGATGTGAAGACAAAGACAGTACCTTTGATCTTAAATATAAAAATGCATGGATACAGCATGAAAGCAACAGTGACATGTGAAGGTAGCGATGGGACAGTAACTGAACTCAGTCATCAGACTGTCAATGAGATCTCCTTTGGAGAGGTTAGTGCTGTATGCCAGCTACATGATAAATAATTTTGTGATCTGACAGTCTGATCAGACATCTCTTATATCTGTCATAAGATAATATTTTGTAGGAGGGCTACAGCCTGTATCACAAATAACTTCATTTTTCTTACTTAGACTTCCTTTCTACTCTCCTTCCTTCTGTGTTTTATTGTTCTTATCCTAGCCTTCTCAAAATTTTCTTTTAATTTCTCCTGACCTACAGATCAGGCACTTGATAGCAGCATCGTCACTGCTTTGAAGACACATGAATTCCTAGAACATACAATTGTGAAATTCAACTCCCTCAGTCTATCCTTCGTTGTACAATACCGCTGGCTTTTAAAATTCAAGCTGTGTGCCACTACTTTCTTGATTATCTCGTCTTCTCTCCCATGTTGATGCACCACGAACCTTGGCCCTCAACTCCTTTTCTCATACTGATTTTAGTTCAGTGTTCAATGCTCGCCAGTGCGTAGTCATGTTGGCCCTAATCTTTGAGAGAAGATAGTTAGATGAAGACTTTTTGAAAATTATCTTTGGGCTGTGGCTCTCATTGGCAAGGAAAGTACACATTTATTGTCGACACCTATTGGGGGTGGAGGGAGTGAATGTTTGTGGATGTGGTGCCAGTAAGTGGGCTTCTTTGTCCTGGATGGTGGCAAGCTTCTTGAGTGTTGTTGGAGCTGCACCCATCCAGGCAACTGGGTAGTATTCCATCACACTCCTGACTTATGCCTTGTAGATGACAGGCAGGCTTTGGAGAGTCGGGAGGTGAGTTACTCACCAAAGGTTTCCTAGCCTCTGACCCAACTAAATGTAAATTCTTGGGAATTGTACATCAGTTATTGGGAACATTGTGCGATAGCTGCTGAGTGAATTGCCCTTTATCCTCCCATACTTGTGTGAAAAAGATCTTTCTCACATGACCCTTGCTTCATTTGCATGTCATTTTAAATCTATACCCTCTTGTTCGTTGACTAATCTATCACAGCAGGGGAATATGAGGAGGACAGTGAAGGACGGTACTGCTTGGCCTATGTCAGAGCTGTCACAGAGAGTGCTGTTTTGCTGGGCCTGTAAGGATGGAATGTGATTTCAAAGCTGTCACATCAGTCATGGGGTTTGGGAAGCAACACCAGGAAAAGTGTGTACTGTGCGCACTATTCTGGAAGGAGCACACTCAAGACACAGAAGATACGCCTCAGATACAATATGGTCCTGGAAATTTTACAGATGATTGGTTCTCATCTCTTCCCTTTTTGAGAGAAAGAGTTCCAGATTTCTGCTACCCTCTTTGTGCAGCAGTGTTTCCATACATCACCCCGATTGGCCTTGTTTCTATTTTCTCATTGTTCTGGATTCCTCCACCTGAAGAAATGGCCTCTCCCTGTCAGTTTGGCCTGTGCCAGGTTGTTAGAAAATCAACACAAGGGAACGCAACTTGACCTTGTTCTCATCAATCTGCCAATCACAGATGCATCTGTCCGTGACAATGTCAGTAAGATACTACTGCATAGTCCTTGTGCTGACTATACCTCCATCATAAGTAACGTTATCACGGGCTAGACTCAGAGCAAATCTAGCAGTTCAAAATTGGGCATCCTTCTGGCACCGTGAGCAATAATAGCTTAACCATTGCCCAGTACATCCCTCTCTTTACCATTACCATAATGACAGGTCTTTCCAGCTAACAACAGGTCAGGTTCCTGACTATGGGAGTGTATTTGATTGATTTGGAGGGGTGGCAGCTTGATTTTTACGTTGCTGTTAATCTACTCACAGGTGGAACTGAATGATCATATTAACTATCACTTCGTCATCTCAAACAACGGGAAATTTAACTTCGACTTTGACTGGGAGCTTTCAGGCCCTCCCAGCATTCTGAATTGTCTAAAACTAAACTGCAAGCGGAACAGGGTGGAAACTGAAAGCAGTGTCACAGTATCAATCCGATTCCACCCAGACCACAAGTTCACGCTAAAGGACGTAGAGCTAAAGCTGAAGGTGAGCATCAAGAGTCCCACTCAGACTGCCACTCCCACTGCTCAGCATTTATATTAACGTGTGTCTAATGCGTGTCTGTACTGGCTGGGAACAGCTGAATATACATCAGTGTCAGAGCAGTGGGTGGGAGGTATACAAGGAGGAGAGAGATATATATACAGAGAGAGAGATTTTAAAATAAGTATTTTATCAGAAAGGACAAAAGGTGGGATTCTCAAGTCTAGACCCTGAAAATCAGAGTTTGAAGAGCACTCACAATAGCGTAAGGCAAGAAAACAAAAGAAAGCATATGACCAATACAATGAGCTCAAGGCTTCAGAGAGCTTAGAAGAATATAGAAAATGCTGAGTAAAATTAACAAGATAATTCCTAAAGAGGGTATATTGGTAATTAAAATCAAGGAAAGCCCAAAATGCTTTATCAATTTATGAAGAAATTCTCAGAGGGAAAGATCCAAGTGGCTGAGGAGAAAGCAAAATTGAAGCAGAATAGTGAGAGTGAGAAGTTGGTTTTGGAGAAATTAATGGGGCTGAAATTTGTGAAATCCCCAGGACCTGATGTCTTCATTCCAGAGAGTTGAAGGAAGTGACTATAGAGAGGGTCAGTGCGTTGGGATTATCTTCCGGAATTCTATAGAATCTGGAATGATTCCTGTAAATTGGAAAGTAGCAAATGACACCCCTCTCTATAAGGATGGAGCAGAAGAGAAAACAGGGAACTACAGACCTGCTAGCCTTACACTAGAGGTAGAGAAAATACTAGAATCAATTATAAAGGATGGGATAAATAGACAACTGGTTGATAATGATCAAAACGGATTTGTGAATGGGAAATTGTGTTTGACAAATTTGCTGGAGTATTTTGAAGATGTTACTAATAAAATTGATAAGGGAGAACTGGTGAACGTTGTATACTTAGATTTTCAGAAGGTCCTCACAAGATCCTGGTTTAAAAGAGTAAAGCAGGGATTTGGAATAAATCTTATGTTGGCAGGCTGTGACCTGTGTATTGTTAGGTTGAAAGTAGCTAATGGGCTAGTAAAGGCTTGATCAAAATGGATACAAGAAGACAAGTGTTCTTTATTGTATAGTAAATTTGTTAGCTTAATTACTTAATATATATACAAACTAATGAGCAAATTTGTATCAGAGATAGTAGGAACTGCAGATGCTGGAGAATCCGAGACAAAAAGGTGCAGAGCTGGATGAACACAGCAGGCCAAGCAGCATCTCTTAATGAGCAAATTTATTATCTTAAACTACTTTGTACATATGTGAACTAATGAGTCTCACTGCCTTGTCTTACGTCAGGGACTTTAGACGGCCAGCACTTAAAGCTCTATCTCAGATTCCGTGGCCCCAGTCTCACAAACCCCAGTCCAATGGTGAAAATCCAAAATGTGGGACAAAGTCCAGCAAGTGGGACTCAGTCACTGATGTTAATACTGTTCTGGTTACATGCAGTATCACCATTCCATAGTACTTTCAGTATTTTCCATACATTCCATTGTGCTGAAGACAAAATGAAAAGATCTCCCAGTGGCTCTGTATTAACTACATAAAAGGAACTTGGTAATTCTGCATCTGGAGCATAGTTTCGGTCTTGTTCTCTCAGGAAAGGTATTATTGCCCGTAGAGAGAGTGCAACAAAGGATCACCAGACTTGTTCCAGGATGGTGGGACTGTCCTATGAAGAGAGATTGGGTAAACTGGACCTGTATTGACAAGGCTGCAGCCAGATGTGATGAAACATGCTCCCCTGTGTATTCGGTAACCTAATGTTACCCATTCTGTTTGCGCACATTCCTGACAGTTTTCCAAAAAGATCGTTTCCAGCCTCTGACCACCTTGTCCCTAGGCTACCACATTGATCCCTGTCCATATACATAGCCTGCCTGGCACTATTTGGGAAGGGGGCAGTTGCTTTATTACTCAGTTGGACGTGTCACGACTCTGTTTGAAAGTCTATTTTCTCAAATATTTTTACAGCTAATTCAAAGAACAGTTTTAAAGTTAAATTTTGTTTAGACCCTCTGTGATTTTTCTCCTGGAATGCTCTTGGCACTTAGTCTCCTGCAATAGGATTAGGTTTAGGAGATTAATTTTTAGTCCCTGGAGGAATGAGTGAATTGTGCCAATATGAACGTAGAGATGTATCACGGACTCTTGTAGAGTTGGAAGCCTGTGCAGGATTACAGAGTCTGAGTCAAACGATCAGGATGAATTATGTTGCAAAAAATTATCATTGTATTGACCAGCTGACTGGCTACATAACCAACCTGTTCATCAAGTTGACTGAAAGTTAACTTGTACACACAAATCATAATCTCTGTTCTTGCCCACAGATCCAGAAAGGCCCTGTTTTTGCCTGTATTCTCACTGGGTACATAGTGATCCCAAGTGCCCACTTATCGTTCACCAAATATGACTTTGGGCCATGTTTCATCTATAATGCTGGCATGACACCTTCCAAAAAAACTCTGATCATCACTAATAAACAGGAGCAAGCAATCGGGTAAGGCAGTCGTGCTTGTGTTCATTCCTTTGACAGTCGTGTTTCACTTTGTTACTTTACCAGTATTTGACTTGGGTTGGTTACTGCACGTTGTCCCAGGTAGCTCCCACCAAGCATACCATACTGAATATTCTTTGTGCAGGGAATTGTTGAAGCACAAAATACTTTTTCACAATGAGTAATTTTGGGTCAGTTAACTCAGTTGGCTGGATGGTTGGTTTGTAACACCAACAGAGTGTGTTCACTTCCCACACTGGGTGAAGTTACCATGAAGAACTCTCCTTCTGAACCTCTCTCCTTGCCTGAGACATGGTGACCCTCGGATTAAACCACCACCAATCGTCCGTCTGTCTGTCTGTCTGTCTCGACCATGCTCCAGATCATTTTGGTCACCTCCAGCATGATGCCAATCCAGCACTCTGAAGGGACTATAGCATCCAGTACAGCCTAGTCTACAGTTCAGTCACCATCAAGAACCACTCCTCTCTTACAGCACCTTTATTGTAAATGCAGCAGATGAAATGCCTGGCCCAAGCCTTCTTCCAGATGAAACATTAATTTTCTGTTTACTGTAATGTATTCATTGTTCTCAACGTGGTCTCCTTGACATCAAATAGATCAAAGGGAAATCCTGTGGCCACTTTGTGTACAGTCTGCAAGAAAGATCCCCTGCTCATGGTTGCCCATCATTTTAATTTTCTACCTTTCTACTCTGACCTCAGCCTCTTGCAGCGTTCGTGTGAAGCTCACCATCAGCTGAAAGCTCAATACTCTCAATTACAAATTCTATAACCTTCCACACTAAACATTGAGTTTAACAATTTCAGATTATAATGTCTGCCCCTTTTATTTCCTTTTATTTTCCAGTTTTTGATTATTCTTTCTTTTTTAGTATTTTCAAGGAGCAGCATGCCCTGCCATTCACACCTCCTCTCGCCACAGCTTTTGTTTCTTTACCAGTCCCATTACCAGTCCATTTGGCCTTGCCCCATCAACCGATTTCTCATCTATTCTCTCCTGTCTTTCACATTAGCAAAACATTTTTGGTTTGTTTTCCCCACCCTTCACCTGTCTCAAGGTCTGAACAGCTTTTGTTTGGATGCTCCAGATTCCAATTTTAGTGTCATAGCATCTGATTCCAAAGAGTTATCACAATGAGTGACTTTAACTTCCCCAATATTGACTGGGACTCCCTTACAGCAAGAGACTTAGACGGGGCAGAATTTGTTAAGCGCATCAAAGAGGGTTTCTTGAAACAGTATGTGGATAGCCCAACTAGAGGAGGGGCCTTGTACAGGCTAATGAGACTGGCCAGGCGACTGACCTTTCAGTGAGAGAGCATTTGGAAACAGTGATCACAACTCTTTTAAGATAGCTATGAATAAGGGTAAGTCAGGACCCTGCAGCAAGGTACTAAATTGGGGGAGGGCAAGTTACGTCAGTATTTGGCACGAGCTTGCGAGTGTTAATTGGGAGGAGCTGTTATCAAGCAAATCCACATTTGACATGTGGGAATTGTTTAAAGACCTGCCTATGAGAGTTCAGGACCTGCATGTTCCAGTGAGGAGGAAGGACAAGGATGGCAAGGTAAGGGACCTCCTCATGGCAGACTGGTACAAAAGATGAAGTCACATCGTATCAAGGGTGAGCTGGCAAGATGGCTTCATCATAGGAGATAGAGGGTAGCAGTGGAAGGATGCAAGTGGGAATGGAGGACTGGGACTGGTGGTGTTCCACAGGGATCAGTGCCGGAACCTCTGCTGTTCATGATCTACATAAATGATTTGGAGGAAAACATGGCTAGTGTAATTAGGAAGTTTGCAGATGATAGAAAGATTGGTGGAGTTGCAGATAGTGAGGAGGATTGTCACAGAGTACAGCAGGATATAGATCAGTTGAAGGCATGGGCAGAAAAATGGCAGATGGAGTTTAATCTGGATAAATGTGAGGTGATGTATTTTGAAAGGTCAAGTACAGGTGGAAATTATGCAGTGAATGGCAGAACCCTCTAGTTGCAGAGGGATCTGGATGTATAGGTCCACAGATCTCTAAAGGTGGCAGCACAGGTAGATAAGGTAGTAAAAAAGGCATGCTTGCCTTCATTGGAAGAAGCATTGAGTATAACGATAAACAAGTTATGCTGCAGCTTTATAGAACTTTAGTTAGGCCACACTTGGAATATTGCGTAAAGTGTGCAGTTCTGGTCACCACACCACCAGAAAGATGTGGATGCTTTGGAGAGGGTTCAGAAAAACATTACCAGGATGTTGCCTGGTATAGGGGATTTTAGCTATGAAGAAACATTGGCTAGTCTGGGTTTATTTTCACTGGAATGCAACTGAGATTGAGGGGTGACCTGACAGAAGTTTATAAGATTGCAAATGACATGGATGGAGTGAAAAGTATGAGGCTTTTTCCCAGGGTGGAGGTGTCAATTACTAGGGGACAAAGGTTAAAGGTATGAGGGGTGAAGTTTAAAGGAGATGTGCGAGGCAAATTTTTCACACAAAGGGTTGTGAGTGCCTGGAACGTGTTGCTGGAGGAGGTGGCGGAAGCAGACACAGTAGCAGCATTCAAGAAGCACCTGGATGAATACATGAATAGGAAGTGAATAGAGGGATACGGATCCTGTAAGTGAAGACAGTTTTAGTATGGAAGGGCAAAATGTGTCGGCGCAGGCATGGAGGGCAGAAGGGCCTGTTCCTGTGCTGTATTGTTCTCTGTTCTTTGTTATAATGAGGGAGGTTATGGATTTAGTCAAAAGGAAAAAGAAAGCATATATAAGGTTTAGGAAGCTAAAATCAGACAAGGCCTGTGAAGAATATAAAGAAAGCAGGAAGGAACTCTAGCACAGAATTAAGGCAGCAAGAAGGGGCCGTGAACTGACCTTGGCAAGTAGGGTTAAAAATAATCCCAAGGCATTCAATACATACATTAAAAACAAGAGAATAACTAGGGACAAGGTAGGACCACTCAAGGATAAAGGAGAGGACTTGTGCTTGGAGGCAGAGGATGTGGGTGAGATCCTAAATGAGCACTTTGCATCAGTATTCACCGAGGAGGAGGATATCAAGGATAGTGAAATTAGCGTGGAACATGCTAATATGCTAGGGCATTTTGAGATAAAGAAAGAAGTGGTGTTGGATCTCCTGAAGAGCATTAATGTGGATGAGTCCTCAGGGCCTGATGGTATCTACCCCAGGTTATTGAGAGAGGCAACAGGGGAGATTGCTGGGGTCTTGACCAATATCTTTGTATCCTCACTAGCCACTGGAGAGGTCCCAGAGGACAGGGGAGTAGCTAATGTTGTTCCTCTGTTCAAGGCAAACAGGGATAATCCAGGAAACTTTAGGGTGGTGAGTCTCATATCAGTAGTTGGGAAGCTACTGGAGAGAATTCTTAGGGATAGGATTTACACACATCTGGAAAAGCATGGACTAATTAGGGACAGTCAGCATGGCCTTGTGCAGGGCAGGTCACGTCTTACTAATTTGATTGAATTTTTCGAGGAAGTGACAAAGGTGATTGATGAGGGTAGGGCAATGGAAGTTGTCTACGTGGATTTTAGTAAGGCTTTCGACAAGTTCCTCATGGTAGGGTCATTCCAGAAGATTAAGATGCATGGGATCCACGGTGACTTGGTTGAGTGGATTCAGAATTGGCTTGCTCATAGAAGACAGAGGGTAGTGGCGGAAGGGTGTTTTTCAGGCTGGAGGTCTAGGACTACTAGTGTTCCACAGGGATCCATACTGGGACCTCTGCTGTTTGTGACATATATAAATGACTTGGATGAAAATGTCAATAGGTGCGTTAGTAAGTTTGTGGACAATACAAAGGTCGGTGGAGTTGTGGATAGGATAAAAGGTTGTCAAAGGATACAGTGGGATATAGATCAGTTGCAGATATGGGAAGGGAAGTTGCAGATGGAGTTTAATCTGGGTAAGTGTGAGGTGGTGCACTTTTGAAGATTAAATGTTAAAGAAAAGTATAGACTTAATGGCAGGACCCTGGACAGCATTGATGTACAGAGGGATCTTGGGGTTCAAGTCCATAGCTCCCTGAAAGTGGCCACGCATATAGATAGCGTGGTAAAGAAGGGATATGGAATGCTTGCCTTTATTAGTCAGGAAATTGAGTAAAAGAGTCAGAATATCAGATTGCAGCTTTATGAGACTTTAGTTAGGCTACACTGTGTTCAGTTCTGATCGCCACATTACAGGAAGGATGTGGAAGCTTTGGAGAGGGTGCAGAAAAGGTTTACCAGGATGCAGCCTGGATTAGAGGGTATAAACTGTAAGGAGAGGCTCGAAAAACTCAGGTTGTTTTCTCCGGAGTGGTGGAGACTGAGAGGAGACTTGATAGAAGTCTATAAAATTATGAGCTGCATAGATAGGGTTGATGGTCAGAATCTTTTTCCCGGAGTGAAATGTCTAAAACTAGCAGCATGCATTTAAGGTTAGAGAGAGAAAATTCAAAGGAGATGTGAGGGGCAAGTTTTTTTTACACAGAGAGTGGTAGGAGCATGGAACCTGCTGCCAGGGGTGGTGGTGAAGGCAGACATGATAGGGGTGTTTAAGAGACTTTCAGATAAGCACATGAATATGCAAGGTATGGAGGGATATGGACCAAGGGCAGGCAGAAGGGATTAGTTGAATTCGGCATCACGTACAACACAACATCATGAGCCGAAGGTCCTGTTCCTGTCCTGTACTGTTCTATGTTCTATATTCTAACACAATTCTCATCAGAATACGGGATGAATAAGCTTGCTGATGATTAGCCAGGTGGTGAATAGTGAGGAAGAAGTCCTTAGATTACAGGAAGATACAGACAAGTTGGTCAAATGGGCAGTTCAGTAGCAGATGGAATTTAACCCTGAAAAGTGTGAGGTGATACCCTTTGGAAGAAATGATAAAACAAGGGAGTACTCAATAAATGGCAGGACATTAGGAAGCTCAGGGTTCCAGAGGGATCTTGGGGTGCTTGTCCACAGATCCTCGAAGGTGGCAGGACAGGTTAATAGGATGGTTAAGAAGGCATACAGATTACTTGCCTTTATCAGTCATGGTGTAGATTCCAAGAGTAGGGAGGTTACATTGGAACTGTATCAAACTTTAGTTATTGCTTGGCTGAAGTACTATGTGCAGTTCTGGTCACGGCACTATAAGAAGGATGCAGTTTCACTGGTGAGCGTGCAAAGGAGATTCACCAAGATGGTGCCTGGTTGGACCTAGCAATGAAGAGGCTGGATAAGCTTGGGTTGTTTTCTTTGGAGCAGAAAAGGTGATACCTGATAAAAGTGTATTAGATTTTGAGGGGCATGGACAGGGTGGATGGGAAGAAGCTGTTCTCCTTAGTTGAAGGGTCAATAACAAGGGGGCATAACTTAAAGTAAAGGGCAGGAGGTGCAGAGAGGATTTGAGGAAAGATTTTTTCACCAGAGTGTGGTAGGGTGTCTGGAATGAACTGCCTGGAGGGTAGAAGAGATGGAAGAAGTACATGGTCATATCATTCAAGGCTATGAGCCAGGTGCTGGAAAGTGGGTTTAGTGTAGATAGGTCAGCACAGACTTGATGGGCAGAAGAGCTTCTCCTGTGCTATATGACTCTCTGACTTTCTATCTAGCCCATCAAATTCTTTAATGTATTTATATACTTAGTTTAAATCAGCTCTTAACCTTTAATACTCAAGGGAATACAACCCTAGTAGATTCAACTGTCCCCATTATTCCTATGCTCCTGAATCATTCTGGTGAATCTGTGTTGCAATCCCTTTCAAGGGCAATCTATCCCTCCTAAAATAAATTGAACATTTTACTCCAGATGCAGTCTAACTAGAGCTTTATGTAGATATGGCAATAACGTCCATACCATTGCATTGTAATCCTCTTGATTTAATACATCGTTTATCATTTTGGTTATTTTTGTGCCTAACTTCCACAAGTTGAACTCCATCTGCCAGTTTTGCTCACCTGTGAAATCTATCAATATCCTTTGTAGCTTTCTGCTCCAATCTGCATTACTTAATCACCCACCCATATTAATATGATCAACAAAATTATATTTTTGGTTATCTATTGATTTAAATAAATCGTAGGAAGTTCCCCGGGTTGTGAACAGGTTCAATTCTTGAGTCCATTTGCAAGTCGATAGCATGGTAAAATAATCGGCACATCAGGAGTTCATTCTGCCCATCGTGCCTATGCCAGCGATGGAAAGCTCTAATCAGATAATAACCTGCCCTTTTGCTTTTCCCTACAGAACCACAAAGATCAGTAAAGAAATTGACTTTGACAGAATTTCCTGTAACTAGGTGCTATATTAATGCCTGAAATATGATGGTGTTTTACTTATCAATTGTCAGTATCCTGTTTGTAACCATTTTTTGCTTTTTACTGCAAGCCTGGATTGCTTGTTCCCTAACAATTCATATCTGGAGGTAAAATTCCAACCTTGTGCCCTGGCGCCAAAGAAATCAGTGGAAGCTGTCATCATTTTCTATCCAAGGGAACCTATTGAATATCAAGAAGTTGTCACCTTTGAAATCAATGGACTCACCCAACAGAGTGTCAAGATCTTTGGCCAAGGTGCAGAGATGAAGGTAACATTGCAACCAAAGAATAATGGGGAACATCTTAGGGACAGCCTAAGTTTCACGTTCTGTGTATTTCCGAACCAGACTTCACCATTTCAGTTCTCATGATATCATATTCAGTGTCCTTGTTGCTGCAGTCACTCAGCATTTTCTAATTAGTGAAAGAGAGTGTTTTGTGTTAGACAGGCACTTAGTGCCAAGACCTGAGTTAGGGATAGGTTGAAGGAGGGTTGTGGGGAAGGAGGGCGGGAATGGGCTGAGTTGTAAGTTTACAGATTGGAGTTTTAGGATTCCTAGCGTTTAGGTTGCAGAATCTAAAATGGTCTTAATCATCAGACTTAACATTTTTCAGTCGCCCTTATAGAATTCTTCCTTTATTTTGTTGCCGCAGTTTGAATACTGTTCTTGATATGTCCATGCGCAATACTGGGAATGTATTTGTGTTCGAAATTATGCATTAGTTTGTTAAATATTAACCTTTACCTGCCTACCAGCATAGCGATGAATGTAATTTCCCAATCAACCACATTCTGAGAACATGGAGAATTCACTGGCCTCTTCTCAGCCAACTGAAGCTTCCTGTTTCAGCTTTGCTCTTTCAATACTCCTCCAAAGAATCAGCTACCAGCGATTGTGACCGTCATGACTGTCTCCAAATTGTCTCACTGTCTAGCTGGGGAGTCAAAAAGTGTGTTACTTGCTGCAGAATTTCCAGCAGCTGACCTGCCGTAGTAACTGTAGTGTTTATATAGCTGTTTCCGTTCGGTTTCTAATGAGTGATAACCCCCGGGACATTGATGATGGAAGATTCAGTGATGGTAGTGTTGGCTTCATATCATGGGGAAATGATTAGATTCCTGCTTGTTGGGAATGGTCAATCCTTAGTGTTTATGGTGTAAATGTTACCTGCCAGTTATGACCTGAAGCCTGAGTATTATCCAAGTTTTGTTTTTTTTTCTATTCGTTTGTGAGATATGGACGTCACTGGCTGGTCAGCATTTATTGCCCATCCCTAACTGCCCTTGAGAAGGTGGTGGTGAGCTGCCTTCTTGAACCTCTGCAGTCCTCCTGCTGTGGGTTGATCCACAGTGCTGTTAGGGAGAGAATTCCAGAATTTTGACCCAGCGACAGTGAAGGAATGATGATATATTTCCAAATCAGAATGGCAAGTGGCTTGGAGGGGAACTTGGAGGTGGTGGTGTTCCCTTATGTCTGCTGCCTTTGTCCTCCTAAATGGAAGTGGTCGTGGGTTTGGAAGGTGCTGTCTGAGGATCTTTGGTGAATTTCTGCAGTGCATCTTGTAGATAGTACACACTGCTGCTACTGAGCATCGGCATTGTAGGGAGTGGATGTTTGTGGATGTAGTGGTTTCTTTGTCCTGGATGGTGTCAAGCTTCTTGAGTGTTGTTGAGTCTGCACTCATCCAGGCAAGTGGGGAGTATTCCGTCATGCTCGTGGCTTGTGCCTTATTGATGGCGGACAGGCTTTGAGGAGTCAGGAGGTGAGTTAGTCACCGCAGTATTCCTAGCTTCTGGCCTGCTCTTGTAGCCACTGTGTTTATGTGGTGAGTCCAGTTGAGTTTCTGGTCAATGATAACCCCCAGGATGTTGATAGTGGCAGATTCAGTGATGGTAATACCATTGATTGTCAAGGGATGGTGATTAGATTGTCTCTTATTGGTGATGGTCATAGCCTGGCATTTGTGTGGCACGAGTGGCACTTGCCACTTGTCAGCCCAAGCCTGGATATTGTTCAGATCTTGTTGCATTTGAACACAGACTGCTTCAGTATTTGAGAAGTCACAAATGGTGCTGAACATTGTGCAGTCATGGACGAACATCCCCACTTCTGATCTGATGATGAAGAGAAGGTCATTGATGAAGCAGCTGAAGATGGTTGGGCCGAGGGCACTACCCTGAGGAACTCCTGCAGAGATGTCCTGGAGCTGAGATGATTGCCCTCCAACAACCACGACCATCTTCCTATGTGTCAGGTATGACTCCAACCAGCTTGCCCCCTGATACCCATTGATTCCAGTTTTGGTAGGGCTCCTTGATGCCACACTCGATCAAATGCAGCCTTGAAATCAAGGGTCACTGTCACCTCATCTGTGGAATTCAGCTCTTTTGTCTATATTTAAACCAAGGCTGTAATGAGGTCAGGAGCTGAGTGATCCTGGCAGAGTCCAAACTGGGCATCACTGAGCAGGTTATTGCTGAACTGGTGCTGCTTGATAGCACTGTTGATGACACCTTCCATCACTTTACAGATGATCGAGAGGAGACTGATGGGGCGGTAATTGGCCGGGTTGGATTTATCCTGCTTTTTGAGTACAGGACATACTTGGGCAATTTTCCACATTGCCAGGTAGATACCAGTGTTGTAACAGCTTGGTTAGGGGAGCAGCAAGTTCTGGAGCACAAGTCTTCAGTACTATTGCTGGAATGTTGTCAGGGCCCATAGCCTTTGCAGTATCCAGTGTCTCTAACCATTTCTTGATATCATGTGGAGTGAATCAAATTGGCTGAAGACTGGTATCTATAATGCTGGGAATGCTTCAGCCTTATCTTTTGCACTGATGTGCTGGGCTCTTCCATCATTGAGGATGGGGATACTTGTGGAGCCGCCTCCTCCAGTGAGTTATTTAATTGTCCACCACCATACACAACCGGATGTGACAGGACTGCAGAGCGTAGATCTGATCTGTTGGTTGCGGGATCACTTAGCTCTGTGCATCATTTGCTGCTTTCGCTGTTTGGTGTGCAAGCATCCTGTTTGGTGGCTTCACCATGTTGTAGGCTTTTATTGTGATTTATGTGATTTCCATATTTCAATCAACATAAAATAAACAGCAACATTTTATTTGCTGAAAAAAATATGCTTTATCTGAGGATTACAATTTGTACTCAACAGTGTGCAATCATTAGCAAACATACTCATTTCTGACCTTATTGATGGAGAAAAGTCTTTGATGAAGCAAAGAGAGAAAACATTTCTCCTCATTGCTAACATAATTGCGAGATTCCTTATTTTTAAACTGGGCCCCGAGTTTTGGTCTATTGCTGTGGGGAAACAACTTCTCAGCATCTACCTGATCAAATTCCATCAAAATCTTGACTTTCAATCAGATCATCTCTCAATTTTCTAAACTCCGATGGATACAGGCCCAACCTGTCCAACCTTTTCCTCATAGGACAACCCCTTCATCCTAGGAATCAGTCAAATGAACATTCCCTGAACTGCTTCTATTGCAATTATATCATAGAATTATATAGGACGGAAACAGACCCTTTGGTCCAACTCATCCATACCAACCAGACATCCCAATTTGAACTAGTCCCATTTGCCAGAATTTGCCCATATCCTTCTACACCGTTCCTATTCATATACCCATCCAGATGTCTATTAAATGTCGTAATAATGCCTGCCTCCACCACTTTCTCTGGCAATTTGTTCCATACATGCACCAACTTCTATGTGAAAAGGTTGTCCCTTAGGTCCTTTTTAAATCTTTCCCCTTTCACCATAAACCTATGCCCTCTGGTTTTGGACTCCCCCTCCTGCAAGAAAAAGACCTTGGCTCTTCACCCTATCCATGCCCCTCATGATTTTATAAACCTCTGTAAGGTCACCGCTCAGCCTCTAACGCTGCATGGAGAAAAAGCCCCAGCCTATTCAGCCTCTCCCTATAACTCAAACCCTCCAGTCCTGGCAAATCCTTGTAAATCTTTTCTGCACTCTCCCAAGCTTAACAACATCCTTCCTATAGAAGGGTGACCAGAATTGTACGCAGTATTCTAAAAGTGAACTAACCAATGTCCTATACAGGCACAACATGACCTCTCAAATCGTATATTCAATGTTCTGACCTATGAAGGCAAGTGTGCCAAATGTCTCCTTCACCCTGTCTACCTGCAACTCCGCTTTCAAGGAACTATGTACCTGCAGCCCTAAGTTTCTCTGTTCAGCAACACTCCCCAGTGCCCTGCCATTAACTGTATAATTTCTGCACTAGTTGGCCTTACCAAAATGCAACACCTCACATTTATCTAGATTAAACTCCATCTATGACTCCTCAGCCCATTGGTCCATCTGATCAAAGTCTGTTGTACTCTCAGACAATCTTCTTCACTGTCCACTGCACCACCAATTTTGGTGTCATCTGCAAACTTACTAACCATATCTCCTATATTCACATCCAAATAATTTATATAATTTTTATTTATATCATTTCTTAAATAAGAAGACCAAAACTTTATGCAGTACTCCAGACATGGTGTCACCAATACCTTGCACAACTATGGTAAACTTCCCTAATTTTTAAATTCTTTTCACCTAGTAATAAACAGCAACATTTTATTTGACTTTCTCATTACTTGCAATACTATACTGACATAATGTGATTCACTAAACCAATTCCCTCAGGCCCCTCTGCACCACAAAGTTCTACACTCTCTCCTTTACATTGTATATGTTTTTTCCTTCTTGCCAAAGTGGGAAACCTCACAATTTCCGATATTATTACTCAATCGGTTAAATTTTTGCTCCTGACTTAACCTATCTCTATCCCTTTGCAGACTCCATATATCACCTTCATAACTTACTTTCCTACCCTACTTTACATCATCAGCAAATTTAGCAATATGCCTTCTTCCAAGCCATTGATATAAATTGTAAGTAGTTAAGGCGTCAGCATCAATCCCTGTGGAACTCCTCTGTTTACATCTTTCCAATCTGAAAATGAGCCATTTCTACCTACACTAACCAATCCTCTACTCATGTTAATTTAAGCCTCTTAAAGCATGGCCATTTGTCTGATATAGTAACCTTTCATGTGGCACCTTATCAAATGTCTTTTGGAAATCCAAGTAAACCATGTCTACAGGCTCTTCATTACCCATATTGCTCATTGTTTCCTCAAAGAATAAACAAACTTTAATATTGAAATATAATAAATAAGTCAAACATGATTTCTTTTTCACAAAGCCACAGTAACTCTGCCTGATGGCATTCAGGAGTTCTAAGAGTCTTCCTAGAGCTTCTTTCAGAATAGCCTCTCGTATTTCCCTAACCAAAAAAAAAGTATTTGAGAAGCAGGATCTCAAATCTGAGATTAACATCATTTCTACTGTAGCAGTGATCCCTGCACTCCTGTTTGCTTCTGAGATCTTAACTATCTATAACTCAAAACCCACTGAAAAAGTACTTATCAGCGATGATTGAATGGAGGAGCAGGTTCGATAGGCTGAATGGCCTAATTTCTGCTCCTATGTCTTATGATCTCATCAGTTGTGACTTAAGAAAATCGTCCAAAAACAATGGCAAGAAAGTATGGCCAACAGCAGGCTGTCCGTCCTCTCTCAAGCTAACCTGTCCAGCATCGAGCTGCTAATCACGCAAAACGAGCTTTGCTGAGCATGAAATACCATTCATGTACCTGACACTGTTCAATTTAGAACTTGATCATGGGAGGAGACTCCCAGGAGGACGTATTTCTCTTGAATCTAGTTCTCCTGGTCTTCTGCCTTAACAAAAGCTGAGAGTGAAATTCTCATCAGAGATAGTAGGAACTGCAGATGCTGGAGAATCCGAGACAACAAGGTGCAGGGCTGGATGAACACAGCAGGCCAAGCAGCATCATAGGAGCAG
>NC_063346.1:60131667-60291030 GCF_021869965.1 Rhincodon typus
GGGAATTGGAAGTTCTGGAGGAGGTGGAGGGCGTGGGTGGTGTCACGGACATAGGTAGGGAGTTCCTGGACCAAGGGGGAGAAAATGGAGTCCAGATAGTTGGAGATCAGTTCGGTGGGGCAGGAGCAGGCGGAGACAATGGGTCGACCAGGGCATTCAGGTTTGTGGATTTTGGGAAGGAGATAGAAGCGGGCAGTGCGAGGTTGGGGAACGATGAGGTTGGAGGCCGTGGGTGGGAGGTCACCTGAGGTGATGAGGTTGTGGATGGTTTGGGAGATGATGGTTTGGTGCTCAGGGGTGGGGTCATGATCAAGAGGGCGGTAGGAGGAGGTGTCGGAGAGTTGGCGTCTGGCCTCGTCGATGTAGAGGTCAGTGCGCCATACTACAACTGCGCCTCCCTTGTCCGCGGGTTTTATGGTGAGGTTGGGATTGGAGCGGAGGGAGCGGAGGGCTGCACGTTCTGCGGGGGAGAGGTTGGAGTGGGTGAGAGGGGTGGAGAGGTTGAGGCGATTGATGTCTCGACGGCAGTTGGAGATGAAGAGGTCGAGGGAGGGTAGGAGGTCTTGGGGTGGTGTCCAGGAGGAGGGGGTGTGTTGGAAGCGGGAGAAGGGGTCAGTAGAGGGAGGGTTAGGTTCACAGTTGAAGAAGTAAGCGTGGAGGCGGAGGCAGCGGAAAAACTGCTGTATGTCCAAGCGTGAGCGGTATTCGTTGATCTGTGGGTGGAGGGGGACAAAGGTGAGCCCTTTACTGAGGACTGACCGTTCGTCCTCAGTAAGGGGTAGGTCTGGGGGGATGGTGAAGACTCGGCAGGGCTGGGTGCTCCTGTCTCCTCTGGAGCTGCTGGCTGTGGAGGCTGTGGGCGGAGTTGCGTCGGCGTCGGCTGTGGGCGGAGTTGCGTTGGTGTCGTCGGTGGGCGGAGTTGTGCCGGTGTTGGCAGTGGGCGGAGTTGCGCCGGCGGTGGGTGGAGTTGCGTCCGCGTCGGTGATGGGCGGAGTGGCGTCGGAGGTAGGAGGAGCGGGGTAGGCGGCGGCAGTAGCGGTGAGGATGGTCCCGACTTCAGTGTCGGTGGCATTGGTGGCAACGGTAGCGATGGTGTTTGCTGTCCCGGAAGTGGGGAACCCGGCGGTGGCGGATGTGACGTCATCTGTGGGTTCTCCGATAGTGGCCTCATGGCCAATGGCGGCGGACGCGTTGTGGGGAAGGTCCTGGGTACGGCTGGGGATTCGGGGGGTGGAGGAAGCCCGTTTTGGGTGGTAGGCACCAGTAAGTTTACTGTACTTACGGTTTTTTGTGTCCAATAAAGCTGAGTAGAATTGTGAGTTCAGGTTGTGGATCCTACGGAGAATAAAAAACAGGAGAGGTCCTTTGCAGGTCTGGGAGAGGGAGGCTCTGAGCTGGGGTAGGCTTGATTGTAGTGCCTGGAGATGCCGGCGCATTGCTGCAAGTGTGTGTTTCAGGAGTCGCAGGGAGAAACGCTTCTGAAGAATCTCAATACCATGAGTATAGATATTGTCACGGTTGGGGCCAAATTGGGAAGGCTTGAATGTGGATTGTAGTCCATTGGGGATGATCTGGTTCCGTAGGCAGGTGCTAAGGAAGGTGATGTGGCTGTAGTACCTGGTTTGCTTCAGGACGTGGTCGAGCAGTTTCAGGGCCGAAGAGATTACGAGAGAGTGGTGGGGATGTTGCTGAATAAACAGATCTAGGAGTGCAAGTGCATAGTTCCTTGAAAGTGGAGTCGCAGGTCGGCAGGGTGATGAAGGAGGCATTTGGCATGCTTGCCTTCAATGGTCAGAACATTGAGGGCATGAGCTGGAGTAGTCAACTGACAGCAGGATCTGCCTATCCTGAATACATCCAGTGCACAATCTCAATGCCCGCACTAACATCCTACTCAAAATCTCATCCAATTATGTCCGTACCAAGAGTGTGTACACATGACCCTGAAACAGCAGATCTTAGTCTGGGGATGTCTACGTCCTGGGACCAGTCAGTTTGAGCTAATCTGGGAGAATTAGTACCTTGGTCATTCAATACTATGATCACAATGTACTGACCACCTAATCTGTGTTATGATCTGCCTAGGGACTAGTAACTTTTATTCTTAAAGTAGGTATTTTATGAGATTCAAGAAAATAAAGCCCCAAAATTCCAGAGTTTTGAACAAACAACAATGAACTTAACAACATTAGCAGAGCAATGCAATCTAAATACACTTACAACTTATTTCTCACATCCAGAGTTAACATCTAATAAATATGGGTATTGACGCCCCGCAAAACACATCAAATAGTAAATGCAATCAAGACTGATCCCACAAGTTTCTTAGTAATTCCCCCTGAATGTTAATGACACAAGTCCATTAACCATCAAATATAATTGAACTTCACAAGGGATCACAGTTTTTTACATTTGCAGATCTGGCCTTGAAGCTCCCTCTCAAGAGCCACTCTGTCATAGTCTGTCTGAACTTTCCCCAATCTAGTCAATCACCCATCTTTCCTGGAATAAGCTCCCCTGCACTCCAAAACTACATCCAGTACACATTCACAAGCATAACACTAGATCTTCAGTGGCAGTTAGCTTCACTGAGTCAGTGCTGTCCCTAGGAATTGTGTCAAGCAAATATTACTTGCAAGCTTTCCAACCCCTACTGAAGTATTAATGCTCACAGATTTCTTCCAAACTCCTCACGGGATTCCCCCAAAACAAACAAGAAATATTCTCACTTTCCTAGCTCCATAGGACTTCTTCTGAGTACTGACTCTAACACTTAGCTGCTTACTAATTCCTAGAACTTTGCCTAAATTCTAACAGCACAGAGCATTCAACTACTCCTGATTCCTTGCTGAGAACCTTACTTACAATCTGTGCAGTTCAATTGACTCCCAAGCAGTAAAGCTAACTACAATGCTTCTAACATGCAGTCATCTTCTATTCATCTTCCACATTCTTACTGTAGTAGACTCGCCAACTTTTAGGGCATTTAAATGGTCATTGGATAAACATATGGATGATAATGGAATAGTTTAGGTTAGATGGGCTTCAGATTGGTTTCACAGGTCAGCGGAACATCGAGGGCCGAAGGGCCTGTACTGCACTGTAATGTTCGATGTTCATTGATTATGATCTTCAAACTCCTCGTCATTGGCCCTTGAACTGTCTTGAGTAACCTATCAAAGTCTTCATATAAGCTCCTCCGTGATACTGAGCTGAATTGAAGGCAGCTCTTGGCAATGAGTGCTCTCACTGTTGCAATTCACAGATTGTTAGCTTCTGAGCACAAAAAATGCTTACAAAGGGAACAATTCATCAGTGCTACCACGTCCTATTCCAGATGAAAATGACGTAGAATCATAACATCCCTGCATTATGGAAGCAGGCCATTCAGCCATTAAGTCCACACTGACCCTCCAAAGAGCCGCCCACGCAGCTGCATCCTCCAACTCTATCCCTGTAATCCCATATTTCCCATTGCTATTCCACCTAGCCTGCACATCCCTGGACATTATGGGCATTTTAGCATGGTCAATCCACCTAACCTGCACATCTCCAGACTGTGGAAAGAAACCGGAGCATGCGGAGGAAACCCACGCAGACATGGAGAGAATGTGCAAACTCCACACAGACAGACAGTCATCAGAGGGTGAGGCAGCAGTGCTAACCACTGAGCCACCGTGACTTATGTCAAGTCAGTCTCAACTCCTTAATGCAGTAGAAATGGCTTTGATCTGTTGGTCGTCACTAGAAAATTAAAACAGTGAAGGTGTTTCTAAGCTAATTAAACTTACAATTACCATATTGGGGTTCATTTAGTCTGAATGCTGTCCATTAGCTTCATCTTTATCTTTTTCAGGTTCTAAGTCTGTCGCCGCTTACCAGCATCAAGCTGGATGCACAGGGAGGCACTTGTGATGTGGTAGTGACTTTCTCTCCAACCTACCGAATTCCCCAGTTTGCAGAGGAAGTGATGATGGAGTGCGTTGGCGTCTCAAAACCTCTATTTGTGATACGAGGGTGCTGCCAGGGAATTGAGATATCACTGGACCAAAACTGTATCGCATTTGGATCGGTTGTTCTCCGTAGCTCAGTCACACGGCTGATCGTGCTAGAAAATATTGGAGATATTGGTGCAAGGTACACAGATCATTACCAACCTGAAGTGTCTTGTCTAAAACGGGAGGTGCTGCACACATTTAGGGGGATCTCACCTTTGTCCACTTGTTCCTAGGAACCCTCAGTTTAGGTATCGATGTTGGCCGAGCAGGTCACGCTGTCACCTATGAGTCTGAATAGTTTCCAATCCATGCCATGATTTTGAACACAAATATCAGTCTCCAGTCCCAGTGATGAGAGTGCTATACTGGTCAGGGGTGCCTTCTTTGGGGTGAAACCTTAAACTGAGATGCTATCTTACTCTGTTGGTTTGTGGGATGTGACCCTGCTAACAAAACAAGCATTTATTCCAAACAAAAACAGGAATTGCTGGCGAAACTCAGCAGGTCTGGTAGCATCTGTGGAAAGAAAGCAGAATTAACATTTCAAGTCCAGTGATCCTTCTTCAGAACTCAGAAGTATTATTTTTTTAGTACATTCTTTTATGGGATGTGGATATGACTGGGTGGATCAACATTTGTTCCCCATCCCCGGCAACTCTGGAGAAGGTGTGGTGACCTGCCTTCTTGAACAGCTATAGTCCTTGGAATGTAGGAATACCTGTAGCGCTGTTAGGAAATATGTTCCACAATTTTAACCTCGCGACACTGAAGGAACAGCAGTATAGTCCCAAGTCAGGATGGTGACCACTTGAAGGTGAAGTTGCAGGTGATGGTGGTCATATCCATGTGGTGCTTCTTCTGGATGGTAGATGTCATGGCTTTGGAAGGTGCTTTTGAAGGACTCTTGCTGAATTGATACAGTACATCTTTTAGGTGATACAGACTACTGCCATTGTGCATCCTTTAGTGATGGAAAGGTGGATTTTTAAGTTGGTGAGGTGTGCCGGTAAAGCGTGCTGCTTTGTCCTGGGTGGTGTCATGCTTCTTGAGTGTTGTTGTGATTATATTCATTTAGGCAAGTGTAGAGTATTGTATCACACTCCTGACTTGTGCCTTGTAAATGGGTGGACAAACTTTGCAGAGTCACAAAGCGAGTTATTAACTGCAGGATTTCTATTCTCTGACCTGTTGTTATAGCCACAGTATTTATATGGCTGGTCCATTCTAGTTTTTAGTCAATGGTAACCCCCAGGATGTTGATAGTAAGATATTGAGCAATGGTAATACCGTTGAATGTCAAGGACAGACGATTTGATTTTTTATCATTGGAGATAGTCATTACCTGGCACTTGTGTGGCAATAATATGACTTTCCACTTTCAACTGTTGGGCTTCACCATCAACTCCTTTGTGCTAGGTGTGACTTCAACCAGCAGGTAACTTTACCCTATCTCTACAGACTTCAGTTTCATTGGGAATTCTTGATGTCACCTCAAATTGCATTCTGTCTCGACATTAAGTGCATTCACTCTCACTTCATCTTGGGAATTCAACTGTTTTGTCTTTTTTTGAACCAAGCTTAATTAGTTTGAGTTGTCCTGGTAAAATCAAACTGAGCATAAGTAAGCAGCTTGTGCTGAGTTAATGTCACTGTCAACAGCACTTTCTATCACTTTGTGATGATTGAAAATAGATTGCATTTGTTTTGTTTTTGTGGAAAGAATGTACCTAGATAGTTTTCCATTCATGAAATGATTTTTTTTATCCAGTTTAGTGTCAAATTCTATGCCTTGGAATATTTTACTATTTTAACGGTGCTATGTAAATTCAGGTTTCTGTTGTCATTCCATTGCGTTCACAATGAATTAAACCTCTCCTTTATGTTGCAGCTTTAGATGGGACGTTGAGAAGTTTAAGCCTCACTTTTCAATTTCCCCTATGGAGGGCTATATCTCCCCAGGAATGCAGGTGTCCCTGGAAGTGAAATTTCATCCCATTAAAGTGCATGCAGACATTCGTTTGGAAAATGTGCAATGCTTCATCGAAGGAACAAAATCTGTGTATCTCTACCTGACTGGTTCGTGTGTGGCACCAACAGCTATGAAAGAGGTACAACCACTTTGCATGTGCACATTGGCAACTGTGTTCCCTGCTTTACAAGAGTGGCTGCGCTTCAAAAAGACTTCACTATCTGCAGACCATTTTGATGGCACCTATAGATTCTATAGAAATGCCAGGCCTTCCCTTTCTTTGTTGTTCCATTTTTTCTTTCCTTCTCTCTGTCTCTTACTCTTTCTTTTTTCAGACTTGGTGTCATCTAGTCATCTAAATCTGACATCTAGTATTGTGTTTGAAGCCATCAATTTTCCTACTGAGTTAAAATCACCCTTTAGAAATTGGTTTACAATGAAGGTCCTTGGGCTTATCGTTCTAAAATTGCTCTGGTAGTAGTCAGTTGTAAGCAATATAATTGCAAAGGCTGTGGTTTAATGGTAATGTCTTTGGACTAGTAATCCTCTACCACAGGCTAATGTTTTGAGGGCGTGGGTTCAAATCCCACCATTGCAGATGTGGAAATTTAAATTTAATTGAAAAACTGCAATAAACACCTAGTCTAATGGTGATGATATTACCACTGTTGAATGCCATAAAATCGGTCATAAAAAGGGGTGCTGCAGTTCCCAACATATCTGTCAGGTTGGGTGAGCCACAGTAGGTTGGAGTTGACATTGGCTGTCAGGTACTGTGCAGGATGGTTGTGACTGCTCCCACATGTCTGAGGGCCCCATGGGACTCTGTACTTGGCCTCTGCTGGCCTGAGTGAAAACAGTAACTCAGTCAAACTTCCCTCAGGGGCAGGCTACACACAAGGAGGTGAAGCTTTGCACACAAGCACTGAAACAGCAACACACCAGAAGGATTCAAGCTGCCACTTTATTTTGTACATGTTTCTAATTGTAGCGAAGTTGTTTTGAATGCATTTCTGACTCATCATTCATGTGCATCGCAATACCCCATGTTTAACATTCGCAGAGATGGCCATTGTTATACTCCCAGTTACGGATTCCAGAAGAAATTCATGTGAAATGTACTGAAAATAAAAAATGCTGGAATCACAGCAGGTCAGGCAGCATCCATAAAGAGACAGCAAGCTAAGGTGTGGTTTGGTAGCTCAGTGGTTAGCACTTCTGCCTCACAGCACCAGGGACCTGAGTTTGATTCCAGCCTTGGGCAAGTGTCTGTGTGGAGTTTGGACATTCTCCCTGTGTCAGTGCGGGTTTCCTCCGGGTGCTCCAGTTTCCTCCTGCTGTCCAACGATGTGCAGGCCATGTTAATAAAATTCTGGCTCATGTCAGTTTGTGGCATGTGTGCACATATTTGCAGGTAATGACAGATGGGAAATGCAGAGTTACAGGGATAGGGTAGGGGGGTGGGCCTGAGTGGGATGCTCTTTGGAGTGTTGGATTCGATGGGCTGAATGGCCTGCTTCCACACTGTTGGGATTCTATGATTCTGATGTTTTGAGTCTAAATGACTCTTCATGAAGCGCCATCTAGACTGGAAACGTTAGCTTGCTGTCTCTCCATGGATGCTGCCCAACCTGCTGTGATTTCCAGCATTTTTGTTTTCAGTACGGATTTCAGCATCTGCAGTTATTTGCTCCTTCATGTGAAATATGTAGTACTGGAGAGATAGTTGCCAGTAAATTTTGACAGTGTGTAATTAAGGTGGTCAGTAGTTTGAGCAACAGCTGGTTAAAAGGTTCGTTGGAATCCCCCATCCACAGGATAAAGTCCTCTTTATAACACAGATCGACAGACAGTCAGCTTGCTCTCAAATCGTTCCTCCATTTTTTTCTGGCCCTTTCCGAAGACTTCAGCTCATCAGGGGTCTGAGCTCATGGAAAAGAGACACAGATCTGGAGAACTAATGTGAGAGAGATGAAAGATGCCACACCGTTTGCCACTCCAGCTGGGGAGACTTTTTGGGAGCAGGGTGGAGTAAGGCTGCCTGGCCCCTCCCAGGCTGGGAGAGTGAGGAATAGTCCTCTCCCTCCCCAGTTCCAATCAGAAATCCTGCTAGTTCCACCCTTCCTGCCATCAAGTGAAACCATGCCTAGCAACGAGGCCTGATTACTGTGAGCAAAGCAGCAGCTACAAAATGGATTCCACCCCTAAGACACACTGCCACAAGTTTCCTGGCAGTGTCAATGCCAAGGAGTGTTGCATATGCTCAGAAATCCAACAACTCAGCAAAAATAACCCTGTCTGCTGGAGCTGCAGTGAGATAAAACCTGGAGAGAATGATGGACATCCTGCATCCCTATCCCCTACCTCCCTCACCACAAATTCTGGGAGCAGAGTGGCAGGGCTGTTGATTCTTGCTGAGCCATGGATACCCAAATGCCAAATCACCCACTGCCCATGTGACTAGACTTCACATGGGACACAAAGCTATTTGTCCTTGATGAATGCCCATCACCAATACTAAAGTGTAAGTCAGCTGGTATGAAATGAGGTCTACCTAATACTCTGCTCAAAGTATCCATCAGATCAACCTTGTAAAATGAATGAGAAGGGACCACAGTGCAGACACATGCAACATGTGATGTCAGCTGGAAGAGAATTCAATTTTGACACCCCTCCCCAAATGTGCGCGCACACACACACACACCCCTACCTAACGCTGGGAATTAGGTTATGCAGCTCAACAGCAAACGAACACGTGAGACCATTAACTGCTGTGAGGTACAATGTCATGCAAGACAGTAGAATTCTTCAATTTTAAAAAATGTGTTGGCCATCCCTATTTGCCCAGAGGGCAGTTAAAAGTCAACCACATTGCTGTGTGTCTGAAGTCACATGTAGACCAGGTAAGGATGGCAGATTTCTTTCCCTAAAGGGCATCAATGAACTAGATGGTTTTATGACAATCAACAATCATTACTTTGTCACTTTTAGGTTGTTGGTTTGCTCGCTGAGCTGGCTGGTTATCATATGGACGTTTCGTCGCCACGCTAGGTAACATCATCAGTGCGGCCTCTGATGAAGCGATATTGTTCTACTCCGCTTGGTATTTATATGATTCGGTCTGTTAAGTTGGGTTGTGTCAGTTCCAGTTCTTTTTTGCATGGGTTTGTATATGGGGTGTTATTCCACATGTTTGTTGATTGCATTATGGGTTTTCAATCAACGAACATGCGGAATGTTTTTTCAAGAACCAGAAGTAACACCAACCACCCCAGCAAACTGAGGCATATAAATAACAAGCGGGACGAAACACCAACGCTTCACCAGAGACACACTGATGATGTTACCCAACAGGGTGACAAAACGTCTGCAACCAAACACACCGGCTCAGCAAGCAAGTCTGCAACCTCATCCTCATCTGAGCTATAAATCTTCTCAAAAACTTTACAGAAGGATGTTAATGAATTGGGAGTAGTTCAGAGAAAGTTTACTTGACTAATACCTTGAATAAGCAAGTTGCCTTATGAGCAAAGCCTAGACAAGCTGGACCTGTAGCCCCTGGAGACTAGAAGAGTCAGAGGTGACTTAATTTAAATTTATAAGATCCTGAGGGTACTTGACCAGGTGGATGTTGAAATGATGTTTTCTCTTGTGAGAGAATCTAGAATTAAGGGGGGTCACAGTTTAAACATAACGGGATGTCCATTTAAAACAGAGATAAGGAAGCATTTTTTTCTCTCAGAGGGTTGATAGTATTTGCAATTCCATCCCTCAAAAGGCAGTAGATGCAGAATCTAAATATTTTTAAGGCAGTAGTAGATAGATTCTTGATTATCAAGGTGATGAGAGATTACCCCGGGCATGAAGGAATCTATCTAGACTTGAGGTTAAAGTCTGACAAGCCATGATCTTATTGAATGGTGCAGTCTCGAAGGGCTGAGTTGTTCAGTTTTTGTATCTGTTCATGTGATGACAGCTTTCTTCTGAACTGACTCATGACAACTTAGCTGGATCCTGTTAACATACAACTTTAGAACAGGAATCTTGATCAAAATCCATGAAAACTCCTCTTCTAAACACCTTATGATATTATTCAAGCTCAATAGTGCTTCAAAGTTTAGTTAGAGGAAGTGGACAGTGGGATTAGGTATACCAGTAACATTTGTTAGAACAGGGTCTTTTTCTGATTGATATTATAGATGGTAATCACCCAAGAGGTGATGGTTTTGTTATAGAGTTCTTTCAATTATTCCTTTCATGTCCCAACAAGATGATCCAGCACCCCTGTCCACTTTGTGCAGGGACCGTTCACTCCATGACTCCTTCGTCAGCTCCACACTCCCCAACAACCCCTCCACTACACCCAGTGCCTTTCCCTGCAACACCTGCTACACCTGCCCCCACACCTCCCCTCTTATCTCCGTCCAAGGCTCCAAATAATCCTTCCAAATCTGGCAGAGATTCACCTGCACTTCATCCAACCTGATCTATTGGATCCGTTGCTCCTGATGTGGTCTCCTCTATATCGGGAAGACCAAATGCAGACTCAGGGACCGGTCCGTGGAGCATCTGTGTTTTGCCCACACCAACCAACCCTACTTTCCTGTCACCATCCACCTTAACTCCCCCTCCCACTCCCCTGTCAGAGTGAGGCCAAATGTAAACTGGAGGAACAACACCTCATATTTCGCCTTGGGAGCCCAATGGCCTGAATATTGACTTCACCAGCTTCAAGATCTCTCCACCCTCAACCTGTCCATCTGCCTACCCACCCATCCACTCCACCCTTCCCACTGACCAACCACAATAACCCCTCACCAGCATCCACCTATCTCCATCTCACCTCCCTTCCCCCCAGCTCCACCCCCCTAGCCTCTATTTACTTCTGGGCTCCCCTCTCCTTCCCAGTCTTGATGAAAGGTTTCAGCTCAAAGCGTTGACTTCTCTGCTCCTCGGTTGCTGTCTGACCTGTCGTGCTTTTCCAGCTCCACATTCATTGACCCTTCAGAAATAAACACGAGTTTGCCTTTGTTGTAACTCTATTCATCTGCTTCTTTACTTACAATGACTTGTGTGCCTGTATCATTACAACTAATATAAATGCAAGTCTTCCCTGTTTTTCTTTTGTCATGCTCTTTCTGGGTTTGCATTAGTAATTTTGTACACAAATTAAGTGGGAGCAGTGACCATATAAACTATCGGGTTAATGTCTCAAAAAAAATTACCGCAGACATAAAGCATTAAGTATGATGACAAGAATAACTTCATTTCAAGGCTGGAGAATATTATTTGAGGTCAATGTTGTGCCTAAAAGATAAACTGTGTTATAGAATTTTATTGATCTTTGCCAGGCTTCATTTAAAAAAAATAGAAATAATTTGCATTTATATTGTGCTTTTCCAATGCTTCAGAACCAGTTAAATAGAAAAAGAAAGGTAATCAGTGTTGTAATTCATACTACTGGATAGAAATGAATTCCCCACAACTTTGATGATACACACTCTTTGGGTATAATTTTCCCATGATGGTGAGCCTGGAGGTAGGAAGCTGGAGAATATGTCCATCGATGAAGAGAGAAATTCTGTCCCTTCAGCATCAGAAGTAATGAATGCTATAGATTTATGACTCTTTGAGAGAAGTAAGTCCTCCTCATTTCTGTTTTAAATTTGCCACCCCTTAGCCTAAAGCTGTGAGCCCTCATTCTAGATTGCCCCACAAAGGGAAACATCTGCCCTGTGTCTATTTTGTCAATCCCCATTAGACCTTAATTGAGGAAGCATCATCAGACAATAAACCAAGGACCTGCCTTCAGCAGATAACACATTAATGAATGATCTGTGCAATTCTTTCCAAGTCTGGATACTACACAGATGGTGTTAAAATGTGCAATAACATCGCGCTTTCATGTCACTTTTTACAGATTCTCAATTTCAGCTGTCAAGTTCGGACTGCGCAGGTCCACGGCATTGTACTAACCAACCGCACCAACCAGGTCTGGAATCTGCAGCCCAAAATTGAAGGAGAGTATTGGAGTGGACCCAAGGTTATCACTGTGCAACCTCATCTGCCAAACCAGACCTATGATATCACGTACAAGCCACTCACCATGACAATGGATGGCAAAAAGCATCAGGTAAAAAATAATGCCACTTGGCACAGAGTGATTTTGAACCTGTTCATAGGGCTGTCAATTGGGAATCACAGTGCCTGCTGGATTTGAATACGTGTAGCTCACCCCCTCTGATTCCTTTTTCCACCCATCAGTTCTTAATCCAAGTCTCTCTCAAACTCTCTCTCCACTCATCAGAAGGCACATATTCATTTGAAGATTATTTTGTGAATTCAGACAGAAAAGGAGAAAGGCACAGTGATTCAAACACATCAGCCTTTCTAAGTTTGAAAAACAGTATACATTTGAGCCTTCAGATTTGCAGTGGTGTTTAACACCCACATTATCATAATGGGTAGCCACTCACGAGTAGTATATAAAGGGCAGGAGAGGAGAGGAGAGAAGCCTAGGGGATGGCTATTAGAAGCTGATTCAAACACACTTTTCTGAGTTAGCCTTTGAAAGACAAAAGTATTACATTGTACAGGGAAAGTGCACAGATTAGACTTGTTGGTTACACTGGTTGACCTGGGTTTGGCAGGGCTAAGGAATGATGAGAATTAAGGCCACTTTCTCTGCTGAAATCCCTGTGATTGTAAGAACATAGAAAAATGTGCTGGGTTTCAGGTGGGGCCAACTCAGAGAACCTATCTGCAGTGACATCGGGGCCACTGTCCTGTGGAGCTTCAAACCACTGAATAAACAACTAAATTTATCACTTTCAGTGAGGCCTGTGAATGTATCAAGTGTAGAAAACATTGTAAACGACTTTTGGCCTTTTCTGTCCAGCTATCACTGTCTACATCAGTAATAGATTTGTAACAGATAAAAATAATTTGATTACTGGTGACCTTAGAAGCTGGCAGTCTTCTTTAAAAATCACAAAGAGTTACTAATCATAGAAAATCAATCTCGATCCATTACCTTCTACTCCTGCGTTTGCCACATTTGCCACATATTGTGCCTCCGATGACTCATGTACTGTATCTGGAAATATTATTTCCTGAAAGAAGCTTATCTAATTTATCTATAGAATCTGGTTAGATCACACATTGAGTGCTTCTCACAGTTCTAGTGCCATATAATGAAGAGACGTTAGGGCCTCTGGGGAACGAACAAAACAGATTTACAAAGATGAAAACTATAACTCTGAGGTTATACCTGTCAGGGAAGGATGAACAGCCTGGGTGTCTTCTCAAGAGAAAAGTGGAAGCCTGAGACAGAACCTAATTGAAGATTTTAAAATTATGAAAGGTGTTGATAAGGTGATAGAACGTGTGTCTTTATTTTGCTGAAAAACAAAGCAAGAGGCAATCAATAAAACACAGTCATCTAGAAATCAAGTTGAGCATTCATAAGCAATATCTTTACTGTGAGAATGTTAAAAAGTAGGGAACTCACTACCAGATGTGTTTGAGGCAAATAACAGGGACAGGGAGTGAAATAATGGGCCCTGGTGATTCTCCTGCACCCAGACCACATTTCTCCTCCTTAACCTACTTTAACCCTAGATTACAGCAGTATGGAGGGAATCAGAGTGTCAGAAATTCCCCAGGTTCAGTATTGGTCAGTGTGTCACTAATTCCCAGGGTTCAGTATCGATCAGTGTGTCTCTAATTCCCCAAGTTCAGTATTGATTATGTGTCTCTAATTACTTGGGTTCAGTATTGATTGCATGTCTCTAATTCCCAGGGTTCAGTATTGATTAACGTGTCTCTAATTACTTGGGTTCAGTATTGATTGTGTGTCTCTAATTCCCAGGGTTCAGTAATGATAAGTATTTTTTTTTCACCAGGATCAGTATTGATCAGTATTTCTGTGGTCCTGCAGGGCTCTGTCTTTTTCCCATTGCCTGATGGTACAGGATTGCTCTACATGTTACAAGGAATTGCTGAGCCCCCAAAGGCTGTCGCAATTATAAATCGTGAAGTGCCTTGCAAGACGCTGCACACTGTGTTGTTATCAATTCACAACTGGCTCCCCAAACCACAACGGTAGGAACAAAATCACTACAAAAAATATGTAATGGAATAACTCTCATTGATGATCATCTATCAGTGAATCAACCTGGAAAGTCAGTTCAACATAGCTCCTGGCTTGTGCGATGCTCACTCCTCAGTTTAAGAGCTTTCTGCCAATCACTGCATTCACATCTGCTAGGAATGCCAGCCAGGAAGGTCGAGTAAGGCAGGTATTGTTGGCACTGTTTTCAACAAGAGTGCACACTTTCTTGGGAGAAAGCTTGGGAACTCTATGAAGGGGGTGGCCTCTCACACATCAGCATGTTTATCCTGCTGTGTTCCGCAGTGTATTGTCAAGACCCCAAAAAGATTTCATGTTAGTTCCCATCGTTAACTCATTGAAATGTCAGCTTGATTATCAGTGACCCTTACAGCTTTGAATCGGAAAGCTCTTGGTTGCAAGCTTCAATCCTGGATGTGAGCAAACAGTGAAAGCGCCCTCTTCTGTACACTGTGGAGGCAGTGATTCAGGAGGAGACTGCAGGGCCTGAGCCACTCCCTGAAGGGCAATGACCAGACAATATTCCTCCCTCAACTGATACCTTCACATGTAGAATCCTTAATCATCTACCTCATTTGCTGTCCAGCAGTGTAGAAACATCTTTCTGATTTAACGTATATGACTAAAGTGACTGCAAGCAGAATGGGTAGATGCGTGAGCACCTTAGATTAGTAACACTGGTATAAGATGTGGTGGGGAGGTTGGAGGAGCAGACGAAGCGAGGATCTGACTGCATCACCTAGAGAACAGGCAAGGTGAGGACACTGTGACACTCAGTCAGCATCACCTAAAGGAATGGGTAAGAAAGTGACCCAAGAAACTCCGAGGATAGCAACAACAGATGATGTGTCAAGACTGCAGCATGTTGAAGCTCCTGGATGTCATTGCGATCCAGGGCAACATGTTGATATTAAATGTCTGAAATTTAAGCCTCATTGACTGTGAGTTAATGAACTGGCAGCTGAAACTACTGCCTTGGCAAAACATCAGGGAGAGGTGAAACTATCAGGAGGCAGTCACAGCACTTAGGATAGGGTTTTCTGACGTACTCAGTGATCAGGGACTGTGAAGCAGGTATGGGGTCCTAGACCATGTGTGCAGGAGTGTCAGCCTCGGCAATAATCTGGTAGATTATTATTTGGATGAGAGCGGGAGGGTTGCAGGTTGGCTGTTTAAACTGACCATGGCACCGTGATACAGGAAGCTGCTCGAGTGAGTGGAGTAACACGAATGCTGTGGTAGTCGGTCATAATGTAGTGAAGGGGATTGACAGTGTTCTTTACAGGAAAGAATGGGAGTCTGGATGTTGTGTTGTCTGCCTGGTGCCAGGGCTCAGAACATCTACTCAGGGCTGGAAAGACACAGTAAGCCAGTTAGCATCTGGAAGAGGAGATGTCAACATTTTGGGACTGAAGAAGGGTATTACCCGAAAAATTGACTTCTCCTCCTCCAGATGCTGCCTGGCTTGCTGTGTTTTTCTAGCCTCCTGTTTGTCTACTTTGGATTCCAGCATCTGCACCTTTTTTGTCTCTAACCTGGAAAGGAACCTGCCATGGGAAGGGGAACATCGAATGGTCGTGGTCCATGCATGTATTGGTGACAATAGACAGAACTAGGAAAGAGGTTCTGCATAGAGATTGTAAGGAACTCGGCACAAAATTGCAAAAATAAAACCTTAAAGATGATAATCTCTGGATTATTATCTGAACCATGTGCAGTTTGAGATGATACATAAAATCACAGACCCTCCAAAGAACGTTGAAGAAAAAGTTCCAGACAAGGGCATCTACTTGGAATAAGATATAGAGCGAGTCAGCTGAAGTGAGGTGAAAGAAATAAAAGACCTGTGTTTATATCACAAATTATATGACCACAGGATGTCTGAAAGTGTTTTATAGCCAATGATATGTGTTTTTGAAGTACCCAGGAAGTCCCTATTTAGTATGAACATACTTAGTGTTAATAAAATTGCGACAATAAATTCCTTTCATGTCACGAATTTCAGTTTAACATTATTTGCCCGAGACTTCCCGCTGCCAAGGCCCTTTGCCTATGCTTATACTTCTGCACTTAGTCCCCTCGCCTTTGCCCTGTCTCAGCCCCTACCGCTCCACTTGCTCCTATTCCGACCCTCTGTTCTTACCGTTAAATCCTCTGATGTCAACTTCTTCCCGGCTCCCATTCTTAACTTGCACTGAGGTCCTGGGCTCCAACTAGTGGCAGAAGCTGGCTGGTGCAGGTAATTCCACTAGCAGTGCCCAACGTCTGCCTCTAGATGGAACCTGGTCAATTGAAACTTAAGGTGAATGTAATTTTAACATGAAGCAAAAATAGAAATTGCTGGAGAAACTCGGCAGGTCAGTTAGGGTTAGGGTTAGATCCAGTAAACCTTCCTCAGAACTCTGCTTTCTCTCCAGAGATGATGCCAGTTTCCTATTTTGTTTCTGATTTCTACCATCCGCAGTTCATAGTCATAGTCATGCAGCACGGAAACGGACCCTTTGGCCATGCTGAACATAATCCCAAATTAAACTAGTCCCACCTGCCTGCTCCTGGCCCATATCCCTCCAAACCTTTCTTATTCATATGTCCATCCAAATGTCTTTTAAACATTGTAATTGTACCGATATCCACCACTTTCTCAGGCAGTTCATTCCACCCATGAACCATCCTCTGTATAAAAATATTGGCTGTTATGTCTTTTTTAAAACTCTCTCCTCTCACCTTAAAAATGTGCCACCTTGTCTTGAAATCCCCCATCTTAGGGAAAAGTCAACTACCATTAACTCTATCTCTACTTCTCATTATGTTATAAACTTCTATCAGGCCACCTCTCAACCTCCTATATACCAATGAAAAATGCCCCAGCCTATCCAGCCTTTCCTTATAACTCAAACCTTCCATGCCCAGCAACATCCTGCTAAATCTCTTCTGAACCCTCTCCAGCTTAATAATATCCTTCCTATAACAGGGTGACCAGGACTGGACACAGTACTCCAGTAGGGGCCTCACCAATGTTCTGTACAACCTCAACATAACGTCCCAACTCCTGTACTCAAAGGACTGAGCAATGAAGGCAAGCATGCCAAATGCCTTTTTACCCATCCTGTCTATATATTCTTTGTTCTTTTTGTAATTTTAATAAGTATTTGCAATGCTGCATTTATATTTCTATCATAGATTTCCAATGTTGTTAAATTTATTTTAGTTTGAAAGTTACTTTGTTTATGAATCTAGACATTCAAGAAGAACACAATTTTGATGTAATAACGTTTAAGAATCATAGAATCCCTGTAGTGTTGAAGCAGGCCATTCAGCCCATTGAGCCTACACTGACCCTCCGAAGAGCATCGCGCCCAGACCCACCCCCCTTACCCTATCCCTGTAACCCTGCATTTCCCATGGCCAAACCACCTAACTGGCACATCCCTGCACACTACTGGTAATTTAGCATGGCCAAACCGCCTAACTTGCGCATCTTTGGACTGTGGAAGAAACCAAAGCACCCAGCAGAAACCCATGCAGACACGAGGAGAATGTGCAAACTCCACATAGACAGTCCCCGTGGGTGGAATCAAAGCCAGATCCCTGGCACTGTGAGGCAGCAGTGCTAACCACTGAACCACCGAATGATTTGAGCCTGGGCTATGGTGATGACAGTGATGAATCCTAAGCACGAGACAAACAGGAAAGACTCTAGGCCATTCAGCCAATCGAGTTTACACTGACCCTCCAAAGAGCATCCTGCACAGACCCACCATCACCACCTCCCCCTCCCCCACCTTATCCCTGTAACCCTGTATTTCCCATGGCTGATGTGATTAAGTAAATGATGTAGTAAATGTTTGGTTAAACCTGGTACTGAACTAACTGAGTCTACTGAATGATCGATATGGAACAACAGTCATCCTCGGTTTGTGAGTGATGGGATGCAAGTTAACTGCTGTTCTGGGACCACATTGCTCTCATCACTTTACAGCATCTCTTGCCAAACATATGTTTCTGTTGCTTTCCACTGTAAATATTCAAGGGCCAGCTCTGCACTAATAGGTGGACAGTTGAGAAACTGATATCAGGGAAAGGACTCCCATCAGAACCAGCTGCCACACATTTTAGTACTATAGAAATGTTTGACAAATTTTCTTCTGTTCAGACAGGGCCAGTAAGTTTCAAAGGACTGTGTTCAAAGGGCAATGGATTGAGCACAGGTCATGACATCACGTGTTTCTGTAGGCGAGGGCCATTCATGGTCAACATTTTTTAGTGGTGAAAGAAAAAGCTAATAGCTATCAGGGTGGTTTGACAGTGAGAACATGGCCCATTCAGGGGTATTCCTCTGTGGAATGCAGAAAGAAAATTCCAGTTGGGGGCACCAATGTTAGCTTTTTCTTACATCGATAAATACTGATAGCTTCTAAAGAGCCATCCTGTCATCTACTACCTCAACAACTGTTTCGGTTCTGGTCGATCACCTTCCTGTCCTGCGTCCACTCTTTGCTTGACTCTGAAACTCTACTAGTTTTCCTCAGTCACAGTTCCAGTTTTTTACCGACAGTTCACAGCCCTCAGCCAGATGTTTCCCTGCATATTCCCGGAGTTCTGCTTATAAGCTTTTCAAGATTTCTTCAACATTTTCTCAGATGTACTGAAATATTAATGCTCGCAGGCTTCTTCCGAGCTCCTCGTGGATTCCCCCAACGCAGAGGTAGTGACTTTCTTACTTTCTGAGCTGCACAGGACTTCTTCCTCTGAGCCCTGACACTAACTCTTGTCTGCTCACTAATTTCTAGAACTTTCTCCTGAGTTCATTCCATCAGGACAGAACCATCCAAATGCTCTTGATTTCTTCTCTGCGGGCAGCTAAAATTCCGCGTTCCTAACATGGAGTCTGCCCCTGTTTTTATCCCTAACTGTCTGTGATCCTGGAACTGCTGCTGAGTAACCTCTGAATTGTCCTGAGGGACCTATCAAAAACCAAATAAGCTCCATCTTTATTGCAGGTCAAAATTAAAAATTGCTTCCGAACTATAGTTCTGTCCTTCTGAATAACAGAATGTTTCCATTTTCGTAGAGTGCTGCTGGAAATCAGCACAAAGAATGTTCACACCTTTTCCCTTGAAAGGAAGAAAGCTTCACCATCGTGAACAATCCTTTACATTGGCTTTGAAAATGTAACAAATTCTTATCATACACGTCTAATAATTACCTTATTGCAGATTGTACAGATAATTCTTTTATTTACATACATGTAATGTATTTACAAACTATAACAGCTTAAATCAAAAGTACAGTAACAAGTAGGATTAGCAGGATTTAAACATGATAATATTAACATAACTTAAACTCCAGCACTTTTTCTTCTGACCTGCCTTTTATTCTGTACAGAAGGTTTCATTTAGTCCATAGCCCAAGTGTCCATCTTTTTGTCAGCTGTAAATGTAATTCCACCTTTCAGTACTTTTTCCAAACTCAAATGGGGTAACTTCTCATTTTGACACAATAAGGTAAAAATGGATTCCTGTGTGTTCGCAATTTGAGTCATCCCTGACCATGAAAATGTATTCTATTCCTGCCAGTTTTGATCTCTGCACACTTTGAAATCGTTCACTTTCTGGTGATCTCATAATCTTCCTTAACTCTTTCCAAATGATGTCCTCAGCTTCCTCATTCTGAACTTTGATTTTATTTTCTAAAACCTTTAGTCTCCCATTCAATTCACAAACCGTATCCTTCCAATCATTTTGGGGTTTTAGTTTTTTTTTTGGAACTGCTGGTGTGCCTGAATTCTTCTTGTCCCTATCCTGTGTCTCAACACTGGCAAACATTCCTGGGCAATCCTCCCTCTAAACTGCTCAGCCACTCTGACTTTCTGCTCTCGGCAATCAGCTGATTGAGATGTTGAGGTAGATTATTTTACAAAGTAATCTCAGATACAAATTTAACAGTCATTTTTTTGAGCCAGGACTGGGAGAGCCTAACCCAGAGATGATTCAGTGATAGTACTCTGCCAACCAGTGAAAAACATCAGATATTTATACATACACATGCACAGTACATTACTTGAATTCTGAAATGGTCTAGTTTGGACAAATAACTCATTTCCCACATATCAAAAATGACAGGGGCACCTAAAATCTCTGGTCTTAATCTACCTCCCATAATTTCTCTGCTACTCTCTCAGCCTGGAGCTCCCATTGCTGTGTCTGGCAGTCTGCTATACCAGCAGCATTTACAGTTTGCATGTATGTTTTAATTCTTTTTAACCTGACAACCTTTCCTGGAAAAGAATGAAGTGAATTCTCTAATGAATCTTACTTGATCAGGCTAACTTAATTCCTTACTACTTTCTAATTTAATTGCTTACACAATCTGAAAATTTTATTAATCTTCTCCAAATAAATTGATGTGGGATTAACCCATGCCATACCCGGTATTTTCCCCTTACAAAGGCATTTACCTCTGGTTCTGGAGGTCACTGCCACATACAGACCTCAGAGGCCCACACAAAACCAACAAAATAAGTAGGAACATTGCTCCCAGTTTGGTGTCAAGTGGCGTTGACTGTTTGAAGTCACTTTGTAGTCTCAGCCATTTGCATTGAAAGACCTTATTTGACAGGTCTACTCACCCTTTTATGACCTCTGCATTGTCCATTATGGCTGTGAACACATCAGTACTTCTACTCAAGCCTGTTGGATGCTTAACTGGACAACAAATAGGCAAAGAATTTATACTCACAGATACTAACATACATAGACAATTTAGGATCAATAGCAGAACGCTACTTAAATTTAGTCATGCAATGGGAATGACACATACTTCCCACCAACATCCTGTATTCATACATTTTGATTCAACAAAAATAATGAAGGAATGCCCAAATCCGTTGCTTATAATAAGCCCCCAAGTGGAACCAGTATCTCTCAAGATAACAATCTATTTAGGCTCCTTCTTGGACAAAAATGGAGTGTGTTCCTCTTCCAATATATGTCCCTTATAATCGGAGGCATCCTTATTTATTTTCAGTGTACAAGCTTTAGACACATTGAGTTTCTTCCAAGCCTCACTTTCTGGTACAATCCTTCCTGTGGAAATTTCCCTCCAATGAACCAGTGCCACAGGTTTAATCTTTTATTTCCATTACCGATTACTGTCTTTTCTAAAGACTCTTTAAGCGTTCTTATTTCTCTCACCAGCTATGTTCTTTTTTTCTGTTGAGTTGACCTCCACATTCTGTGTGTGGTAGTGGCTTCTGGAACCAGAGGTCACACTGATTGGTGTGTCAGGAACATAGCTGCACATTTCCCATCAGTTTACAGTTCTGCTTCTAACAATTGCTTTTACATGACCGATCTTATGGCAATGAAGACGTACTGGTTTCTTTACACCAGTGACTACATTGTAGTGATTGTAACGAAGTCAGCCAGATGGGCCTCATAGAATATGAGTTCCCTGATTGGAACTGTTAATCTGATCTAATCAGGGAGCCCTGGCTGACTGAAGAACAGAAGTGTCAGAGATCCTGTTCACTCTGAGAGCTGGCTGTGGGGGAACCGGATCAGTGTAAAGAACTCTCCATGTGTTAGTGAAGGGTGATTTAGTGATGGGATACCAGCCTCTGTGGCGCTATTTCAAACATCATCCTTTTTGTTATTTGATAAAGCTTCTGCCTTCCACTTAAAGGCAGATTCTTGTCTATTTCCCCAGCTGCCTTGTTGGTTCCCATATAGCACCCTTTGAAACACTTTGTTGATTGTGTGAAATATTATATGCCTGTTCCAGAGTCTTTTTTGACTTTAGAAACCTGGCACTTATCCAGATAGGAATGTAATAACTACTGGAATGCTATCCCTGAATTCTTTCTATAGTCATGGTTTCCTCACAATCTCAAATGTTAGCTCTAACTTCAGTGAAGGAAACCACCAATCCCATAACATTTCCTCTTCCTTCATCAAATTTAACAAATATTTGACTTTGTTTCACCTTCACTACCCTGAACATTAATTGGTAAGTTTCAGAAATGAGCTCAAAGATGTCAAGCACCACAGTTTTAACTGTCTCATAATCAGAAGATTGTTCTTCTGAAAGATTAGAATAAATATCTCTCTTCCCCCTTCTTCTTTCAATTTTGGGGTAAAAAGGAGGACTTTGATTGAATCCAACTTCCAAATGGGACTTCCCTCCCCATCTGAACATTTCCAACCTGAAGCTTTTCTTTATCCAGTTTATGCTATCTGATTTCTTTCTCTCTTTGATGTTCACGTTCCAACATTTGCCTCTGTCTATTTCAAACTGCTTCATCTGCAACCGAATTATAGTCAACTCAAGCTGTTCGCAAGGTATTATCTCAACTATCTTTGCTTTCTGAACCCTTGCTTTTAATTCTATTTTGAATTTTTATCCTATTGCTATTACCCTAGCCATGGTCAATGCTTACAAAGCACTCAGGGATAAATCTTGCCTTTCCAAAAATATCATAGCAACTGACAAAGCCATTTTCGTTTGCAATGTGTATAGTAATAATTACCATGAAAATCTTTACTGATTTTAACTTCAGCAAGTCCCAGGACTTGTATTTGCCTGTCAATTACAAATCCCAGATGAGCCCCCAAACTGAATTGAATTGAATGATTCATTGTCACTTGCATTTTACTGTTATTCACTGTAAAAAGCTTCAACAGTCACCACAATCTGGCGCCATTTTGAATAGTTTAAGGAAAAAAGGATATAACTGAAAATTGGGTTACGATCCCAGACCAGACTGCCAAATTATGCTACAATCTGATTAGGAACTAGTGACCTTCACTTTTAAAATGAGTTCCAGGAGGTGTATTCATAATAAAGTCAAAAGATTCCATGGTTTTGCACAAACAACAAGAATGTATTGTACAATGTTAGAACAGTATTACAATTCACAATACATGTACAAATTACTTCTAACACTCAAATTTAGCATGTGGTAAAACATGGGAAATTGAGTGTTGTCAAACACCCGCCTGCACACCACATGGAAAATGGACTAGAACAGATCCCACAAAATTTTTAGGAACCCCATCCCCACCCCGACACGCAGTCTCATCAAATCTCATTAAATTTTAGACAGGATTGTAATTCTTCAGTTTTGGCCATATGGCCTTGAAACTCCCTCTTCACCTAAATCTGTACTGCCACGGACTGACACAACAACTGCTCCTGTTCTGATCAATCATGTTCCTTTCCTGGGTCTGTGCACCCCAGGCTCTCAAACTGTACTCCAATACTGTTACGATGCACAGTAGTAATGCATGGGAAATCAATTCCTACTATTCCTGGAATCATTGCAAAAGTTAAAGATTTTCAAACAGTATTTAAAATTCCCCAATTGACCTGTCATTTCAGACCCAGGTTAACAAAATGAATAAACCAAGTTTCTGTACCTAACAAGGATTACAATTTATTACAAATTAACCGGATTCTAACTGCAGATAAATTAATAGGAACCGTCAACGTATAACTCTACTAATTAAAACTCTAGCCCCCTTATGAAACTCCCCCTTGCATGCACATATAGACAGACATTAAAAAAAGAAATTAATGTTATGGATGAGGGAAAATCTGGGAAGGCAGTTCACAGGGTTCACTGCGATGATCGTTTTAACTTGCTAGGACTTACTTCTCCTAGCTCTCTCTTCTCCAGCTACTTTTCACTTGCTTACAAGAGGCATAGAGCAACTGGTTCACAAATTATGAAATCTCTGACTTATTGGTTAAAAGCAGCAGCTTACAGCAACTGGTGAGGAAAAATAAATTGGCTTCAGCCGTTTTAATGCAGAGAAACGAACAGCACCTCCTGCTCCAGAAGTCTGGCTTTGACAATCTTGTTCATACCACAGCTACCTGGGAGCCAATCGCATACTTGTTGGGAGGCAGGAGGCCTTTGTCATCAACAACTGGCCAGCATTCTACAGACAGATCAGCAACTTGTTGCCTGGTCAAATCTCATTTTGTACTCACTCCCTGTTCTGGTTTGTCTGCAACTAGACGTACCTCACTAATTGAACAACGGTATAAACAGCTAGGAAATAGCAAGAACTGCAGACGTTGGTAGTCAGAGTTGATGCAGTGTGGAGCTGGAGGAACACAGCAGGTCAGGCAGCATTAGAGGAGTAGGAAAGCCGATGTTTCGGGTTGGGCTCCTTCATCAGGACATCCCGACCCAAAATGTTGACTTTCTAGCTCCTTGATGCTGCTTGACCTGCTGTGCTCCTCCAGCTCCACACTGTAACAACAGTATAAACAGCACTTGCTTTCAAAAAGTGCAGCAATTCCCTACACAATAACATGTGATCTTTTCCCATTTAAGTCCAATATCAAAAATCCAGGAAAATTAAAAGATGTAGTCTTCACATTCATGAATCCAGCTCTTTAGCAACAGCTTCACCAAGGTAGATGTATCCCTGCATATCTGTGGAGCTCTGATTTTGATCAGTTGTTTGAAGCAAATACTACTTATAAGCTTTTAAATCCACTCTCTCAGCTGCTGTGAAGTATCACAGGTCTCTTCAGAGCCCCTCATGGATTCCCCCAATACAGAGTCAATGAGCTTCCTACTTTCTCAACTTCCCAAGGCAACTTTTTCTGATACTAACTGCAACTGTCAGCTGCTTACCAATTCCTAGAACTTTATCCTGAGTTCATTCTAATAGGACATAGCCATCCAACTGCTTATGATTCCTTCTCTGCAGTACAGCTAAAATTCAGCAATCCTAATATCGGATCCACCGCCCTCTCTGTCTTTGACTTATTCTGTAACTGACCCCAGAACTGCCTTTCAGTGACCTAATACCCCCAACTGTCCTACATGTCCTATCAGCGACTTTACAATAACTCCCAGCTCTACGATGGGATTGAATTGAAATTTGCCACCAAACTACTCTTGCAACTTTCTGCATCTCTGAAGTTGGCTTTCAACACACAGAATATTTCAAAAAGAAGGACTCATCACAACATTCATCTTCCTCCATGGCCTTTTCCCACCCCATCTCTGTAACTCCCTCCAATGCCAACAAAACGTCCAAGAACTCTGTGATTTTGGACCTCTGGTATCATGCTGTCCCTAACCCCTCCCCTTTTTCCAGCATTGATATTCCTCAATCTGTCCATATCTTTAAGCCATTGTATCTCTCTTGCTCCCACTATATAGCTCTCTCTCTCTGTCTCCCTCTGTATCTCTCTCTGTCTCCCTCCGTATCTCTATCTCCCCATTGTATCTCTCTCTTCCTCCCTCTGTATCTCTCCCTCCCACTGTATCTCTCTCTCTCTCCCCCTCCCACTGCCTGTATCTTTCTCCTTCACACTGTGAGTCTTTCTCACGCACTGTATCTCTCTTCCTCTCCCCCCCTCCCTTACTGTATCTCTCTCTCTCTCACCCCATACTCCTTTACTATAATTCTCTCTCTCTCTTCCTTTCCAATGCTCCTTTAAGCCAACCTTTTTGACCAAGCTTTTACCCATCTCTCCTTTGTCTCAGTGTCAACTCTATAACGAGCACGTTGCTGTGATTGATCTTGGGATTTTTGCAACTTGTTAAAACTTCACATCTGGATGTTATGGCCTGCTGTCACTTCCTCACTGATAATGCTGTTTGAGTGTGATTGAATGTCCTGACCTACAGGAATCAATTTCTCTCAGATGTATTTCAGGTTTTAGATTTCAGTTTGCAACTTGGTGTCATTTTACTGAGTTTACTGTTTTATCTGCCTCATTATTGTTACATTCTTTCATTGCATTGTATGCTTGTTTTTTCTTTGCAAACCCTTTTCAATTCTATTCCCTCATCACTGTCTGCTACTAACTCACTTCCAGACACCAGAGTGCACACAGTGTGTGTTCCTTTGGTGGTTCCAGTGATGTTGCATATTTGGAGAAGGTGTACAATATTATCCCATGTCAACTATTTTACTGCTCAGCTGCTTTCACCCACATGAAAGAAAAAGAAGTTTGCATTTATTCAGTGCTTTTCACAACCTCAAATCATCAGAGTGATGTTCTTGTGAAGTGTGATCAGTGTTGTCATGTGGTAATCTTACACACAGGAAACTCCCACAGAGAATAATAGGAAAGTGACTGATTTTGACACAAAATCAAAATTGTCATAAATGCTGGACACCTGAAATATGAAAGAAACTCTAGGAAACACTCAGAGAGTCAGGCATTATCTGTTGTTCTGTGGTCAGTGCCAGAGTAATCCACAGTGCTAACAACAAGTTCAATGTCTTCTCATGGATGGTCAATGTCAGCGAGTTCAACTTTGCATTTCCTATCTTTGCAAAGGAACTGCTGACCCTTCACACTGCTTCATTCACCAGACCCCTAGCGCTCACCTACCATTAGTCTCCATTGGCATTATTCATAGTTCACATTCATAGCCTTACCTCACCTTGTTATGCTTCCCATTGTTGAAACCCACACACTCCCATCCCACAGTTCAATGTGCCACTATTCAACTGTAGCAGGCATTAAACCCAAACTGATTGCACCATACTTACTGGCACACAGTACAAGACAATGCCTAAGCACAGACAGCAACCCCTTAAGAAACAACCATGGACACACTCCCTCAGCTCCAAGAAGAAGACAGTGCTGACCGTCATGAAATGACATGGCTGGTACCAAAGAGTATGATGGTGTGTTCCTAATGCACTTTCTCACATCCAACCTCCCCTCATCCCGAAATCTCCTGTGGAGGGTGTGGGTCACCCTTCAGAGGGTCAGTGCAGACTCAATGGGCCAAATGGTCTCTATCTGCACTTTAGGGATTCCATGATTCTATGTAAATGAATCAATTGGAAAATGCAGGCGACTTACTGGCAGTGGTTATCAGGTGAAAAAAACACCCATTCAGTTATGTGTAAGGATATAGAGAAAAAAGAAAAATAAATTGGCCTATGGAGGTGGTGGCCAAGTGGTATTATTGCTGGTCGAAGAATCAGAATAAGGTTTGAATCCCACCACAATAGATTGTGAAATTGTATATCTGGAATTAAATCTAATGATGTCCATCTGGTTCACTAACATCCTTTAAGGAAGGAACATGCCATTCTTACCCGGTCTGGTCCTCATGTGATTCCAGAGCCACAACTGTCCTCTGAAATGTTCAACTCAGTTCCAGCAATCACTGGAAACTGTTTAAATAAAAATGAAACCAGACGGACTACGCAGGATCGACCAAGGCACCAGATTAGTCAACAGCAAAAACAGTCCTGTTGACCCTGCAAAGTCCTTCGTACTAATATCTGGGGGCTAGTGCCAAAATTGGGAGAGCTGTCTCACAGACTAGTCAAGCAACAGCTGACATCAATATACTGATGGAATCATACATTACAGACAATGTCCCAGACACCACCATCACCATTTCTGGATATTTCCCATCTCACCAGCAGGACAGACGCAGCCGAAGTGGAGACACAGTGGTATACTGTTAGGAGGGAATTTCCCTGGGAATGTTCAACATTGACTCTGGACTCCATGAAGTCTCGTGACTTCAGATTAAACACGGGCAAAGAAACCTCCTGCTGATTACCATGTACTGTCCTCCCTCGGCTGATGAATGGGTACTCCTCCATGTTGAACAACACTTGGAAGAAGTGCTGATGGTGGCAAGGATGCAGAATGTAGTCTGAGTGGGAGACTGCAATGCACATCACCAAGAGCACTCAGCAGCAGCACTACTAATTGAGCTGGTTGGGTCCTAAACAACATAGCTGCTGGACTGGGTCTGTGGCAAGTGGTGAGGCAACTTACAAAAGGGAAAAACATACTTGACCTCATCCTTATCAATCTGCCAGCCATACATACATATATCCATGACAGTATCGATAAGAGTGACCACCAAACAGTCCTTGTAGGGATAAAGTCCCGCCTTCAATCTAAAGATACACTCCATCATGTTGTTTGGCACTATCTCTCTGCTGGATTAGGTAGACTTCAAACAGATTTAGAAACTCAAGATTTGGCACCCATCAAGCCAAGGGATCAACTGTGGTTCAATGGAGAGTATGAGTGGGCATGCCATGAGCAGCATCAAGTATACCTAAAAATGAAGTGGCAACCAGGTGAAGCTACCAGCAGGACTACTTGCATGCCAAGCAACAAGCAACCGATTTCACATTGCTCTGCAGTTCTGCCACATTTGGTCACAAATGGTAGAGGAACAATGAAACAACTCAATGGAGGAAGAGATTCCATAAATATCCCTATCCTCAATGAAAGAGGAGCCCAATCAGTGCAAAAAATAAGACTGAAACATTGCAACAGTCTTCAGCTGAAAGTGCTGAGTGGATGATCCATTTTGGCCTCATCCAAAGGTCTCCAGCATCACAGATACCAGCCTTGAGCCAATTTGATTCACACTATCTGATATTAAGAATTAGTAGGAGGCACTGGATACTGCAAAGGCTAAGGACCTTGACAACATTCTGGCAATAGTACTGAAGACTTGTGCTCCAGAACTTGCTGCTCACCTAGCCAAGCACTTCCAGTATGATTACAACTCTGGCATCTACCCAACAGTGTAGAAAATTACCTAGGTATGTCCTATACCCAAAAAGCAGGGCAAATCCAACCAGGCTAATTACCGTCCCATCAGTCTACTCTCAATCATCCATAAAGTGATGGAAAGTGTCATCAACAGCGTTATCAAGCAGCAGCTGCTCAGCAATAACCTGCTCAGTGACACTCAGTTTGGGCTCCGCCAGGGCCGCTCAGCTCCGGACCTCATTACAGACTTTGCTCAAACATGGACGAAAGATCTAAATTCCAGAGGTGAGGTGAGAGTGACAGCCCTTAACATCGAGGCCACTTTCGACTGAGGTCAATGAAGAAACCTGATTGTTGGTTGGAGCCATACCTGGCACACAGAAAGATGCTTGTGGTTATTGGGGATCAGCTCTAGCCCATTTCTGCCAGAGTTCCTCACAGAAGGCCCAGTCATTTTCAGCTGCTTCTTCAAATATCTTCCCTCCATCAGCATGTTAAAAGTGAGGATGATCGCTGATGATTGCAGCATTCAGCATCATTTGTGACACTTCATACTGAGGCAGTCCATGGCCAAATGTAGCAACTCTTGGACAATGTCCAGGCTTGGTCTGAAATGTGGCCAGGAACATTTGCACCACATTCAGCATCTCCAACAAGACAGAATCTAACCATCATCCCAGTGACTTTCAATGGCATTACCATCACTGAATTCTCTCACAAACAACATCCTATGCATTACCATTGATTACAAAGTGAACAGGACTAGCCATATAAATTTCATGGCTACAACAGCACATATGATGTTAATACTCTCTACTTACTCTCTACTCAAGAAATTCGGTGCTATCCAGGATGAAACCACCATTAACTGGCACCAGATCCACAAACATTCAATCCTTCCACCACCAATGCTCAGTTGCAGCAGTGTATTCTATGTACAGGATACAGAAATTCTTCCAAACCTTCCAAACTCACGATCGTCACCATTGAGAAAAACAAAGGCAGTAGATATATCGGAACATCACCTTCAATTTCCCCTCCAAGACATGCAGACAATTCTGATTTGGTAATATATTGCCATTCTTTCAGTGTTGCTGAATCAAAATCCTGGCACTCATTCCCTAACTGCATTGTGGACATGCCTACAGCAAATATACTGCAGCAGTTCAATAAGGCAGCTCATCACCACCTTTTCAAGGCCAACTGGAGTAGTACCAGAAGATTGGAGGGTGGCAAATGTCATTTTCTCTTGTTCAAGAAAGGGAATAGGGATAATCCTGGAAGTTACAGACTGGTCAGTCTTATTTCTGTGGTGGGAAAATTATTGGAGAGGATTCTGAGAGATAGTATTTATGATTATTTGGAAAAGCACAGTTTGATTAGAAGTAGTCAGCATGACTTTGTGAGGGGCAGGTCATGCCTCACAAGCCTTATTGAATTCTTTGAGGATGTGACAAAACACATCGATGAAGGTAGAGCAGTGGATGTGGTGTACATGGATTTTAGCAAGGCATTCAATAAGGTTCTACATGGTAGGCTCATTCAGAAAGTAAGGAGACATGGGATTCTGGGAAATTTGGCTGACTGGATACAAAACTGGCTGTCCAATAGAAAACAGAGAGTGGTAGTAGATGGAAAGTATTCAGCCTGGAGCTCGGTGACTGCAGGGATCTGCAGGGATCTATTCTGGAACCTCGGCTCTTTGTGATCTTTATCAATGACTTGGATGAGGAAGTGGAAGGGTGGGTTAATAAGTTTGCCAATGACACGAAGGTTGGTGGAGTTATGGACAGCCTGGAGGGCTGCTGTAAGTTGCAACGGGACATTGACAGGTTGCAGACCTGGGCAAAGAAGTGGCAGATGGAATTCAACCCAGAAAAGTGCGAAGTGATTCATTTTGGAAGGTCAAATTTGAATGCAGAATACAGAGTTAATGGCAGGATTCTCCACAGTGTGGAGGAACAGAGGGATCTTGGGATCCATGTCCATAGGTCCCTCAAAGTTGCTACCCAAGTTGATAGGGTTGTAAAGAAGGCATATAGTGTGTTCGCTTTCATTGGCAGGGGAATTGAGTTTAAGAGCCGTGAGGTTATGCTGCAGCTCTATAAAACTCTGGTTAGACCACACTTGGAATATTGTGTTCAGTTCTGGTCACCTCATTATAGGAAGGATGTGGAAGCTTTAGCGAGGGTGCAGAGGAGATTTACCAGGATGCTGCCTGGACTGGAGGGCAGGTCTTATGAGGAAAGGTTGAGAGAGCTAGCGCTTTTTTCATTTGAGCGAAGAAGGATGAGAGGTGACTTCATAGAGGTTTACAAGATGCTGAGAGGCAAAGATAGAGTGGATAGTCAGAGACTTTTTCCCAGGGCTGAAATGACCATTACGAGGGGGCATAATTTTAAGGTGATTGGAGGAAGATATAGGGGAGATGTCAGAGGTAGGTTCTTTACACAGAGAGTGGTGGGCGTGAGGAATGCGCTGCCAGCAGTGGTAGTGGAGTCAGATACTTTAGAGACTTTTAAGCGACTCTTGTATAGCCACATGGAGGATAGTAAAATGTAGGGTATGCAGAGTAGATTGATCTTAGTAGGACAATAGGTCGGCACAACATCATGGGCCGAAGGGCCTGTATTGTGCTGTACTGTTCTATGTTCTATGTTCTAACTGGGGATGTGCATTACATGCTGGTCTAGCCAGTGATCCCTACGTCCCATGAATGAATGAATGAATGAATAAAAGGTCAGTGACTCTACATGCATTTAGACTTAGCTCTACCTAACTGCTAAACTATCTGAAATTTAACCCATTGCAAATTCAAAAATTGCAGTGGAACCCTTAGGATATTCCTTGATGTCTTTTGGTCAGGATATCACCTAGAGTCATAGAGATGTACAGCGCAGAGGCAGACCCTTCGGTCCAACTTGTCCATGCTGACCAGATATCCTAAACTAACCTAGTTCCATCTGCCAGCATTTGGCTCATATCCCTGTAAACCCTTCCTATTCATATACCCATCCAGATGCCTGTTAAATGTTGAAATTGTACCAGCCTTCACCACTTCCTCTGGCAGCGCATTCCACAAACACACCACCTCTGCATGAAAAGATTGCCCTTTAGGTCCAATTTAAATCTTTCTGCACTCACCTTAAACCTTTATGCCGTCTAATTTTGGACTCCCCTACCCTAGGAAAAAGACCTTGGCTATTCACCCAATCCATGCCCCTCACGATTTTATAAACCTCTATAAATTAACCCTTCAGCCTGCGCACTCCAGGGAAAATAGCCCCAGCCTATTCAGCTTCTCCTGATAGCTCAAATCCACCAACGCTGACATCATCCTTGTAAATCTTTTCTGCACTCTTTCAATTTTAACAACATCTTTCCCATAGCAAGGAGACCAGAATTGAATGCAGTATTCCAAAAGTGGCCTAATCAATGTCCAGGACAGCCACAACATGACATCTCAACTCCTATACTCAATGCACTGACTAATAAAGGCAAGCAAACCAAAAGCCTTCTTCACTACCTTGTCAACCTGTGACTCCAACTTCAAGGAACTGTGAACCTGCACTCCAAAGTCCCTTTGTTCGGCAGCACTCCTGACGACTTTACCATTAAGCGTATAAGTCCTGCCCTGATTTTCAGCTCATCACTCGACACTAACATGGTCCGTACACTTCCCAATCACAGTTCAAGCAGCAGAAAGGTGGAGCCAGCTTACAAAATATTAACAGGAAGGATTAGCACTGATTCTAACTCTTTACAGCAGTTTGATTTTTGAAAGTGATACCAACACTAACATAACAAAACTCTTACCATTGACTGGAGCGAGGCCTGATAGAGATGATCCCAGATGTGCTATTGTATCTCGCCATTCTATTTATGTCTTTGGGTGTATATGTACCACCCAGGTTAAGTCATGGTAATTCTGAGGCCTAAGGTTTGATCCTTATCTGTGCTGAATGAGCTGATCCCATCAAAGAAACTGGCAAGGAGGTTGTAATATAAGAAAGACTGCAATGTTTAATTTTTTAAACTTTGTTTTCCTTACTTTTCTGTTTTGGACTTAAGATTCTGTACCTAGGTACCTTTGTACCTAACATGACACTGTGAGCAACTTGTAAACTCTTCACTGTGTCCATGTGAAAACGTGTGACAAAAAGCCTCATTCATTTCAATTAAATTCTGTAGTTCAAGCTCTTCTGCTTTGAGGTTGAGGGTCTCTGATCAATGTTGAATAACTTCTGCTGAGAGCACATGTGTCTAGTCAGACATTTGACTAGTACTCACCATCCAGGTTGGCACATGGATGGGATATGGAGAGCTATTGGCACCTTGGAACACTATCCTGATAAAAGTGGGGAGTGGAGGAGGAAAGAATTTAGCAAAAGAAAATGTGTGTCGAGGAGGGTATTACAGATGATGTTAAATGCACTACACTATTCCAGAGAAGGTCCAAATAAGTGTCCTTTATCAAGGACCCTACTTGGGATTTTCTCAAGGGCTACTTTTTCATTCTCACTGACTCATTTATTATGTGATGTAGTCCTATGGTAATAATATCTCTTGTATTTGTGTTGACATAAGGAGTATTCACACAGGAGCAGAATTAGAAATAATTCCTCAATAATTAATCAACTCTCCACTGAATTCAAAGCCACGGCTTATAAATAAAGCATTGATTTCCTGGACACTAGAGTATTAAATTGGTTCAAGACAACAGGTGTAATTGAACAAGCTATTTTTTTTTCCAAAATAACTGGTCCATATTTTGACATATGGAAAGCCAATACCCTAAACACACTTTCCACAGATTGGTGAGGTCACAGCTATTGTATTTCTATCACACATGCACAAAGTTGGAACACTCTAACTTGGCAATTACAGCTTTATTTATTTATTGCACCTTGGATCTCAATCTCAGATTTAAATTTAACAACTTCATTGCAGTAAAATCCACCACATTTTTCCAATTTGGTAAATCATGAATTTGCAAAGCTCTAAAGATTCCACATGTATTTGCAAGGAAGTCATTACCTCAGTGATTTGAAGTTTTCTAAGATCCCAATTAGCTGAGTGGAGCTTTCTTGAAGTGTAAGACTGCTCTCCCACCTTTGCAACCTCCCTCCACAGCCTGTTTGCATTCCCATTCTCTTCTTTCACACTTCTTGCAGCCTCATTCCCCTCAGCCCCCACACATATATTTTGCAACCACAAATGTATTCCTGCCCTCAACATTCCTGGAGTCACCTATCCTGGCTGCAGCTCTCACACACCCCCAACATCACTCTCATGACTTCCACCACCCACCCCAAAGACCCAGTTCTCTCCCCCTCAGACTTCCAGCCCCAAATCCCTGACACCCTGCTGATTCACTCAATACCAGCTACGGACTTTCGTGTTTGTTCATTACTCCTCCAATCACAGGCTGTTTATCTACCGGATTTGTTGCTGATAAGTTCACTAGAGAGCCTTTCGGCAGAAAGCATGGGAGAAAACTGGCCTGTGTTTGTTAGAGTGGCTCCTCAACACTTCATCCCATTCCAAATATGGGGATGTATTTTGCTCTGATTGGTCACCCTGTGGTGGATTTTCCAGGGTGATCTGGGGATTTCTGGGGGCAGATTGTCCCTGTGTGTTCCAACCGTTGCTACTGTTCAGAACTATGCTGACTGTTGTAATGTAATAATGTAGATTCCGAGCTACCATGGACCAGATCAAGCCCGAAAGACTGGAGAGCACCACCACGTTGAAAGGACTTGACTATATCGATGTTCCTGGGTCTTCCAGGCGGGAGTACAGGCTCACTTTCTTCACCTACAAGGAAGCAATCATCTCAGTAAAGGTGGGAGAATCACTGCTGCTCTATGCTACAGTTTATAGGAGGTTGGCAGATAAGCAGGGGGAGAGAGCTGTTCTTCTTTGAGCAGAAGCAGGTGAAGGAGAAATGTAAAAGTAGTCCTCGAAGTTATGAAGGATGTTGATGTGAGATTTGATAACCCCTGAAGGAACTTCATTAAAGGTAACTGCCAAAAGTACCAGAGGAGAAAGGTGTAGGTTGTGCAGTGATCTGTTACGATCCAGCATGCACTAGCTGAAAAAGTGGTGGGAACAGATTCAGAAACAAGTTTCAAAAGGCAATTAGATAATAACTTGAAGGGAAAAATATTGTAGGGCAATCTGTATAGAGCAGGGGAATGGGATTAGCTTCATCACTCCAGCACAGGCACACTGAACTGAATGGTCTTCTGTGCTGTGTGACTCAAAGTGGAGCATAGACAGATTCCAGGATTCTAGTGAAATCTTCTCTGCAGGTTCCCAGCACTTTCCAAAAGCCCTAAGTGTAAGATGCGCATTGTGGAGTTATAATTCCCGAGCATATATAATCCCTTGTGGTGAGTTGATTACACAACTGGAACAAAGCTTGCAAAGATTTTAGGAGAGGACATTCCAACCTACAAGTTATCTTCTTCTGAGCAATACAATGAATAGGAAAGCATAGGCTCACAATTCCTTGATTGACATTCCCTGTCATGATCCAGTTATGAAGCTACCACTGTATGTTTATACATTATGTGTTAAATGTCCATGTTAGTGGCCTTAGAAACCCCAATAACTGTAATTAAACACTTTTTGCTGCATACTTTTCTCTTTCCTTCTCAAAGTTGCTGATCTGTGCTCATGGCTTCTCAAGGTACAAGCGTCCTCTTCTCCCAGCATGTTGTGGAAGATATCCCACTCTAGAAATGAGCCTGGGTTGATCCTCCCAGTGCAGTACTGAAGAAGTACTACATTAGGTTCTGCCCATTCAGACAAGATATCATTGAGACTCTATCTGCCCTCTCAATTGGAAGTGAAAGATTGCATGGCACTATTTGAAGAAGAGCAGAGGAGTTCTCCCCAATATCCTGGCAAATATTTTTCACTTAATCAACATCAATAAAATCAATTTTCATGTATTGGTACCATTTGTGGAATAATGTGGAATTAGCTTCTGTGTTTCTGATGTTTCAATAATGACTATAAAATAACAACATACCTAACTGGTTGCAAAGCACTTGGAGTCGCCTAAGGTGGTGAAGGTGTTACAATCTCAGTAGGGATTTTTTTTCGAGAAATAAATCCGAAATGTAGTTATTTACTAAAGGAATGAAACCAGATTCCGTGTAAACAAGATTTTTTTTATTATATCCATGAGTCACACAAAGCACACACTAAATATAGTCTTAGGTAATCTCCTACAATCTAAGACCCAGAATCATTAAGTTAGATAAATCATAGCCAATAATAAACTAGAAATTACACTTTAAATGACAGATATAACTAAGAAAAATACAGCTGAAAGAAGGCCAAATATAGCTTGATAAATGTGATATATTCAGCAACTAGGACTATTACATCCTGCTCAATGCTCTTTTTCATTGGGAAATGGGAAACCTGCAACTGAGACCCATCTGTTGTTGCTGCCATAGGTAATCATTAGTGAACTGTGTCAGACTTGGCCTAGATTCAACAAGTTACAGTTAGCTGAGTATGTTGTAAGAAATAGGTAATCCTATCCTCAAGAAGAACCTTGGACTTTGTTGTTTGCCCCTGATGAAACATATTCATACAAACATGGAATTTGGTCAGTGGTCATACCCCAATATCATGTAGAAAAGAAGACACAGGCTGTGAATATGGATGATAAAATCCACTGAGAGACCAGAGGGAACCACAGCTGCAAACAGTTGATAAGGGCCATTCCCTTGAGGATTCACTCATCTCTTGCCATATTTAACATAGATAATCCACATAAATCCAACACTTAAGGATTGCTGAAACACTTATCACTCCAATCGTTTTCTCTTTGGCATCTGTCACTTCCATGATTTTCTGCAGTCATTTCTGCTCAATAGTGCCAACCTGATTAATGTTGCATTCATAGCAATGTTTCTGGGAGGATAACGTGTAGAATTAAATATATTCTTCAGATGTGATGGTGAGAACGTAATAAGACACTCTGGTGGAGAATTCAAAGAAATTGGCTTCTGAATTTGTTATCCCAGTTTATGTTTTTTCTTAGATTGTATTTGGGAAATTTTAAATAGATGCGATTTATACTCTCCAGAGTTCAGAGAACTATCATTCTCAGAGGAGTCACATAGGATTGGGCCAGTGTATCTAAATGCCTACCAAAAGTACAGGATGTGTCTAATAGATGTTACTGAATAAAATGCCGAAAGATCCTAATAATCTGCCTCCACAGGTGACCTTCCGTAATGAGACTACTCAGGAATACCTTTACTATGTCGTTAACATTAAATCCACATCTCCTGGTCTGAATGGCACCATAGAGTTGGTGGCTCCGGTTCGCCAGAGCACTTCTGGGACAGTGGAGGTTGAGAATCCGTTGACTGTCCCAACTATATTCACCACAGAATGTAAAATCACAGATATCTCTCTCCCGACGCAGCTCATTGTCCCACCACAGGCAAAGGTAAGTGCAGCGGGCAAACTCAACGGGGAGCTGGGACATCAGGGCAGCGAGCTATTATTATACTGCAGGTTGAGGTATTCTATTCAAGTTGCACTGGAGTCGAATTCTAATGTCTTGTGCTGAAACTATCACACTATTGTGTATTCTGTAAGTCTAGAGCAAAGCAGCTGAAGATGTGCTTGACTGAGTTTCACATCACAATGCACATTCAGCTAGTTTTGATTATTTAGAAGACAATCAGCTGTACTGAATGTGCTAGCAAAGGGCTCAAGCAAAACTGGAATCAATGGGAATTAGGGAGAAGACTCTCTGCTGGTTCGAGTAATACCTGCCACAAAGAAAAATGTTTGTGGTTGTTGGAGGGCAGTCATCTCAGCTCCAGGACATCTTTCCAGGATTTCCTCAGGGTGTCCTAGGCCCAGTCTGTTGTGTATCATTGTTGTAATGTGGAGGTGCCAGTGTTGGACTGGGATGGACAAAGTCAGAAGTCACACAGTACCAGGTTATGGCCCTACAGGTTTATCTGAAATCACAAGCTTTCGGAGCACTGCCCCTTCGTCAGGTGAAGTCACTTCACCAGATGAAGGAGTAGTGCTCCAAAAGCTTATGATGTCAAATAAACCTACTGGACTATACCCTGGTGTCGTGTGACTTCTGACTTTGTATTGTATCGTAGTTGGGTATGTTATATTGGGACGGTGTCCCTTTAAGATGTGAGTTATGTGAGCACTGGTGAGTCATCAGCCAGGTTTGTGAGCTCAGTCAGACTTGTTTTAGCTTCTTTGGATTAAAGCCTTCTTGCTGGATTGCAGCAAATGTGAATTTGTATGTACTTTATTTCTGACTGGAGCCTAGTAGCTATATGGTATGGAATAGAGCCATCTTATGCAGCTTTATCAATGACCTTCTATCCATCATAAGGTCAAGAGTGGTGATGTTCGCTGATGATAACACAATGTTCAGCGCCATTCACGACTCCTCAAATACTGAAGGAGTCTGTGCCCAAATGCGCAGCAACACTTGGACAATATCCAGACAGGCTGATTAGTGGCAAGTAACATCATTGCCACATATATACCAAGCAAATCCAGCTGGCACCAAGCCAGAGGAGGTATATTATCAAGGAGACCTCAGATTGGCTCATTTCTGCATTGATTTTAGTTCACATCTACCCAACTGGTCTTCAGGAATGAAACCATGAGGAATGTTTCCATCAGGTTCTGGAGAATGCAGGATAACCTTGGTTATGTGGAAACAATTGGAAGCAATTCTGAGGGATAGAATTAATGTGCATTTGAAGAGGCAGGGATTAGTTAAGAGCAGTCAGTTTGGTTTTGTGAAGGCAAGATCACCTCTATCCAACTTGACTGAACTTTTCGAAGAGGTGACAGGTATGGAGATGAGGGCAACAATTTTGATGTAGTCTACTTAGACTTCAGCAAGGCTTTTGATAATGTTCCACATAGGGGACTGATTACAAAGGTAAGGGCCCATGGGTTCCAAGGAAATTTGGCAGATTAGATCTAGAATTGGCTGAGTGGCAGGAAGCAGAGGCTGATGGTTGAGGGGTGTTCTTCCAGCTGGAAGTCTGTGTCTAATGAGGTCCCACAGGGGTCAGTGTTGTGGCCTTTGCTGTTTGTTCTTTATAAATGTTTTAGACTTGAATGTAGGAGGGTAGATCAGTAAGTTCGCAGATGATACAAAAGCTGGTGGGACAGTAAATAATGAGGTGGTTAGCTTGAAATTACTGGAGGATATTGATGGGCCGGTCAGATGAGTTGATCAGTGGCAAGCGGAATTCAATCTGATAGATGTGAAGTAAGACACTAAAGCAGGACAAACAAGGCAAGGGAATGCACAATGAATAGTAGGACTCTGGGAAGCACTGAGGATCAGAGGGACCTTGGTATGCAAGTACACCAATCCTTTAAGGTATCAGGACAGCTGGATAAAGTGGTTAAGAAGATATACTTGCCTTTATTAGCTCAGGTAAAGAGTTAAAGGGCGGGGATGTTATGTTGGAACAGTATAATATGTTAGTTACGTAACAGTTAGAGCATTATGTGCAGGTCTGGAATCTGCATTATAGGAGGAATGTGATAGCACTGGAGAGGGTGCAGAGGAGATTCATCAGGATGTTGCCTGGGCGGGAGAATTTCAGATATGAAATGAGATTGGATGGACTGGGGTTGTTTTCTTTAGAGAACTGGAAATTGAGAGGGGACATGATTGAGATGTAAAATTATGACGGCATTTACAGGATAGACAGGAAGGAATTATTCCCCTTGATGAAGGAACCACTGACCATGGGCATAGATTTAAAGTAAGGGACAGAGGTTTAAAAGAGACGCGAGAAAAAACTTCTTACCCAGAAGATCATAACGATCTGGAATTCACTACCTCTAAGGGTGGGAGAGGCAGAAACCCTCATAGCATTCAAAAAGTATTTAGATGTGCACTTGTGATGCCAAAATATATGGGCCAAGTGACTAGTCAGCTGATTGTTTTTGGCTGGCGTGACACAGCGGATAGAAAGATCTTTTCCTGTGTTGTAGATCTCTATGTTTCTGAGATAGCCAAAGCAAAATGGAGGTGTTCCTGAGAAAAATTTTGTATACTACAAAAATGACATTGAGCAGGAGAGCACATTGGTAGCTGGGAGCTGCATCTTCCAGTGCAGAAGCATCCCTACCTTTAGGTCTGCCAGCTGCCCCAGAGATGTCCTCTCCACTACCCCTACATTACCTTGGCCTGGGATGATTGGACTGTAAGAGATGGATTCCTCAGGCCATCAAACTATGTTACATGAGGGAAAGGGAAGCACTATAACTTTGATATTAGGGGGCTCTCATTAAGTCACTGCCTGAAAAAAAAATGATGTGGAGGTGCTGGTGATCATAGAATTCCTACAGTGTGGAAACAGGCCCTTTGTCCAACAAGTCCACACCGACCCATCCCCCTATAACCCACCTAAGCTCCACATCCCTGAACACTACAGGCAATTTAGCATGGCCAATCCACCTAGCCTGCACATCTTTGGACAGTGGGAGGAAAGCAGAGCACCCGAAGGAAACCCACGCAGACACAGGGAGAATGTGCAAACTCCACATGGACAGTCGCCCGAGGGTAAAATCAAACCCAGGTCCCTGGCACTGTGAGGCAGCAATGCTAACCACTGAGCCACTGTGCTGCCTGGGGTGGACAAAGTCAGAAGTCTCATGACACCAGATTATAGCCCAACAGGTTTATTTGAAAACACAAGCTTTCAAAGCAGAACCCCTTTGTCAGGTGAAGTGAGAGAGAAGCACACAGACACAGAATTTATTGGCAGATCAAGGGCAGAGAGATAAAAAGATCGTACAACTAGTGTGAGTCAAGTGTCAAATAATAAGTCTCTGCAGGTGATCAAAAGTGTCAGATGGTGTGAATAAAATGCCAACAGCTGAATAACAAACAAAGGGGTCACCTATAATCTGATTAAATGAGGCAGAGAGGTAATTACAAAAAATTAAAAATAAGGTGGTGCTGGAGACAAACCAAATGACTGGAATAACATGGAAAAAATATATTTGTTTACTTGAGACTTTTATTTATGCCCACTGGGGTCCTGCAGAGTAGCATTCTCAGAGCACAAGGAAAAGTCGCTGCTACATCCCTAATGCAGAACCCTAAGGTCTCATAGATTGTTCCTCATTCAGCATTCAAATTGGGAGCTGTCAAGCAGCAAGAAATATAGAAGTCCTGATGTTAACCTAACTTGCATGAGCATCTTTTGTATGGGCCTGTGCACCAGAAAATAGAGGCTGGAGGATGTGAGGATATGGAGCAGGTCTGGGCGAAGTTGAGAGAGTGCACAAGGTTCTGACTTATTCTGAATCATATATACTCTCTCATCGTTGATGTTCTGTTGCTAAGATCTGTTGGTGGATTTTTGTCCAATTGTACTGCTTTCCTTTCTCTCCATAGGGTATACTGTCTTTTGAATATCAGCCTCTCAAAGTGGGCGAAGTCACAGGGCGCCTTACACTAAACAACGGTGATTTAGGACTCTATCATTATGATCTGATCCTGAAAGCCAAGCCAGCAGGCCTGGAGAAACCACTCCACTTCCGGACTAACTTTGGTGGCAGCCAGACCCTCACTGCCAAGTTCCTAAACCACTCCCGCCAGAAAATTGAATACTTCTGTAAGGTATGTTCCAGATGGATCACAAAAGTGTTTTGATACAGAAGGAAGCCATAAGGGTCATCATGTTTTCACCAGCTCTCCAAATGACTATAATGCCTTAGTACCAATCCCCTGCCTTTTCCCATCCCTTGCATATTGTTTCTGCTCAAATAATTATCGAATGCCCTCTTGAATGCCTCAGTTTTGAAGCTGTCTTCACCACATTCCCAGGCAGCGCAAGCTAGATCCAAACCACTCAATGTGTGAAAATTTTCTTTCCCCACATCATCCTTGCTCATTTTGCAGAAGTGTGAAACCTTTATATCAGTGCCCTCTCGTTCTTGATCCTTTTATGAATGGGAACAGTTTCTCCCTGTCCACCCACCTCATGATTTTGAAAACTTCTATCAAATCTCCTCTCAGCCTTCTCCTGTCCAGGGAGAGCAGTCCCCACTTCTCCAATCCATCCTCTCTCTCTCCAGTACATTTGCATTTTCTATAATGTGGCATCCACAACAGTACACAATACTCCACCTGAGATCTAACAAGTTTCTTGTACATGTTCAACATCACCTCTTTGCTGATGTACGCTATGCCCCTATTAATAACATTGAGGACATTGTGTGCTTTACTTATTGCTGTCTGCCAGAAGCACATCTTTCATCTTTTTCTTAATTATGTTTCATTTGTTTGACCTACCTTTCCCATTATTAGGGGATATACCTTGACTTGTACCCAAAGCATCTCCTCTTTGAAGGAGCTCTCTGCTCGGTTACTATTTTTCCCACTAGCCTCTCATTTGAGTCATTCCTACCAAGCTCTGTTCATGCCCCAGTAAAGACCACTCTCCATCGATTAACTTTTCTCACTCTGGACGGTTGCACGTCACTCCCCACCACTATCCCCACGATTTTATGGTCACTGCCAGCTAAATATTCCTCCACTGACACTTGGTCCATTTTTACTTCGAAGAACCAAGTCCAATAATGCACCCTTTCATGATGAACTGGGCACATACTGCTGTAGGAAGCTCTCTATCACGTAATCCAGGATCAATTGCTGCTCACTTTCATACTACAAGTTGCCCCACTCTTTATTTTGGTAAATTGAAGCCCCTTGTTATAACTCCTCTGTAACGTTGTCATTTCTCTGTGATTTCCCTGTGGATTTGTTCCTCAACATCCTTTCCACTGTTTGGTGGTCCGTAGGCTACACTGAGCAATGTAATTGTCCCTTTTTTATTTCTTAGCTGTAATCAAGTTAACTCTGTTCTTGAAGTATCTGAGATATCCTCTTTCTCCAGCACTGCAGTGCCCTCTTTAACCAGTACTGTTACCCCATCTCCTTTTCTTTCTTTTCAATCTCTTCTAAATACCTCACACCCAGGAGTATTCAACATCCGGTCTCCTTAAGCCAAGTCTCTGTTATTGCCATAATGTCATTTCCATGAGGAAATTTTCACCTGCAACTCCTTAAAGTCTGCTTGCTTCCTATATCACTGATCCCAAGATGGAGCACAGTCTCCGGCTGCTAACCCTCCCCTGCTTCAGAATACGCTGCAGCTGAATTGCAGCATCTTTGACCCTGGTACCTGGGAGGCAACATCACATTCTGGAGTCACATCTACGTCTACAAAAGCCCCTCTCTACTCCCCTCACTGAGGAAGCCTCTACCATTATAAGCCTTCCACACTTCAAACACATCTCCCCAATCCCACCCGCCTACCCCCCCAGCAGGACCACCTTCAGTACCATGGCCCCGCCTCTGGCTCTCTCAGATGAACCATCACTCTCGCCATTTTCCAAGCCCAAATGATTTGCTCGTGAGATACACCCTTCTGTCTGGTGGTAGCCCATTCCCTCTGGCTGCAGTTCATAATGCTGTGGGGTAGCTATGTCCTGAAATGCATGATCCACAAATCTCTCAGCTTCATGAATGCTCCATAGTGTCTCCAGTTGCCATTCAAGCTTCAAAACCCAGAGCTTGAGTTGCTCCAGCCAGAGGCACCTCCACCATATAGTATGGTCATCCAGGAGTGCCTAGAATTTCTCACATGGTGCAGGATGTGTAAATCATGGCCCTGAGTTGTTAGACATAACTTAGCTAAATGAAGCATAGTTCCTCTGCTTTTATTTTGGCCTTGCTCCTACTTAAGTATCGACTGGAAAGCATTTTTTAATTCAAAAATATACTTTATTCATCAAAATTTACCTATAAGTACATGGAAAGGGCTCTCAATTTGTTTCATACAGTCTCTGCGAAGAAGAAAAAGAGCAACACAAACAGCCTACTGGAATCTGACTTCCTACAGAGATCCATGCAGTTGCAAAAGTCTTATTCTTGTTTAAGTCCTGTGTCTCACTTGTGTCACCGCCTGTCTGCTTCTCAGTGAGTGTCCTCCCCTCACCCGCTCCTCTCAGTGATGCTGACTGAATGTCACATTAGGAGCTGTGCTCCGCATTTAAACCATGTTTCTGCAGGTGCTGTTGAACGGTTGTAAGGTGGTGTGCTTTGGAATGATTCAAAGTGTGTGAACCAAAGGCTCCTACTTGAATTTTTAGCTTTGATTTCAATTTATTTTTGCATTTGGAATTTCTGATGCTGCTGAGCATTGCTGATCAGATTGCCTGTAACTTTGCTGAGCTCTCTGCGATCTGGATGTAACAACCTGATTCAACTATTGCTCCCCTTAGGTTGACAGTCCCCAATTCCTGGTGGAGAAAAGCATCACAGTCCCACCGGCCTCGATGGGTGGCTCAGAGGTGGGTGTGGAGGTGATCTACGAGCCTTTCTGTCTGGGGGAGTCCAGAGCAATACTCAACGTCAACTCTTCTGTTGGAGGCGAGTACAACGTCCCCCTCCTTGGAGTGTGTTTGTCTGCAAAACCTCAGGGTCCCTTCTCAGTTCGAGCTGGTTCTACTGCTTCCATCCCATTCAAGAATATCTTCCCCCAAACAACCACCTACTCCTTCCAAGTGGACAATCCGGCATTTGCCTGCAAGCCCTCAGAGACACTGCGTGGTAAGAAAACCCACGTTGTAATTGTCAGCTTCGAAGCATCTTCAGGTATCTCCAAATATCCTGTCACTGGCAAGTTGGTCATATCGTGCCCGGGTTCTGCAGGGATGGGAGGTATGATGTCCTGGATCTATTACCTCAAAAGTGTTACTCCTGAGAAGTAAGAGGAGAAAATATCTCCGGGTTTCCTGCTTAAAGCCCATGTTTTTCTCCAAAAAACTCCAAACATTTTATTAACTCAGTCAATGTTCTAATCACTATATTCCAAGTGGAATCTGCTTATTAACAAGTTTGTATGATTGTCCAACCAACAGCACAGCGAGTTGTGAGATATCCTCTACGTATAGCAACACTGCAGATTATCAGGTGATCTCAGCCTGGATAATTCTACCGCCTGGATTTGCTTCAACTGGGCAGTGCTACCTGCTTGAGGTGCATGTTAAAGCTACTAGCCGGTTTTATTCTGTGTCCCATTTCCAGACCACCCAGGAATGCCACTCCCATGATCAAACTGGGATGGTTCATAAGCAGCCTTCACAATCTTCATTTTCAGCAAGTATTTCATTCTTCATCAATAGGTCAGATTGTAAAATGTAGGAATTTTATATTCTTACATTTCCTATTAAACTAGATTATTGTGTTAATTATTTCCTCCTTTGTTTCTCAAAGTGCCTTACTTCACACAGGCTCTTCCACAGAGAACCACAGCCAACTGTTTCAGAGATCCTCATTCAGACCCTCTCTGATTCTGTCTCCATTCATTCTTTGTGGCTTTGAACATGAAGATACTCAAATTTCTCAAATACATTGTGTGGGAAAAATGTTGGCAAGTTCCTGGGCAATTTGACAAGGTGTAACAAAATTCACCTTTCTTTATGGATTGCACCAACAGCCCTTAGAGCTTTGTCTCTGGCAGTAATCCAATCTGTGATGCTTCCCCTTAAATTTATTGTAGGGATGTGACTATTAGGTATGTTTAGTTGTCAAATCATAACTTTTGCTGTGGCTATGTGAAAGCTCACTGCTTCACATTGTTTGGTGCCCTTTTCCCACTGCAGTGTGCTAATCACTGCAGCAGCCCCTATTGAGCAGGTTTGTGTGACAGAGACGCTGTTTGGTTTGGCTCTTTCTTCCCATTGCAATCTTGACATTCTTTCATATGCTTTTCATGTACAACACATATCATTCTCAATCTGCTGGCTTTTGTTTACAGTGTGCCATTCTATTGTGTGAAAATATTTCTTTCCTTTGAATAAACATTATTGAATAACTGAACATGTTTAATATTGTACTTTCGTAGAATACTTTAATCATCTTGAGGAAGAGGGACCCCTCGTGGAAGGTACTTTTTCATTTTTAGTGTGACATTTTCATTCTCACTAATTATTAGGTGGTACATTAACACGGTAACAATTCTTTCTGTAATTGTGTTTGCACATGGGTTAGTGGACTCATACAGAAACAGAACTAGAAGAGTTCATCACCATCCCTAATAATGATCAACTCTCCAGTAAATTTAAAGTCACAACAGAAGGAAAGTGTGATTTTGTAGACACCACAGTATTTACATTGGCACAATATGCAAATTATAGCAACAAAAGTCTTTTCTTTCAAAATAACTAATGCATATATTTAAACTCGAAAATCCATCTCCCTAAGTACAGCTTCCAGTTTGTTGAGGTCACAGCTAATGAATTTCTTGTGCAAATGCACAAAGCTGGAAGTTTTTAAAGAGGTAGTTACTACTCTTTTCACTGCATCTCAGATCACAATCCGAGATTTAATAATTGATGCAGTGTTCATTACATCAGAGGAATGATGATATGAAGACTGCGCCAACCATTTTGTCCACAGTGACCTGTTTACAGCAAGCTCCTTACTGGAAATGGCTGTGCTGCCTGGTCCTGTCAGTGCATAAAAGATCAGATATAAGCTACCTGCACCTGGTGGGAGCTGTCCCAGAATGATAGATGTGAACAATTCCCCTTTTTGTCACTGAGTATTTTATGTTTATGAAGGTGAGGGAGGCGAGTGCCCATTGCTGTGTGTAAGCAGTGCCAGACCAGCTGGATAGACTGTAGCTCTCTCTAACTTTCTCAGCAAATATGCCCAGATCATCCACTGCTCATCAGCTATGTGCCAAAATGGTCAATAATGTGGGTTAAAACACAAACACCTTCTACATCAGAAAAACATCAGAAATGGAGATACTGTCACCTGCTCAATCAGAGGAACAGCTGCAGGCAGAAAAAAAGACCAATAACAAGCAACTTCGGCAGGAAACATCATGAGATGATGAGGATCACACTTAATATGTTCAGCTTTGATATAATCGCCTGATCTGAATGGAGAGTGAGGGTTGGGCCTGTGTGAAGAGTGAGACCTGGGGAGTGAGATTTGGGCCTGTGTGGAGAGTGAGACCCGGGGAATGAGGTTTGGGCCTGTGTGGAAAGTGAGACCTGGGAAGTGAGGTTTGGGCCTGTGTGGAGAGTGAGACCCGGACAGTGAGGTTTGGGCCTGTGTGGGGAGTGAGACCTGGGGAGTGAGGTTTGGGCCCGTGTGGAGAGTGAGACCTGGGGAGTGAGGTTTGGGCCTGTGTGGAGAGTGAGACCCGGGCAGTGAGGTTTGGGCCTGTGTGGAGAGTGAGACCTGGGGAGTGAGATTTGGGCCTGTGTGGAGAGTGAGACCTGGGGAGTGAGGTTTGGGCCTGTGTGGAGAGTGAGACCTGGGGAGTAAGGTTTTGGTCTGGAGGGAGAGAAGATGGGGTCTGGAAAGTGATAAGGTCTGGAGGGAGAGCCAGCTGCTGAATAACACAATCATTGTCCTGGTGAACAGCCTTCTCAAACTCTCTGTTACCCACACTGAGTAATTCACAATGGTAAAACAGCTTTATTTCCCACTTCGAATATTGTATGATCAAAACTTCACAAGGAAATTTAAAAACAAAGTACAACAAACTTTGTTTTAACCGGCACCCAATGAACCAGCACTCTTGATAAACCAGCAAAAATTATATTCCTGAAATACCGGACATTTTCTGTATTTTTGCAATCTCCACGCAGTTAAGGGTGGAAGTGAGAAGACTCTCTGCAGTAAGTTTTATTTAAGGTAAAGTGATTTATGCTGTAAATAAAATATAACAGTGATGTGTATAGCCCCTGTATACTGTTTCTATTACTTTGTGTTTTTACATTGAATATATGGACCTCTTGATCAACCAGAATATTTGAACAACCAATACACTCTCGGTCCAGCAGCCAGTTAATAAAAAATTTGCTGCACTGCTTTTAATGACCCTGTGATATTTGATCCAGTTTGAAGAAATTGATCTTTCTGGAAACTCCTGGATAATCCCTACTATATACTTTTGCAAGCTACTGCAACAGGAAACAACTGAACAAACACTGTGGACCGGTCTGTCACCTAATGTTGAATTACTTTACACAGGTTTGCAGAATACTGGCTTTAAAATCACTAAAATAAGAATGTTGACTTTTCCCAGAAAAAGGCCCATGTCCACTTCCTGGTTTGTGCGTGTCAAAATTGTTTAATGTGACAACATTTGTATCACAGCCATAAGTATCCCTTCATACCACTGAAACAAGTTACCTTATTTAACCCTCGTCTTCTGAACGTACTGACTCTCAGACTCGAACAATTTCCCAAACTGATCATATAGCACCTTGCCCATAAGGGATGGTTATTTCAGGAAATTGCACTTAGGGATACAGTATGAGAGCAAAAGGTAACTTTGTACCTAGGGATCCCAAAAGTCTCCATCCCTGGGATTTTCCTCACTTGGTCTCTGGTTTATTGGCTCATCAATAGTTGATGGTTATAATTTGTCAATGACTTCAGGATATAGAAGAGTAACTGATAGAAGGAGGTCATTTGGCCCATCACGACTACACTCTGTCTCCGTCTTGGATAACTTGATGGATCCCACCTTCACTACATTTCTGCACAATGAATTCTGAACATTAAACTTAGAGCCATACAACACAGAAACAGACACTTTGGTTCAACTCGTCTGTGCTGACCAGGTATCCTAGACAGAACTAATCCCATTTATCTGCATTTGGCCCATACTCCCTCTAAACCTTTCCCATTCATTATGTAACCGTCCGAATGTCTTTTAAATGTTGTAATTGTACTTACCTCTACCACTTTGTGTGGCAGCTCATTCCATACACGCACCACCCTCCTTGTGAAAAAAGTTGCCCCTCAGGTCCCTTTTAAATCTTCTCCCTCTCACCTTAAATCTGTGCCCTCTAGTTTTGCTCTCCCCCAACCTTGGGATAAAGACCATGGCTATTCACTTTATCTATGCCTCTTATGATTTTATAAACCTTAATAAAGTCACCCCTCAGCCTCAGACGCTCCAGGGAAAAAATAGTCCCAGCCTATGCAGCCTCTCCTTATAACTCAAAACCTCCAATCCCAGCAAAAGTCTTGTAAATCATTTCTGCACCCTTTCCAGTTTAAAAACATCCTTCTGACAACAGGGCAATCAGAGTTGTATGCAGTGTTGTAAAAGTGGTCTGACCAATGTCTTGTACAACTGCAACATGACATCCCAACTCCAATACTCAATGCTCTGACTAATGAAGGCAAGCATGCCAAACAGCTTCTTCACTGCAGTCTACCTGAGATGCCACTTCGAGGAACTATGTACCTGCACTCCTAGGTCCTTCTGCTTGACAACACTCCTCAGGGCCCTGGCATTGACTGTATAATTCCTGCCCGTTTTGCCTTAACAAAATGCATCACCTTACATTTATCTAAGTTAAACTCCATCTCAGCCATTCCTCAGCCCATTAGCCCATCTGATCAGGATCTCATTGTACTCTCAGATAATCTTCTTCACTGTCCATGACACCACCAATTTTGGTGTCATCTGCAAACTTACTAACCATGCCTCCTATATTCAAATCCAAATCATTTATATAAATGACAAACAACAGTGGACCCAGCACTGAGCCTTGCCTCCAATCCAAATAAGAACCCTCTTTTAAATAAAAGATAGAAACAAAAAAAAAGTGAAGAACCCTCCTGCCCCAACACCTCCCTCATCGGACACTCCTGGAATGGGGACAGCACCAGTAAAATACAGAGAAACGTTTCCTCTACCCTATCTCACCAGAATGGAAAGTTTCCTCAACTCTCAAAACAAAAAGAAAATACCTTCAATTCTGGAAAAACAAGAATCAATAAATAAACAAAAAAATGCCCGCCCTCCCCCCTTGACTGTGTCCCCACCAACCATGTTGGGGTGGGGACAACAAGAGACTGAATTGTGTGGCTAAATTTCCTCAGCTCATTCAGAAGCAAGGGAAGATCAGGGAAGATGGTAAAAGAGAGGGAGATGTGGCATTGTTAGTCAAGGACAGTATTATGGTGGCCGAAAGGACGTTTGATGAGGACTCGTCTACTGAGGTAGTATGGGCTGAGGTTAGAAACAGGAAAGGAGAGGTCACCCTGTTGGGAGTTTTCTATAGGCCTCCGAAAAGTTCCAGATATGTGGAGGAAAAGATTGCAAAGATGATTCTGGATAGGAGCGAAAGTAACAGGGTAATTGTTATGGGGGACTTTAACTTTCCAAATATTGACTAGAAACGCTATAGTTCAAGTACTTTAGATGGGTCAGTTTTTGTCCAATGTGTGCAGGAGGGTTTCCTGACACAGTATGTAGATAGGCCAACAAGAGGCGAGGCCACATTGGATTTGGTACTGGGTAATGAACCAGGCCAGGTGTTAGATTTGGAGGTAGGTGAGCACTTTGGTGTTGGTGACCACAATTCGGTTACGTTTACTTTAGCGATGGAAAGGGATTGGTATATAACGCAGGGCAAGAGTTATAGCTGGGGGAAAGGCAATTATGAGGCGATGAGGCAAGATTTAGGATGCATAGGATGGAGAAGGAAACTGCAGGGGCTGGGCACAATTGAAATGTGGAGCTTGTTCAAGGAACAGCTACTGCGTGTCCTAGAGAAATATGTACCTGTCAGGCAGGGAGGAAGTGGTCGAGCGAGGGAACCGTGGTTTACTAAAGAAGTTGAATCTCTTGTCAAGAGGAAGAAGGAGGCTTATGTAGAGATGAGGCGTGAAGGCTCAGTTAGGGCGCTTGAGAGTTACAAGTTAGCCAGGAAGGACCTAAAGAGAGAGCTAAGAAGAGCCAGGAGGGGACATTAGAAGTCTTTAGCAGGTAGGATCAAGGAAAACCCTAAAGCTTTCTATAGGTATGTCAGGAATAAAAGAATGACTAGAGTAAGATTGGGGCCGGTCAAGGACAGTAGTGGGAAGTTGTGCATGGAGTCCGAAGAGATAGGAGAGGTGCTAAATGAATATTTTTCGTCAGTATTCACACAGGAAAAAGACAATGTAGTCGAGGAGAATACTGAGATTCAGTCTATTAGTCTAGACGGGATTGAGGTTCATAAGGAGGAGGTGTTAGCAATTCTGGAAGGTGTGAAAATAGATAAGTCCCCTGGGCCGGATGGGATTTATCCTAGGATTCTCTGGGAAGCTAGAGTGGAGATTGCAGAGTCTTTGGCTTTGATCTTTATGTCGTCATTGCCTTCAGGAATAGTGCCAGAAGACTGGAGACTAGCAAATGTTGTCCCCTTGTTCAAGAAGGAGAGTAGGGACAACCCTGGTAATTATAGACCAGTGAGCCTTACTTCGGTTGTGGGTAAAGTGTTGGAAAGGATTATAAGAGATAGGATTTATAATCATCTAGAAAGGAATAATTTGATTAGGGATAGTCAACACGGTTTTGTGAAGGGTAGGTCGTGCCTCACAAACCTTATTGAGTTCTTTGAGAAGGTGACCAAACAGGTGGATGAGGGTAAAGCGGTTGATGTGGTGTATATGGATTTCAGTAAAGCATTTGATAAGGTTCCCCATGGGGCTATTGCAGAAAATACGGAGGCATGGGATTGAGGGTGATTTAGCGGTTTGGATCAGAAATTGGCTAGCTGTAAGAAGACAGAGGGTGGTGGTTGATGGGAAATGTTCATCCTGGAGTTCAGTTACTAGTGGTGTACCTCAAGGATCTGTTTTGGGGCCACTGCTGTTTGTCATTTTTATAAATGACCTGGATGAGGGCGTAGAAGGATGGGTTAGTAAATTTGCGGATGACACCAAATCAGTGGAGTTGTGGATAGTGCGGAAGGATGTTGTAGGTTACAGAGGGACATAGATAAACTGCAGAGCTGGGCTGAGAGGTGGCAAATGGAGTTTAATGCGGAAAAGTGTGAGGTGATTCACTTTGGAAGGAATAACAGGAATACAGAGTACTGGGCTAATGGTAAGATTCTTGGTAGTGTGGATGAACAGAAAGATCTCGGTGTCCATGTGCATAGATCACTGAAAGTTGCCACCCAGATTGATAGCGTTGTTAAGAAGGCGTACAGTATGTTAGGTTTTATTGGTAGAGGGATTGAATTTCGGAGCCATGAGGTCATGTTGCAGCTGTACAAAACCCTGGTGCGGCCGCACTTGGAGTATTGAGTACAGTTCTGGTCACCGCATTATAGGAAGGATGTGGAAGCATTGGAAAGGGTGCAGAGGAGATTTACCAGGATGTTGCCTGGTATGGAGGGAAGGTCCTATGAGGAAAGGCTGAGGGACTTGAGGCTGTTTTCGTTAGAGAGAAGAAGGTTAAGAGGTGACTTGATAGAGACATACAAGATGATTAGAGGATTAGATAGGGTGGACAGTGGGAGCCTTTTTCTTCGGATGGTGATGGCTAGCACGAGGGGACATAGCTTTAAATTGAGGGGTGATAGATATAGGACAGATGTCAGAGGTAGGTTCTTTACTCAGAGAGTGGTAAGGGCATGGAATGCCCTGCCTGCAAAAGTAGTAGACTCGCCAACTTTAAGGGCATTTAGATGGTCATTGGATAAACATATGGATGATAATGGAATAGTTTAGGTTAGATCGGCTTCAGATTGGTTTCACAGGTCGGCGCAACATCGAGGGTCAAAGGGCCTGTACTGCGCTGTAATGTTCTATGTTCTATGTTCTATGAAACTAAACGAAAACAAATCCCCTCTGCTCCGTCCCCATTGAATGCTCACAGGACAGGGGCAACAGGGGTTTGAAAATTCAGAGGAAAGTCCCTCTACTTATTTTAACTAAAAATAGAATCCCCTCACACCAATCCCATTAAGCACACCTGGGACAGGGACAGTATGAGGTTTAAATAAAACCTCAACAGGACTTGCCACATAAACAGTGGCTACAAGAGCAGGTCAGAGGCTGGAAATACTGCAGCAAGTAATTAACCTCTTGACTCCCCAAAGCCTGTCCAACCATGTACAAGGCACAAGTCAGGAGTGTGATGGAATACTCCCCTCTTGCCTGGATGGGTGCAGCTCCAACAACACTCAAGAAGCTTGACACCACCCAGGACAAAGCAGCTGCTTGATTGGCACCACATCCACAAGCATCCACTCCCTTCACCACCAATGCTCAGTAGCAACAGTGTGTACTATCTACAAGATGCACTGCAGAAATTCACCGAAGATCCTCAGACAGCACCTTCCAAACCCACGACCACTTCCATATAGAAGGACAAGGACAGCAGAAAGATGGGAACACCACCCCCTTCAAGTTCCCCTCCAAGTCACTCACCATCCTGGCTTGGAAATATATCTTCGTTCCTTCACTGTCGCTGGGTCAAAATCCTGGAATTCCCTCCCTGAAGGCATTGTGGGTCAACCCACAGCAGGAGGACTGCAGCGGTTAAAGAAGGCAGCTCACCACCACCTTCTCAAGGTCAGCTAGGGATGGGCAATAAATGCTGGGCCAGCAAGTAGCACCCACATCCCGCAAATGAATGTAAAGAAAGCCCCGTTTGGTTCTTCCTTGGGGTCCAAAATCAATACAAAAGGAAAATAAAATAGGCCTTTCCAGGGCTAAAAAACCAGGAACAAACACAAACTTGAATAGTCGAATGGAGACTTAGACCACTCAATCAAAATGTCATTCCTCAAACTGATGCACTTCAGCTCTCACAGTGCCCCATCAGTGATGAAAGGCCTTCATTGTGCAGATGAGCACCCTATGCTCCTGGTCCAGGGACACTCGAGCGCAGACGTAACTGCAAAAGAGGGGCAGACCAACCAGGAATAGTGAGCTCCTCCTCAGCCCACTGCCTGGACCTGTTGATGCCCATCTTGGCCAGGCCCAGTCCATTCCTCCCAGCAGTAGGTGTCAGTAGATCACGAGCCTGGAGCTGAAGTGTAACCAAAATTCAAAGAGCAGCCCTTTCAAAAAGCCAAGAAGGGGGTGCATATAGACGCACTCAACATATACATGAAATACCCTCTCATCCAGGCCACAGAACGTGCCCGCAGTCTGGCCCCTGGCAAACTTGCTCAGTCGCTGGTTGCACAGGAACACCACGTGCATCAGTCTCCGCCCCAGACCCCCCATGTAAGAGGGGTGGACCCCTTTGTACGGGGCCCTCCACTGGGGCTCTCTGCCACTGGAGGACAAAGCATTTGGCCAAGGCGTGTCCACGCAGTGGGTGAAGACACGGCCGTGGAGAGTGTGCAGCATCAATCTGTACAGATCGAATCCCCAATGCTGTTTGAAAGGGCACCGGGAGGATATCCCTGAGACGCCTCAGATTGAGCGGCACCATGTGACGGGGGAAGGTCTGCAGTGAGGGGCCAACGTCAGTTCCGAACGGACGCCCACCCACGCCTGAGCCACATTGAGTGCACTCGAGGTGTTCGAGCCGAGTGCCTCATCTGTCAGGCTTGGGTTGTGAATCGGAGGTGGACCGACACCCTCACTGTGCTGGAGTTATCCAGTCCACTCCTATGCCATCCGGCATGTCCCCCACTCTGGTCAGTCCCATGTCCCGAGCTCTCTCCTCCCTCGGCCGGCGCAAACTGTGCTCGAGGAGGATTTGGTTCCTGAGCAGCGACTCCCGACGAGAGCTGTCACTCCCGTAGGGGGGAGAGCTCCGGCACAAGCCAACCGTATCCCACACTGTGATCAGGTCCGGATAGGGGACGGGGAATAAGAAACATCTATCGCCACCTTCTCTCTCCTACCATCAAGCCAATTTTTGTATCCGATTGGCTAACTCTCCCTGGATCCCATGTGATCTAACCTCACCAACCAGACAACCACGCAGAAGTTTATTGAAGGCTTTGCTAAAGTCCATATAGACAATGTCCACTGCTCTGCTTTCATCTATTTTCTTTGCCACTTCTTCAAAGAGCTCAATCAAGTTTGTGAGACACGATTTCCCAGCACAAAGCCATGCTGACTATCCAAATACGTGTAAATCCTTTCTCTCAGAATTCCCTCCAACAAGGTACCCACCACTGATGTAAGGCTCACCGATCTATACTTCCCTGGATTTTCTTTACCATTAAAAACATACCCACCACTGATCTATACTCTCTGCTCCTATGATGCTGCTTGGCCTGCTGTGTTCATTCAGCCCTGCACCTTGTTGTCACTGATCTATAGTTCCCTGGCTTATCCTTCTTAACTAAGGGCACCATATTAGCCAACCTCCAGTCTTCTGGCACCGCACCCATGGCTGTCGATGATACAAATATCTCTGCAAGGGGCCCCACAATCTCATCCCTAGCTTCTCGGAATATTTTGGGATATACCTGATCAGGTACCAAGGATTTATGTGCCTCTATGCATTTAAAGACTACCAGCATCTCCTCTTCTGTAATATGGAGACTTTTCAAGACATCACTGTTCATTTTCTCAAGTCCTCTCGCTTCATGTCCCTCTCCACAGTACATACTGATGTGAAATATTCATTTAGTGTCTCACCCACTCCCTCTAGTTCCACATATAGATGGCCTTGTTGATCTTTAAGAGGCCCTATGCACTCCCTAGTTACTGTTTGGCCCTTAATGTACTTAGAATCTCTTAGGATTCTCCTTAACCTTATTTGCCAAAGCCATCTCGTGTCTCCTTTTTTGCCCTCCTGATTTCCCTCTTAAGTATACTACACTCCCTATTGTCGTCCAGGGATTCACTTGATCCCTGCTATCTATACCTGACATATGCCTCCTTTTTCTTGACCAGATCCTCAATATCCCTAGTCATCCAGAATTGCTTACACCCACCAGCCTTGCCCTTCACTCTAACAGGAACGTACGCTCTCTGAATCCTCATTTACACATTTTTGAAAGCTTTCCATTTTCCAGCCGGCCCTTTACCTGTGAAAATCCTCCCCCCAGTTAACTTTTGAATGTTCCTGTCTAATACCATCGAAATTGGCCTTCCTCCAATTTAGAACTTTAACTTTTAGATCCAGTCTATCCTTTCCCATTGCTATTTTAAAGCTAATAGAATTATGAACACTGGCCCCAACATGCTCCCCCACTGAAACCTCAGTCACTTGCCCTGCCTTATTTCCCACGAGTAGGTCAAGTTTTGCTGTGGGATAAGTTTGTTTTTCTCAAATCACATTAACTTCTTTTGTGAATCACTTCAAACCTTAGTTTATGGGATTGTCCATCCCTATTTGCTCATGAATTGAGTGGCCCCACAAGGCTGGTTCAGACAGCAGTTAAGAGTTGACCATGTTGCTGTTGTTTTGCAGTCATATGTAGGGAAGGAAATCTGCTGGCCTTTGCTGAAGGGCATCCGTGAACCAGTGAGCTTTTACAACAATCAATAGTTATGCACCCACCTTTCCTTTTTATTAATTGAATTCAAACTTTGCAATCTGCCATGACGGGATTCAATCCCAGGTCCCCAGAATTAAAATAAAAACAAAAAACTGCAGGTGCTGAAAATCTGCCATTAAAAAGAGCAGAAAGTGCTGGAAAAACTCAGCAGGTCCGGCAGCATCTGTGGAGAGAGAAACAGAGTAAACATTGAGTCTGTTGTGATTCTTCTGTTCCATAGATGCTTGTTTTTAATTCCCTATGACATTTGTCTGGGTAGATTTAGCTCAGTTGGTTTGCAATGCAAAGTGATGCCAGCAGCATGGGTTCAAATCCCAGAGCAGCTGAGGTTACCATGAAGGAGTCTCCTCCTCAACCTCCCCTGAGGTGTGGTGACCCTCAGGTTAAACGACCAACTGTTATCTCTCACTAATGTGACAGCAGGCCTATGGTCGGACTATGCTGACCTTTAGTCTGTCGGGGACGTGCTGGGTGCTGGGGGGCCTGGGCTGGATGCTGCCACAGGGATTGGCACGGAGGGCGGCAGTAGACGTCCAGCTCACAGCCACTGCCATCCAATGCCTTAAAACGGCAGTGCTCGGACCTGACGTTGTGCACCAGCTGGAGGATGCTCAGATGTACGGTGGGATCCCGTCTGCGCGTACCCCTGCCCGGACGGAATTTCACATCGGCCCGGGGATCCCGTACCTCCCCGCGGGAGCCTGTGCCCCACAACCTGAGCTGCCTCCAGAACATAGGTAGTATGGATTAGAGAGGGGCGAAACGGCGGACCCTGTACAGACTGCTGCTGTACACTATCCATCTCTTCTCCTTCACCCACCACCCGGGCACACCTTACAGTGCCCATTTATCACCAGGCAGCGGGGATCCCCAGTGGAGGGCTCTCTACGCAGGAGTCCTCCCCCTTTCCCTCGGGAATCTGGGGGCGGAGGGTGTTGCACACAGCAATCCCATGTAACCGCAGATTGCGGTGGTTCGTGGTCTCCCAGCCCAACTGTCTGTTTTGTGGCGCTGTGGAGTCCGTGGACCTTGTGGATATTGGGTGTGGGTGTTTGCACTCCCTTTTTGGTTATCTTAAAGACCTTCTCCTCTGCTTTTGGTGACACTTCAGCTCCTGATCTTTGGGCACCAGGTGCGGAGGGGTACGGGTGGGTCAGAGGATCCCCTCGTGGGTCTGCTCCTGGGCCTGGCCAAGCTGATCTTTAACAGGTCCAGGCAGCGGGCTGTGGAAGGGTTCATTTACACTGACTGCCTGCCCCTCTTTCGAGCTCGGGTGTCCCTGGAAAAGGAGCACATGGTGTGCACCCACAGTCTCGATGCCTTTAGGAAGAGGTGGGCACTGCGGGGGGTTGGGGTGCTTTATCTCCCCTTCCAATTCTATTTGGATTTGATCCCTACCCTCCCCTTCAATTTCTTTTTCATGTCAGCATTGCCCTTATCCAGCTTTGGTTTTACTGGTTCCCTGGCCACATGGGTGTTTTCCTGGTGGCGGAAATATTGAATAAATTCTTTTGCACAATGGGTGTACACTGAGTATCTGCACTTACACATACACACACACACACACATACACACACACACAGATATACACACACACACACTCACACACACACACACACATACACACAACATGGCTGCTGTGGGGAAAAACAAGATCTAAGTAGTGTGGGGATAACAGAAAGAAAAGGAAAAAGAAGAAATACAAACAGGGGATTTAAAATCTCCTAAAGAATTGGAAAATAAAAAGGAAAAAAAGCAACATTCAGTCTGGGATGAACAGTCCAGTGACATGACCATTACCCTAGGCTGAAATAACTCCACAAGAGGCCGGTATCCCATCACCAAGTCACCCTTTATTTACACATGAACAGTTCCCTGACTACTGTACTACCTCATACAGTGTCAGGCACCATCTTTTCCTTTTTCATCTGATTGGACCAGGTTAACAGCCCCAATCAGGGAACTCATATTCTATGACGCCCAGCTGGCTGATCTCCTTACAATCATCAAATCACCCTTCCCCCCACAGCCCCCAACTCCAGGCTGGTCCTTATTTCTTGGACAGCCTCCCTGGGGCGTTTTAGCACTGGGTCAGGTTCCTCCCAACTCGGTCGGCAATGCACAGAGCTTGCACCTTGCACCAGGAGCGCCTCAGTAGAATTCTACTCCTCGTCCAGCGGCAAAGACATCAAGGTGGCTCCATCCACCACGTCCACCTGATTCAGAGGGGCCTTGGCCAATTCTTGATGGAGATGGTGAGCCCTTGGGTTCCGGCAGCATTTCCAGTGGTTCTGAGGGGCAGGGCACATTTTGCTCCCACATCGTTTGTGAGAATTTGCGGCTTTCATACAGTCCATGTGCTTGCTCAGGACCATCGCACCTTCCCAAACTTTATGTGTCACAGTTCTGACCTTGCTTTGACCATGCCTTACCCCTGTGGGGCCATCTCCATGATTCTTATAAACTTTGTTCCTTGTGTTCCTAATGCCGTTTCACCCTCTTCCGCCACCCAAAGGATTTCTGGGTATTTAATTAGGACTTCGCTCAGGCAGCCATTTTCTATTCAAAAAATGTTCAGCCAATCAAGGTGAATCTCTCACAACCAATTTTGTCCCATGAATCTTGGGCCTGAGCCTTTTACTATAATCACTGTAACTAAACCAACTGCTTTTCAAAAGAGACCAGAACCAAAGTTGTACCCTTACACAGAAACATGGTTGAGGTAAGGGCTGGACTGACAATTTAACATTCTGGAGAAATATAGGTGAGACAGAGGAGAGTGCACCAAGTTGGTGGTGTAGCACTATTAATTAAGGAGTCAATGACTGCAATAAGGAGAGATGATATCTTGGAAGAGTCCTCAAATGATGCTTTGTGGGTAGAACTTAGAAATGCTACTTTACTGGGAATGTATTATAGGCCCCCAAAGAGTCAGCAGGAAATAGAGGAGCAAACATGTAGACAGTTCACAGAGATGTGTTAGAGTAATAACTATACTAGGGGATCTCAACTTTCCCAAGATAAATTGGCGTAGTCATAGTGTTAAGGGTTTAGAGGATCTGGATTTCCTGAAATGTATCCAGAGGAGTATTTTGTATCAATGTGTAGAAGGCCCAATAAGGGTCAGTGCAGCACTGGATCTGGTTCTGGGGAAAGAAGCTGGACAGATGTTTGATATGGCGGTGGGGAAACATTTAGTCAATAGCGACCACAACATGGTACAGTTTTGTACAAATTTCTTCTGAACAAGGAAAAAAATAGCCTGCAAAAGAGGCTTTGGATTGGGGGAAGGCAGATTTTATTAAAATAATGCAGGATCTGGCCACAGTAGACTGGGAACAGCTCCTTATGGTGAAGGCTACAGTGGAGAAATGGGGACGGGGGCATGCAGAAAGAACTGGGGAGAGTACAGGTCCAACATATACCCTTTAGAGGGAAATGTAGGAACAATAGGTTCAGAGAACTATGGATGTCTAGGACAATTCAGGACTGGATAAAGAAGAGTAAGGCTCTTAGCAAGTCCAGAAGGAGAAATTCAGCTATGGCCTTAGAGGAATACAGAAAACTTAAGAAAGCAATTAGAAGGGCAAAAAGAGGCATGAGAAAGGACTTGCAAACAGGATTAGGGAGAATCCTAAGCTATTTTATTAATAAATTAAAAGGAAGAGGTTAACCAGGGAAAGAGTAGGACCCATTAGGAATCAAGGGGGCAACCTGTGTGTGAAGCCACAGGATATTGGAAAGGTGTTGAATGAATACTTCTGTTCATCTTCACGCTGGAAAAAAAGAGAACGTAGGTACGGAATTCAGGAAAAGGGACTGTGAGAAACTTGAGCAGTTTGAAATAAGAAATGGGGAGGTATTGGAGGCTCTGTCACTCTTAAAAACAGACAAATCCCCTGGCTTGGATGAATTGCATCCCAGGCTGCTGTGGGAGGTGAGACAGGAAATTGCAGAGGCTCAGACACAAATTTTCAATTCCTCTCTGGCCATGGGGGAAGTGCCAGAGGACTGCAGGATAGCTAATGTGGTTCAACGTTTTAAGAGGGGTGGTATAGATGAACCAGGAAATTATAGACCGGTGAATCTCACGTCAGTGGTAGGGAAACTACTGGAGAAAATTCTGAAGGAGCAAATTAATACCCACTCGGAAAGGCATAGGTTAATTAGGGATAGTCAGCAGGGCTTTGTCAGAGGAAGGTCATGCCTAGAAAATTTGTTAGATTTTTTTGAAAATGTGATCAAATGTCTTGATGAGGGAAGTTCAGTTGATGGAGTTTATGTGGATTTTATCAAAGCTTTTGACAAGGTCCCACATGGAATACTAATTGAGTAGGTTAAAGCACATGGAATTGATGGAAACCTAGTGAGATGGATCGGAAACTGGCTTGGTAATAGGACTGGAGGCCGGTGTCCAGCGGTGTACCACAAGGACCTGTACTGGGACCCTTATTATTTGTTATTCACACAAATGATATAAATGAAAATGTCGGGGGAATGTTAAGCAAATTTGAAAACGACACCAAGATTGACGGAACGGTTAATAGTGAAGATAATTGTAGGATACAGAAAGATGTAGATGGGTTGGTCAGATGGGCAGACCAGTCGCTGATGGTACTTAACCCCGATAAGTGTGAGGTGATGGACTTTGGAAGAACAATCAGGATGAGGGAGTATTTAAGGAATGGCAGGACACTGGGTAGCTCAGTGTAACAGGGGAATCTTGGGGTAATTAGATGGGGCTCTGATGTCGGGGGCGGGGCTCTGATGGCGGTTGCCGTGTGCTGGGGGCGGTCACCATGCGCAGGGGGCGGTGCCCGCGTGCAGGGGGCGGTCACCACGCGCAGGGGGCGGTGCCCGGCTGCAGGGGGCGGTCACCAGGTGCCGGGGGCGGTGACCGTGTGCTGGGGGCGGTCACCAAGCGCAGGGGGCGGTGCCCGGCTGCAGTTGGCGGTCGCGAGGTGCCGGAGGCGGGGCGCACCTGCAGGGGGCGGGGCCCTTCCGAAGGGGGCAGTGCCCGGGTGAAGGGGGCGGGTCCCGTGTGTAGGACTCGGTCGCCGGGTGACGGGGGCGGGGACCGTGTGCCGCGGGCGGGCGGTGTGACGGTGGGAGAACGCGGTCGTGGCGGTGATGCCGAGCGGTGTGAGGGGTGCTGTGCTGCCGGGGGAGCCGCTGTCGGTGTCGCGGTTCCGGGCCTGCTCGGCTCGCTGCTGTTTCCTGGCCGTTGCCGTGGGGACGGCGCTGGGCGGAGTGGCGTTCTGGTCGTGCCGGCGCCTCGTGCTGCGCTGGCTGGAGGGTCAGCAGTTCCGGGCCGGCCTGCTCCTCTTCAGCCTGGCCTTCATCCTCATCTCCTTCCCCTGGACCTGGGGATACACGCTGCTCAGCTTGGCACCGGGATACCTGTATGGCTTCCAGCGGGGGCTGGCGGTGCTGGTCTTTGGGGTGGCGGTGGGCACCCTGGCAGCTCATCTGGTTACCCAGCGCTGGCTGCTGGCACCCATGGGTGCCCTGGTCAGAGGGAATGCCAAGCTCAGTGCCATCATCCGAGTGCTGGATGGTACCAGTGGGCTTAAGGTGGTCTTCCTGGCGAGACTGACGCCCATCCCCTTTGGACTCCAGAACGCAGTCTTTGCTGTAAGTTGGCACTTGCGAGTTCTTTCTTGTCTCCTGTTCCTGTCTCTGCGACCTCCTCCACCCCACAACCCTTGGAGATCTCTACGTCTCTAGCTTCTTACCTGACCCTCTCTTCCTTTGCCCTGCCTTTTTGTTGTCGTTGGCCTTAGATTGGTCAGCTGGCTCATAATGCAGAGGGATGCCAATATCGCAGGCTCGCTTACCTGTCCCAGCTTAAGTCCCCTGAAAGCTCAATCTTCTCTACCTCACTGCCTGTCATCTCTCAAATGAGAAACAGTCTCCAGTTCTCTGGGACTATGGCCACTTTCACTGTGTATTCCTTGCTGAGCTTTTGAGTTTCCTGCTTAAGCCTTTCTCTTCCTTAAGATCTCCTTAAAACCAGCCTCTTTGACCAAGCTTTTGTTCATCTATCTTTGGTATCAAACTCTGTCCTATTAGTCTACTAGTTTTGTAACATGCAATTGTTGTTGTTAAAATAAGTGCTGTTTGAAGATATGACAGTAATCTTGGAAACTGATACAATGAAAATCACAGAAGAATCAGGAACGGAAGTAAGTTGTTTGGTTTCTCAGGCCTGTTCCATTATTAGAAAAGATTATTACTTATCTCTTTCTGCCAAATCCTTGATTTTCTTGAAGACCAAAAGTCTGTCCAACTTAGCCTTGATAGTGTTCTATGATTCAGCTGCTTTGACTGTCTGGGATAGAGAATTTCAAAGATTAACAGCTCTCCTTAACTCTCTCTTCACTGGGAGACTCTAATTCTGAAATTGTTTTTCCCAGTACCAGATTCCCCCACAAGAGGAGACATCCTCTCGCTATTTACCCTGTCAAGATCACTTCGAATTTAATGTTCCAATGAGATCACCCTCATTTTTCTAAATTCCAATGAGAATAGATTGAGGCTGCTCAGTCTTTAATTGTAGGGCAAGCGTTTCATGTCAGCAATGAATTGAATTGAATTAGCTTTATTGTCGCATATACTCAAATGAGTGCAGTGAAAAGTTTAGAAGTCGCCACTTATGGCACCATCTTGGGTACAAAGTACTTAGGTACAATTCTTCAGTAGAAGTTCTTAGGAAAATTAATTAGAAAATAAAGAAATAAGAAGTCCAGTTTTACAGATCATAGGAATAAACTAAAAAATAGAGAAATAAGAAGTTCAAAACAACAGTCCTTCCAACCCAGTCCATGCTGGCACCTAGCCTCCAGTCCTTACTGGGCTTCACCTCGAGAGTCTCGAGGCCGGGAGACAACTCTGGAATCACCTCAAGACCAGAAGTCCATGTTCGGGTCACACCAGACCAAAAGACCACCATGCCAGGCCGAAAGGATGCCTTGTTAGGTCCACACTGAGACTGAGAGTCCAAGTCTGCACTGAGACTGGGAATTCAGGACGTCACCTAGAAGAAAGAAGGGAGAAAAGAAAAACACGAAAGAGAGAGAAAAAAAAGAAATGAATGGAGCAGATAAGCTCTGGCTGAAATGTCCTACTTTGCCACCATCTTGGATTGATGAACCTTCTCTGAACTTCGAAGATATGCTACCCCCTCCTTAAAAGGGGGAAAGTAAGCAGCACTCTATGGTGTAGTCTCTCAAACACCCTACATGGTTGTAACAAGACTTTATCTTCCTAGAATTAAAGAATAACATTTTATTTGCCAAACTAAATCCTTGCAGTACCTACCCACTAGCATTTTGTGATTCATGCCATGTGATTCAGGATCATTTAAACATTAGAGGTCATTGTATCTTCATTCAAATCAGTGGTTAACATGTAGTTAGGAACATAGGATTTAGGAACGGGAGTAGGCAACTCAGCCCTTTGAACCCGCTCTGCCATTTAACATGATCATGGAAGATCTTATCTGGTCTCAACTCCACTTTCCTGCCTGCTCCCGATAGCCCTTTATCCTGCTTTTCATCAGAAACATATCCATTTCATTCTTGAATCTGTTGATTGATTCTGCCTCCACTGCACTCTGGGGCAGTGAGTTCCACAGATTCGCAATCCTCTAAAAGAAGTAGTTTCTCTTCATCTCAGTTTTGAACTTACCTCCTCCCACTCTATATCTATGACTTGTTCGAGATTGTCCCACAAGGGGGAACATCTGTTCAATGTCCATCTTATCAATCCCCATTAGCATTTTATATAGCTCAGTCAGATCCCCCCTCATTCTTCTGAACTCCAGCGAGTACAAGCCCAAGTTATTCAACTGCTTCTCTATAGCAGCCCTTTCATCCCTGGAATCAATCTGGTGGACCTCCTGTGAACTGCCTCCAGTGCCACCAAATCCTTCCTCAAGTACGGAAACCAAAACTGGACATGATACTCCAGCTGTGGTCTCACCAAGGCCTTGTATAATTGTAACAACACTTCTTTACTTTTATAATCCTGTCCTTTTGCAGTAAATGCCAGGACTGCATTTGCTTTCCTTATTATATGCTGCACCTACATATCCACTTTCTGTGATTCACGCACTGATCCCTCTGCATTGACACACTTTCAATCTGTTTCCCATTTAAATAATTTACCTTTTTATTGTTAAAACCTCACACTTAGAGTCATACAGCATGGAAACAGATCCTTCAGCCCAACTCTGGCCCATTCCCCTACCTTATTGATATCCATCTGTAAATTCTTTCTCTCTCATCACTGCCTGCTTTCCCACCTATTCATAGTATCATCCACAAATGTTGCTATGTTACCCTCTGTCCCTGCTTGCAGATCATTTATATAGCTGTAAATAGTTGAGGTCTGAGAACTGAACCCTGCGGCGTTCCATTAGTTGCAGTTTGCTATCCAGAGAAAGACCCATTTATCCCAACCCTCTACTTTCTATTGTCAGCCCACCCTGCTTCCTAGCCAACACTCTACTCCTAGCACCCTTGGAGTCTAACCTTCTGGATTGGTCTTCTATGCGGCACATTGTCAAATGCCTTCTGGAACTCTAGATATACCACATCTGTGGGATCCCCATTATCCACCTTGCTGGTTACATCCTCAAAGAACTCCAGCAAGCTTGTCAAGCATGACTTGCCCTGTGTGAAACCATGAATTGAGCTTTGTTTCTCCAAGTGTTCAGTTAGCTCCTTCTTTATGACTGACTTCAGCAACTTTCCCACAAGAGGTCAAACTAACTGGTCTAGGGTTTCGCACTTTTTGCCTATCTCCCTTTTGTTTTGATTAAGGGTATCACATTAGCATGTTTCCAATCCACTGGTACCTTTCCAGAATCCAGGGAATTTTGAATATCAGAACTCATGCATCCACTATCTCTGCTGCCACCTTCTTTAAGAACCATCAAGCTCCAGGAACTTGTCAACCTTTATTCCTATCAATTTACTTAATACCTTCTTCCTAATTTCACCAAGTTCCTCTGTAGTAACTGCAGTTTTTTGGAAAGGAAATATTATTTTCCACTGTGAAAACAGAGACAAAATATTGCTTTGGCGTCTCTGCAGTTTCTGAGTTTCCCATTACTACCGCGCCATTTTGGTCCTCTAAAGGGCCACCATTTAGTTTCACTAGTCTCTTGTTATATATTGATAGAAGCTTTTAATATCAGTGCTTATGTTTTCTGCTGGTTTCCTTCCGTAGTTCGTCTTAGCTCTTTTGAGTTTGTCTTTAGTAACCCTTTGTTGACATTCAGAGTTCGGTCAATCCTCCAGAGTGCCACTACCTTGTGCAGTTTGATATGCCTTAGATTTTGCTTTTATGTTATCCTTGATTTCTTTGTTAAGCCATAGATGATTTTTATAATTCCTCTTCCTCTCGGGTATACTTTACATGAGAGGTATTTAGCATCTGCCTAAGCATTTGCCACTGGTCTTTAACTGTCCTGCCCTTCAGTATTTTTGCCAAGTCCACTTGAGCTAACTCCTTCCTCAGGCCTGTATAATTACCTTTGCCCAGCACTAAAATTCTTGTATGTGACTGTCTTCATCCTTTCAATTTGAATTTGAAACTTTAACATCTTGTGGTCACTCCATCCAAGAGGATCCTTACTGCAAGACCATTTACTTGATCCTTCCTCATTACGTAATACCAAATCGAAAATAGCCGAAGGGCCCACAGTGTGAACCTGTACCCACCCCAATCTCAGGAGAGTAGCAGTTGGAACCCCATATTTTCTGTCAGCCAGGATGAAAAGGAAAGTGAAATTAACAGACTTATTTGCAATTTTCTGTGTTTCCCTTCTGCACTGGTTGGGAAGTGCTGAGTATGCATGTTAGAGGAGGACAAAACTAAATTCATCTGTAATTATGCCCCAGATTGAATAGTATTCCCGCAAAATCAATGACCACTTGTCCAAACACAGGAGAGGCATTCATGTTGCTGCATCACTATCACCAAAAGAAATGGTGGACAATCCATAAAAAAAGTATTTTCAAAACCTCGGCCCTGAGTTTCAGAGGAATGGCAGTCGCACGGATTGTGACTCAGCTCCAGCTTTACATTAAGAAAGAACTTTGCATAGATGAAGAGTTTCTGATCAGGGCTCCTTGAAAAATATGGAGTTGTTTAAATGTGACCAGTCCCTCATAATGCAAGGGAAGGCAAACTGTGCCCTATTTTCACAGCAATCAGTCGCTGTATTCTGTGACTTAAAGATCCAGCATCACAGGCAGCCACTTCGAAAGCTCCTATGGAACTGTAGGTATGTAAGGGTAAGTGAGAGGTTAGATATCAGTTGGATAGGGGATAGCCTGCCATGAAGGAAGAGTGCCAGAAACAAGTTGGCAAAGGGGCTAGGTAGATGAAGCGTTTTAGGGTAGGTCAGGAGATGTTTGGTGTGTGACAGAAAGCGGGAGTGGTGTTGGGATGGCAGTAGAAGGAGGGTAGAGGGTTGAGTCTCGGGGGAGAGGTAGAATGGTGTCAGGGCCCAGGAGTAAATTGGGTTTGTCAGATCCTGTGGTTAAAAGGGATCTGTTGGGCCCTGAGTGGAGTGGGGGCAGTGGTGTGTTTGTTCCAGGGACGGGCAAGTTCGGGTCCCAGGGGTAGATGCAGTGTTGGCACCAGGTCTGGAAGATATAGTTTAGGGTGTGTGGTAGACTTTCTGCCAGTTGTATAGATTTAGACTAGGTTTTTAATAGTCTTAACTTTTCCTCAGGAACTTAACTGTTGCAGAACCCTCTGACTTCTCTGATTTAAATACGTACATTCAGAAGTTTTCAGGTGCTGGGGAATTGCCCATTGGAATCTTCAATTCCTCCACATTTCCCTCGGAGTGTGCTATGTGGGAGATTCTGCAGGATTCCCACACACAGTTCCCGTTGACACTGCAGGAGCAACTGTTTGGCCATTAGAAAATCTGGGTGTTTGGTCACCTCAAACCTGGCACTTGAACTGGGGGAGTGCTGCACTGTCAGAAGTGCCATTTGCAAAGGAGGCTGTTATGATATTCTCTGTTTTAGCATGTAACTGATCTCAGGGGTCACAGAAATCACTGCCGCCACCATTGAAATTCTACACCCTTCTGAAACCCAACTGCATGTAGCAAGTAGGTATCTGGAGACTTACTCTTCTGCCTCGAGCCTAGATGAGTACATAGCTTTGGCTGCTTCTAGTAAAACCTTCTTGTGTTCCTTGACTTCATGTTTACTATAAGCTCTACAACGCAGTAGGCGTGACCATGGAGACCGAGCCAGGATGTGTCTTTGCCCATCGCGGAATTCAGCTGGAGAACAGCGGCGCCAGGCTCTGTTTCAGAGTGGCAGCTTGGCGTAAAGAACAACCAGCAACTTTTGTCTCACTTAGCAGTGCAGAAGGCAAGGAGGCAGCTTATGGCTATGGGAGCACTGACATTCACCAGGATTGAATTGGGCTTCCATTCAGTTCACCCACAGAATAAAACGGTGACTTTTCTCTTCAACTGTGGATCTGATCATCTCACCCACAGCTGGTGTGCACACCTTGTCCTGGACCAACATTAGTACCAAAACAACTGTAATACACTGTTCCCTGCCATGGTCACACACTCCTGGATGGATGTACTAAGACGGTCCTGCATCAAAGGACACACGAAGCACAAAGAAATGTTACTGAGTTGTCCCATATCCCGAGGCTGCAGCTGATGCACCTTACAACCTCACTATCTCTGGAGCAATGCAGAACACAGTGAGCATTCACTGCATTCATGCCCTACATAAGTATCCGCACTGATGGCACTGCCACTCCTCAAGACTGTGAACGTTTAAGCTGATCCCTCCACTCGGCTCCACACTTGTGAGATTTGTGAGAGGCCATAGGCGAGGAGCAGGTGGAGGTGTAACACACCTTGTAGAGCCTCCTGAGAAGAAGCTGCCAAGGTGCCTGTCTATCACTCCATCTCCTTGTGGGTGCTTGCTGGCATTACCCTTTCTCCTTGAGAAGAATGGGCACTCAGAGGGAGGATCGAGGTGTCTGGTGCCATTTTCCCTTGCCAAGGATACTCAGTGTCACTGTTCTTCCTGCTGGACCTGAGTCTCCACAGCAGCCGATGCTGTTTCTTTGAGGAGAGCCAAGTGACCGGGTTCCAGGACCGCTGCAGGCCGTCCTCCATCTTCATACCTGCCTGCCGCTCCCCTGCCCCCCTCAAGCTGCAACCTGAACCTATCAGTTATGGCCAAGTACAGGAACACATCTGCCTGGCACACAGCAGCTACCTCAGGCTCCCCTCCCTTCACTGACGTCACATGTCGGTGATATGTCCACCCAACTGTGAGTCTAAGCTGGCTAATGTCCACACCGTGGTGACTGTCTCTGTTGGAGAGTAAAGGTAAACATGGTGTTGGTGTTTCCTCTGCAGGTTCACAGGCTTCCTCCTCAGACATACTGGTGTAGAGGGTCTCAGGCTGTGGCCTCTTCTACTAGGCCTGGTGCTGGCTGCCATTAGTGCCTACAGGAGAGAAGAGGGAGAATTAGTTGGTGAAGATGCAGAATATATCATACACATCGAGGTGTGTGCCTTTATGCGCATCCGAAAGGAGAAGAGCACTATATGTTGCTCACGGGGCTTTGGGGCCATTGCTATCCCTCTGTCATGAGAGGAATAGTTCCCATTCTTTTCTGTTGGCCCTTCCTCAGAGGAGGTGAGGATCTTTATGTCTGGCACCATCTCCACTAGTCCTGGCCCCCTCAGCTGCAGTGAGAGAGAGAAGGTTTGAATCTGGTGGCCGTGTGCCTGGGAGCAGGGTTTGTGAGGATGTATAACCATGCCACAGTCAGTGAGTAGGAGGTACAGTGCCTCAAAGTTTGAGAGTATGAGGTAGGTGGAGCTCCAGAGTGCATATGATGTGTCTGATACAGTCTCTGCCTTTTGTGAGATCCCTGTGCAGAGGGAGAGTTAGACTAAGCAATGCTTCTGAGAGTATGAGTTGGCACAGAGAAGATGGTGCCACTTAATATTCATTTCCTTACACCACCAGTTCATGAAGGGCAATGGTGTGGAGTCTCTCTGCTTTTTGAGCCCAGGTCAGACAGGTTCGATGAGGTGGCCTCCTGGTATCATCCCCCGTGAAGATGGCCTCTATTCTGTCCCTCACTCCATGCAACGGTAGCTGTACCAAAGCATCACTGAGCTCGGCAGAGAGTTTCTGTCACTTAGCGGGTATTTCTCGGGTGTTGTCACCACAGAAACTCCAGGCGAGTGAAGTGGTGCCCAGTTGCTGTTTAAGTATGGAGCCAGAGCCTGTCTCTCAGGAAAGTATGGCCAGGGACGAGAACTTTCTCGTTGCTTGCTACATCTGATTCACGAGTCTTTCTCGTGACATCTTGATGTACGCACTTGATGAGGTAAGAAACACGTACCTATGTGACTTGAACTGTACGTTGGCCAATATGATGCCATCTTGCAAACATATTTGCACTCCACAAGTACTTAAGCACAAGTAAACCCCACATTGTTTGTTGGTTTGTTGATCCACACCCATAACCTTTGGATCAAATGAGATGTGACATTACTTCCTTCGCTTTCTTAAACTGGTCCTCGAAACACGGAGGTGGGCACAGAAGACCCCACTCTTCTTGAAGAAAGGAAGGGGGGCTTCCTTGGTAAATAAAAACGGAAACAGCTGAAGAAACTCAGCAGGTCTGGCAGGAACTGTGGAGAGAGTAATAGAGTTAATGTCTCGAGTCCAGTATGACTGCTCTTCAAAATGTTGCCAAAGAAATCAGAAGAAAATGTCCAGGAATACAACACACTCACCATTGCATTACGGAATTGAAAGTGCTGGCACTATAATGGCACCCGGTCAGGTATCACTTGGGCTCTCTGGGTGAATACTTTCAGTTAACCTTTCTGGCCCTTGCCCAGCTAGCCTGCCTCCCTCAGACACCCTTGGCCAACCACCTTGACTGATGCCCATTACCCTCCAGTTTCCCTCAGTCATCTTCTATGCCCCATACAACTTAGACCGCTGCCACCCAGTGTCACTCATGGTCTGGTGTAGATGAATGCTTCCCAAAGGAGGCAGAACAGCAGCTACTCGTGTCAAAGTGCAGTACCTCACCTGTTGCGCATTGTTTTTGCAGTTGAGGCCACTTGTAGCGAACATGGATTTGGATGAGTTTGTCTCTTAATGTTCAGGTTTGACATGTAAGTACACAACAAAGGGCTTCCCACCACACACTGTTACAAAGCTCAGCCTGCCTTTAAAGTTCGGCGAATATAGTTGCAAATTTTCATCCCAACATTGGGAACCTGGTTTTTGGCACAATTGAGTACCATTACCCTCCTTGTTTCTCACCCCTGAAGGCAGCACAAGATTCATTTGTACGTCATTTATCTACAATTATCAGTCAAACTAACAATTCAAAGAGGTGATAGTATAAAAAGAAGACAGTTTGGTAGCTGGTTTCTCAGGGCATGTTTTATCACTAATCCCTCAGCAATAACAATTTCACTTCATTAAAGCTTTAAGCCAGTTCTGAGGAAGGGTCACTGGACCCAAAATCTCCGCAGATGCTGCCAGACCTGCTAAGCTTTTCTAGCAATATCTGTTTTAGTTTCTGATTTCCAGCATTCACAGTTCTTTCAGTTTTTGCCAAGCTTTAAAACAGAGAGCCACTCAGACATGGTAGCAACACTGTACTGGATTCTGAGCGAGTGGTTCACTTGCCATTATACAACTGTGATCTGTTCTGGAGTGGGACAGGCAGAAAGTAAAGGTTGGTGGTGTAGCTTTGTCAGTACGAGCAAAAAAAAATCTTGGATCAGAAGATGTAGAATCCATTATGGGTGGAGGTAAGAAATAACAAGGGGAAGAAGTCACTGATATAGGCCTCCTCACAGCTGTATGGCAGGACAGAGATTAAATCAGGAAATATTGAGGGCACATAAAAAGGCAGTACACTAATTGTAGGTGACTTTAACCTCCATGTAGATTGAGAGAGTCAGATTGGCAAAGTTAGCCACAAAGGAAAATTCATAGTGTACTCACGACAGTTTCCTAGAATAATACCAGGGATCAGGCTATTTCAGATCTGGTGATGTGTAATGAGGCAGGTTTAACAAATGCTCTCAGTAAAAGATCTCCTAGGAAACAGTGACCATAACATCGTAGAATTTAGCATTCAGTTTTGAGATGGAGAAACTTCAGTCGAAAACAACCTTGTGAGCTTAAATGAGGGTAATTACAAAAGAATGGAGAGGACCAGGGAAGGAGTTTAGCAGCAAAGATGCTTGAGGAACAATGGCAAGTGTTTAAGAAAATAGTTCATTGCTCATATCAAACATATATCTCAGTGAGGAATAAAGATTCTAAGAGAATAAACCAGCCACGATGAACCAACTTAAAGGTGCATCAAATTGAAATAAAAGACACCTGTTGTGGCAGAGATTAGTGGTAAGCTAGAGGATTAGGAAAGTTTAAAAGTCAAGAAGACAACCAACAAAAAGAGAGAGAAGATTAACTTTGCAAGTAACATGAAGACAGACAGCAAGAGCTTCTTAAGGTAAATAAAAAGGAAGAGGAAAGCCAAAGTGAACATAGGTCCCTTTGAAATCGAGGCCGGGATAATAATGTTGGGGAACCAGAAAATGACAGAGGAGTTGAATAAATGCTTTGCATCAGTATTCACAGTAGAAGCTGCTACTAATCAAGGAGGAAGGGAAAATCATGAGGGGCATAAATAGTGTGAATAGCCGTGGTCCTCTTCCAGGGGCAGGAGCGTCCAAAACTAGACGGCATAGGTTTAAGGTGAGAAGGGAGAGATTTAAAAAGGACATCGTGGGCAACATTTTAATTCAGAGGGTGGTGCATGTGTGGAATGAGTTGCCAGAGGAAATAGTAGAGACAAATATAATTACAACATTTAAAAGACGTGGACAGGTACATGATTAGGAAAGACTTAGAAGGGATATGTATCAAATGCAGACAAATGGGATTAGTTCAGTTTCGGATACATAGTTGGTATGGATGAGTTAGAATGAAGGGTTAGTTTGACTCTATGAAAGAAAAACAACAGTTGTTTGAGAAAAAGTACCAGGGAAATGAATGGGGCTAATGACCAGTAAGGTCTTGGGACCTGATGGGGTACATCCCCAGATATTAAGTAGTGGCAGAGATGGTGGATGCACTTGTGGCAATTTTCCAAGAATCCTTAGATTCTGGAAAAGGTCAGAGGGTTGGAAAACTGCCAGAGTAACACCATTAATTAAAAAGGGATGGAAACAAAAAGCAGCAGGAGATGAGGATAATGAATGTAGTAAACCAAGTTAATCATTAACACATAAATAGGTGAGAAGGCAAGTGGTGAGGATGACACATAGAGTCTGCAGAGGGATAAAGGCAGGTTGAGTGAGAGGGCAAAAACTTGGCAGATGGAATATAATGTGGGAAATGAGAGCTTATGCACTTTGGCAGGTGGAATAGAGGAGCTGAATATTATTTAAATGGAGGAAGACTGCAGAAAGCTACAGAACAGAGGGGTTTGGCAGCCCTCATGCATGAATCACAAAATGCTAGTATTCAATTTCAATAGGTAATTGGGAAGGCAAATGGAATGATTGCCTGATTTCAAAGAGAATAGGGTATGAAAGTAGACAGACAGGTGGCTGGAAGAGCACAGCAAGCTGGGCAGCATCTGGAGGAAAGGAGCAGTCAATGTTTCAGGTATTACTGCTCCTTTCCTCCAGATGCTGCCTGGCTTGCTGTGTTCTTCCAGCCCCCTGTTTTTTTCACCTTGGATTCCAGCATCTGTAGTTTTTTTTGTCTCTATAAAGGTAGGGACGTTTTGCCAAAACTATACAAACCACTGGTGGGATACTGTGAACAGTTTTAGACCCCTAATCTAAGGAAAGATATAATGGGATTGAATGCAGTCCAAATAAGGTTCACTTGGCTGATACCAGCTATGGAAGGAACATCTTATGAGGATAGGTTAAGTAAATTGAGCCTGTACTCATTGGAATTTAGAAGAATGAGAGGTGACCTTATTGAAATACACAAGGCTCTTGGGGAGCATGGCGTTAAAAGGTCATTTCCCCTTGTGGGAAAGTCTAGGACCAGAGGATATAATCTCGGCATAAGGGGTCACTCATACAAGACAGAGATGAGGAGGAATTCCTTCTCTCAGAGGACAGTGAATCTATGGAATTCTTTACTGCAGAGGGCTGTTGAGGCGGAGCTATTAAGTATATTCAATGCTTAGATAAACAGATTTTTAATCAGTAAGAGAATCAGGGGTTATAGGGAAAAGGCAGGAAACTGGAGTTGAAGATTATCCGATCAGCCATGATCTCATTGAATGGCAGAACAGATTGAATGGGCTGAATGGCCTACTTCTGCTCTTACATCTTATGGTCTCATGGGACTGCAGTTTCAATGGCATAACAGCCCAGCTTAATTAGGCAAAGGAAGGAAAATGTAACCTCTTCAGGATTGCATTTAATTAGGAAATAATTTTGTACAGCATCATTCGTGACCTCAGGATAGCCCAAAGCATTTCACCACAAATTAAGTAATTTTGAAGTGTGGTCACATTGAGCCAAGGAATTAACCCTGGTTCAATGGAGAGTGCAGGTGGTCATGCCAGGAACAGAACCAGGCATACCTATAGATGGGATATCAACATGGTGAAGCTACCAAACAGGATTACTTGCATGTTAACACCATAAGCAGCATATGATACACAGAGTTGAGTGATTCCACAACCAGCAGATCAGATCTAAGCTCTGCCACATCCAGTTGTGAATGGTGGTGGACAATTAGACAACTCACTGGAGGAGGAGGTTTCACAAATATCCCCATCCTGAATGATGGAAGAGCCCAGCATATCGGTGCAAAAGATAAGGCTGAAGCATTCCCTGCAGTATTCAGCTAGAAATGCCGATTAGATGATCCATCTCTGCCTCCTCCAGTGGTGCCCAGCATTACAGATACCAGTCTTCAGTGAATTCAGTTTACTTCACATGATAACGGTTGGACACATTGGATACAACAAAGGTTATGGGCCCTCACAACATTCTGGCAATATTACTGAAAACTTAAGCTCCAGAACTTGCTGCTACCGTGGCCAAGCTGTTCCAGAACAGTTACAACACTGGTATCTAGCCGATAATGTGGAAAATTGCCCAAGTATGTCCTGTACACAAAAAGCAGGACAAATCCAATCGCCCCATCTGTCACCTCTCGATCACTCTTAATGTGAAGGCGGGACTCCATCGACACAAGGACTATGTAGTGGTTACTGTTGCCGATATTGTCATGGACAGATGCATCTGCAGCCAGAAGATTGATAAGGAAGAGGCCAAATAAGTTTTCTCCTCTTGTTACCTCCCTCACCACCTGCTGCAGACCAGTGTAGCAGCTTTGTCCTTTAAGACCTGACCACTGTCAGGTCAGTAACGCTGTCGCCAAGCCACTATGGTGCTGGATATTGCAATCCTTTACCCAACTTTGCCACTCTCAATGCTTCCTCCAAGTGTTGCTTATCATGGAGGAGTACTGATTCATCAACTGAGGGCAGATGATACCTGGTGATCAACAGGAGGTTTCCTTAACCATGTTTAACCTGGTACCATGAGAGTCAGGAGTCGATGTTGAAGACTCCCAGGGCAACTCCCTTCTGTCTGTGCACCACTGTGCCATCACCTCTGTGTCTGAACTGCCGATGGAACATGACATGTCCAGGGATGGTGGTGGTGGTGTCCGAAGCATTGTCTGTACGATATGATTCTGTGAATATGACTATGTCAGGCTTGTACTTGACTAGTCTGTGAGACAATTTTCCCAATTTTGGCACTAGCCCCCAGATGTTAGTAAGGAGGACATTGCAGGGTCAACAGGGCTGTTTCTGCTGTTGTCTTTTCTGATGCCTAGGATGATGCCTGGTGGGGTCTGTACAGTTTCATTTCTTTGTTGAGATTTTGTAGCGATTGACACAACTGAGTGGCTTGCATTTCAGAGGGCAGTCGAGAGTTAACCACATTGCTGTGTATCTGGACTCGCATGTAGGCCAAACCAGGTGAGGATCTCATATTTCCTTCCCTGAAGGTCATTAATGAGTCAGATGGGTGTTTCTGACAATTGACGATGTTTTCATGGCTTCAGTAGATTCTTAATTCCAGACTTTTTTTTTTAAAATTCAAATTCCACCATCTACTGGGACAGGAATCGAACCCCAGTCCTCAGATCATTAGCTGAACTTCTTGACTAATAGGCTAGCGATAATACCACTAGGCTGTCAACTCCCCTATCATCAGGCTTGGAAATATATCGTTGTTCTTCCAAGGTTACTGGGTCAAAATCCTGGAATTCACTCTAAGGGCCTTGTGTAGGACCTGTAGCACACCAATTGCAATGGTTCAAGAAGGCAGCTCACCACCACCTTCTCAAGGTCAGCCAGTAAACATTGGCCAGCCAGCAACGGCCACATCCCTTGGTTTCTAAATGTTTGTCGGTTTCAATCCAGTGGTGGCACACTCTCCTGTCAATCAGAAGGATATGGCCATTTTGTTTCAAAAGCTTCGGCACAATCCCTGCTAGTATTTCACTGCATTGCTGAGGGAGGGTTTCACTCTGAGGCACTGTCTATTAGAAGAGACATGATACCTGTTTAGGAAGCTATACAATAACCCCTGGGGTATTATTTGAAGAATTTTACGAATGTCTTGGTCAGTATTCCTCTGTCAGCCTCATATGGATTAAATCATCCATTAATTTCCTGCATGATTTATTTAGTATCTAACCTTGTGCTGTACCTATCGTGGGAATGTTTGATGGGGATAGTGTAGCGAGAGCTTTACAGTGTATATTTAACCCTGCGCTGTGTCTGTCCTGGGAGTGTTTCATTGGGACAATGAGGAGGGAACTTTGCTTTCGAGCTTTAATATCAGTTTCAAAGAGTAGGATATCTGTCTTTCTTTAAGAGTGGTGGATGCTTTATTCTATATGTATCCTTGTGCTGTGTCTGTTCTGAAAGTGTTTCATGGGGGCAATGTAGAAGGAACTTTACTTTTAGTTTAATAGTGGGAGCTTCACACTATCAAACCTGTGCTGTACTTGCCCTTGTGAGTGTTTGCTGGAGATAGTGTTAAGGGAGATTTAATTTCAGCTTCAATAAGTAGAGGGCAGATTTACTCTTTTTAAAAGAGAGCAGGAAGCTTTACTATCTAATCCTGTGCTCTCCCTGTCCTGGGAGCTTTGAAGGATACATTGTAGGAGAGTTTTAGTCTGTATCTAACCTAGTTCTGTGCTTGTCAAAAAGACTTTCAGTTTAAGAAGGTAGAGAAAGCTTTCCTTTCAGTTTAAAAAAGTACAGGGAGCTTTAGTCTGATTCTAACCCCGTGTTGTCCCTGTCTTGGGAGTGTCTGGGAGTCGAAGGACCTTTACTTCCATTTTAAAAGCGTAGAGGAAGCATTATTTTGTAGCTGACCCAGTGTCATGGGGGGTGTTTGGCAGAGATACTGTAATAGGAACTTTAATTTCAGTTTAAAAGAATAGAGGGAGATATACTCAATATTTAACCCTTTGCTGTACCTGTCCTGGGAATGTTTGAAGAGGACAGTGTTGAGGAAGCTTTGCTTTCAGTTTATTTTTAGATTAAAAAGATAAAGAGAGCTTTACTCCGTATCTAACCTCTGCTGTTTTTATCCTGGGAGTGTTTGATCAGGACAGCGTAGAGGTAGCTGTACTTTTGGTTTAAAGGTATAGATGATGCCTAACTCTGTATCTAACCCCTGCGCTGCACCTGTCCTGGAAGTGTTTGATGAGGACAGTGCCGAGGGAGCTTTACTCTGTATCTAACCCCGTGCTGTACCTGTTCTGGGAGAGTTTGATAGGGACAGTCCTGGGGGCTCTTTACTTATAGTTTACTTTCATTTTAAAGAGTAAAGAAAATTTTACTTTTAGTTTAAAAGGGTGGAAGAATTTTTACTCTGTACATAAACGTGTGCTGTCCATGTCTTAGGAGTGTTTATTGGGGACAGTGTTGAGGAACCTTTACTCTCAGTTTAATCCCATGCTGTTGCCCATTGCAAGCCTTGACTTTAATGTAGTCACTGAATTAGGGATGGGCCTTTTTCTAATACACTTTCCCACTTGGACACTGTGGGTGAAGTGCTGGGGCTAATTGTCATCTTGGTGGTATTGAGCACGTGTTGTAAGTGATGCAGGAACCAGAGAGCCACAGAAACCGACCCCTCCACAAGATATGTTAGAAATGGCAGCAAACGAAACAGAGAGTTAGTGGTCAGCTGGTGATGTCAGGACACTTGCTCCCGCTACTCTGTAAGAAACTTTTATAATTTCACTTAAACTGGGAGGGCATGTGGGAAGTATCTGCCACCCATATTTATCCTGCCAGTGTAGAGACTTTACAGACCAACACCTGAAGTGGTGCACTTGTCATCAACTGGGTCCCAGTTCACATTTCAAATTAGGCCCCAGCTCCTCTAGGGAGTGTGTCTACATAAATTCAGACCCAGTCGGTTGGAGAGACTGGACAGTGTGAGAGTGCGGGTGAGGGGCTTTACATATGCTCATGGAACTCATCAGAAACCCTCCCCATCCACACTGTTCTACAGGGCTGGGGGAAGGTTTTAATATCAGGCCTTGGTATCTTGTTCCACATTGAAAAACACTATTGTATCCTGTATGGATTTGGCCTGGCAGAAGCTGGTATGAAGAAGGTGTCCATCTAGCACAGTTCGTAGTGACTATAAGTCAGCCTTCATTAGTATATTATTCCGCTGTAAGGAGCTCTTCTCACCATCAAGGCAGCCAAAAACATCCCTTTCCATTTTACTCATAGTTTCCTGACATAAAAAGAACTGTTCATTTCTGTCTGTTCATAGATATTATGCTGCAACATGTGATGCATGAGCAGGTTATCAGTTTCCCTAATTCTTCCATCAACCTATAGATAGAATGTCTCAAAAATCACAGTTTTTGATCCACTTGGAACTCTTGGCTAGTTTCTTTTTTTTTCCTGTCTTCATTACTGATCTAGACAGTGTTGTAAATCAAAAGAGATTTGAATAGAGGAAGATGAAAAACAGTCAGAATCCTGCATTCGAGGTGATATATCAGCTTGTTATCACTTGGATTTGGCACAGGACATAAAAATGGTCCCTTTTACATCCAATGCATACAGAATCAGAAAAAAAAAGGTTTTTACTCAGATCAGACAGTTTCCTATTTCTCCTTATGCCGTGACATTTGCAAGGACATCAAGTTACCAGCACCCTTGCGAAGATTCCTCCTTTTGAACCAATTATTACCCAGAGCACTGCTCTGAATTTTTCTGCTATAGGTTGCATGTCCTCAGAATATTGTTGATTGTCACACAGAAAGGAAGAAAAAGTAACTTAAGCAGTGTAATGTTGATTGCATTGTCAGCTAAAATTACCACCTTGTGACGTCTTTGTTACTCATATTAAATGTAATAATATCCTTGTATTAGAAATTTGAGGAACAGGAAACATTGACATGATTCACAAATACTCATTACTCATCAATGCATTGACACAATCAATCTATTATATGCAGTGCCTGAGATTGACTGTATAGAAAGTTGATGTGCAACAAACTCACTATTGTAAACTTGTTCCTGCTAACGTACTCAAGGTTGAGTAAAAGTCTCTGAGATGCTCTATCTTTATAGATAAATAACATTTCCCTAAAGTGCTATTATTTAGTAAACTTACTCCCATTTATAGGCAGTTAATACATGAGTAAATTTGCTTCATGCATCATTATGTCAAATAGCCATTGTTGCTGTCTTCCCCCAGCCGTGTATTTGTGTCAGTACTTTGTTCATCTTCTTTTGACATGAATAAGCACAGTTAGCTGATGCTGAATCTCTCTGGCAATATTCCCACTAGTGAACATTCCCTTCTCACATCTTTCCACTGTGAGCTGCAGTGCCTCTTCTGCAATTTTCAGTTTAGTACAGGAAAAGGGTGGAATCTAACTCCTTCATTTACTGGGAAAGGTTCTGGAATCCACATGCAATGAAAATTAAAAGTACTGAGACTGTGCAAAATATTTTAACAAACTGAATATTGCTCCATGCCCACCACATCACACAGCTGAATCTGTCTTTCCTTGCCAAGTTTAGTGATCAGGTTAGTGTAAGTAGAGGCATTCCAATTGGCCTGTGCCTTGGCTGATGGTGAGTTTTTAAGATAAAAAGGCCGGCCAGTGGTGTTGCTCATTTTTTTGTGTTGAAAAACCTGGCATACATGTGGTGTCGTCATACAGGAATACTCCCTCACTCCTCACTGGCTAGCTTTACAGATGGAGAATAATACCACATGGAGGTTGCTGGCCGGAGAGAGGCAGAGCAGAGTGGGGTGGAGAGAGAATACATTTTCTTTGAGAAAAAGGCTGTGACAGTGCTGATTTTGCAGATCAATTTATTGATGCTTAACATGAGAACAAGTTCTCATGATAATCTCATGTACATCAAATGTGGGATAGTGCATCTCCAGGTGAATACCAAACCCACAAACCACCCTCCCCCTTAACTCCCTGTCTTGGATGTATTCACATTGAAGCATCTGTGAGCCAGAAATAATTTCAGCAGTGCTGCTCTGCTTTCTCTCCACAGATGCTACCACACCTGACTTTTTCCAGCAATTTCTGTTTTTGGTTCTGATTTCCAGCATCGTAGTTCTTTTCTTTTTGTTTAGTGGTTCCTTATTTCTATAGTTTCCCATTCTCCCATCCACTGGATAGCATGAGATAGCAACCATTCCGAACATAAAAGTCAGAGCTGAAACCTGGAGGCCGCAGCACATCACTTGCCCTTCTGGCCCTCCATCTTGGGACATGTTCCACTGGCAGCAACTGCATGCGGCCCATCCATCCACCTGGACGTCCAGATGCCTGTCAGGAAAACAGACTGCCAACTTCCCTCTTTCCCACCCATCAGGGACAATTGTCACAAACTATGAAGGGCAACTCTGGATGGCCACTGCTTGACTGGGTTCACAGCTGGCCTTCAAAGATGTAACGGGCACCTAGAATCCTGGCAGGTCCCAGCTCTGGCAAGTACCTCTGCCTGTGGCAAGAGGGAAGGTATGATGAGCAAGGTGCCATAGGGGCATGGTTCATAGGTAATGAAGCAAGTTTGGGAAGGTAGCATTAGAAACCTAGATAGGACTTGAGTGAAATGGTGCTGAAACAGACCCTTCTGTCCAACTCATCTGTGCTGACCAGGTATCCTAAAATGAACTAGTCCTCTTTACCTGCATTTGGCCCATATCCCTGTAATTCGTTCCTATTGATGTACCTGTCCAAATGTCTTCTAAATGTTATAATTGTACCTGCCTTTACTGCTTCCTCTGGCAGCTCATTTCATACATGCATTCTGTGTGAAAAAGTTGCCCCTCATCATACCACTAATTTTTGGTTTCCTCCACAAACTTACTCACCATACCTCCTTTATTCTCATCGAAATTGTTCATATAAATGACAAGCATCAGTGGACCCAGAACCAATCCTTGCTGTACGCTGCTGGTCACATGCATTGAGTCTGAATAACTACTCTCTGTCTTCCATTATCAAGCCAATTTTGTATCCAATTGGCTATCTCTCTCTGAATCCCATGTGATCTAACCTTACTAACCAGTCTGAATCCTTCTGTGTAACTTGTCAAAATGGGCAGTAAAATTCACCCCACTAGAGTCTGCATTGAACTATAGATCAGTTAGTAAGTTGGCAAAAAGTTTGCAGATGAAGTGCAAAATGGAAAAATATAAGGTTGTCAACTTTGGCAGGAAGAACAGAAAACCAGAGTATTGTTTAAATAGAGAGACACTACAGAATGCTTCATCACAGAGAGACCTTGGCATTCTTGAACTTGAATCATAAAATGTCAGCAAACAGGCATAGCAAATAATTAGGAAGGCAAATGTAACTTTGGCCATTATTGAATAGGTGGAAAAGTAAGGGAGTCTTGCTATGAACGTACAGGCATTGGTAAGACCAAGACTGCATTTCTTGTACTGTTTGATCTTATTACTTAAGGATGCACATACTGGGAAGCATTTAATTAAAAAATAATCACTAGTGATTCCTGGGATGAAGTGCTGGGCTTATGGGAAAGGATTGAGCCTGGATTCTTTGGAGTTCATAAGAAAGCGAGGTGGTCTTATTGAAACGTGCAAGATTTTGAGGGATCTTGACAGGGCACTCATTGAGAGGACATTTCCCCTTGTAGGTGAATCTAGAACTAGAGAAAATGAGTTTAAAAATAAGGTGTCTTCCATTTAAGACTGAGTTGAGGAATAATTCCTTCTCTCAGTTGGTCATTAGTTTTTGTACGGTAGACACTAGGTCATTCAATATCTTCAAGGTTGAGTTTGATTGACAGGAGTCTCAAAGGCAGTGGGGAAACAGACCAGGAAAGTGACATCAAGGCCACAAACTGATTGAATCAATAAATAGTCTAGTCCTGCTTCCATTTCTTATGTCCTGATGTGCTTATTTATGTTCTTACCAAGGAGCCCCAAATAAAATTGAATTTGATATGGGATTTCAAGTGAAACTGTCCATTGTTTGGAGTCCAAGGAAGATTCTTGTAGTCATTAGAGTCCAATCTTCTCAGATCCAGGATTTTACTCAGGGGAGTGTCCTAGGCCCAACCATTTTCAGCTGCTTCATCAAAGACCTTCCCTCCATCACAGGGTCAGAATGGGATGTTGGCTGATGATTGCACAATGTTCAGTATCATTTGCAGCTCCTCAAGTACTGAAGCTGCAAGGGTCAAAAAGCAAAATGTCATGGATAACATTCAAGCTTGGGTTGATAAATGGAGAGTAACATTCGGATCAAATTGCTAAATTTTCTCCAGCCATCAACATCCTGGGGGTCATAATTGACAGAAACTGAACTGGAGCAGCCATATAAATGCTGTGACTACAAAAGCAAGTCCGAAGCTGGGAGTCCTGAAGCAAGTAACTCACCTTCTAATTGTGTGTGCACTATTTACAAGTTGCATGTCATGAGTGTAATAAAATACTCTCCATTTGCCTGGATGAATGAAAGTCCTACAACGCTCAAGAAATTCAACATCATTCCAGACAAAGCCTTCAGTATTCACACCCTGCACCATCGCCGCATGCTGCATCAGTTCACCACGCAACCTTTGATAACACCTTCCAAATGGATGACTTCTACCAGATGGAAACAAGAGCAGCAGATGCAAGAAAACACCACTATCTGCAAGTTTGATCTATGATCGCCACTTCTTCACTGCCACTAGATCAATATCCTGGAGTCTTTGTGGATTCCTTCAAACTCAGTGACTTATTACGGGTGAGGATGACCACCTATCTAGAGTAACTAAAAGAGTCTTCTCAAGTGAACAACACAAATTTCATTGCATTGCTGCACTTTTTACAGCTTCCGAGAATATGGCCTGCATTATTGCAGAGACAGTTAAGAGTATGGTAGCCTCAGGTTTGTCTCTGACCTTTTACTCTGACCAGATTCCTGTGACATTATCACAGTGATTGGTGCTTACTGTCCTCACTCAGTCCTTCAGGCCCATAAACAACATGATGTGTAATCACTGTCCTCAGTCAGTTGGGCTGAAGGGTCTGTACTTATTCTGTGCATTAAATTTGATGCTTTATAATACGCTGCCTTTAAACTTAGGCTTCTGGAAAATTGGGAAGCTTGTTTTTTTTTTCACTGGTCTAGACATAGTTCAATCTAAGTGCTTCTGGCAAACAACAATAAGATTCATACCTCCAATCTCATTGGAATGAGTCATCTCGCAGCATCAGTTGTTAGACTTACTGTTAATGTTCAGCACAACTAGAATTAATTATGCAGCTTGCAAAAAATGCAAGCTGTGGATAGCGTGGTGAAGAAAACTCAGCATCTAGGACCTTTGGGAACAATGAGATCAACAATGTGTTTCCTCAACTAGTGAGTCTTAATGATTGGGAAATAAGCTTAGGATTGATGAAGAAAGAAATAAGACGACAAGAAATATTAGATTAAGAAAGAAGAAAGAAAAGACAAAGGAATGTTACAAACAAATTCAAAAATGTTAGTTTTGTTTGAAGTTTAATGTCTAAGAAGAACATACTCCCAAATGAGACGTGATACTCTAAAGTGTTTCCTTTCCAGATGAGAGAAGTTGACCTTGTTTGAACAATAATTCTGCTGCTTAAAGAGTACTTTGAGCAATTAATTATGAGCCTTAATTTTCTGTGGTAAGTTTGTTGGGCAATGTGCAAGCCCAGCAAGCACTTCAAATTAATGTGGCCTGTGAGTGAGATGCTGTCCTTGCAAACCCAGTGGTAGAGTGGCAAAAAATGGCTGACAGGTTCTGGCAGCTTTCAAATCACAATATCTGTCTGCTTTCCCTGAACCTGCTGTCTGCTTTACAGACATCAATGCATGTTGATTACTTGCCATTACTTTTCCAAAGAAATTTGGCTTATTGTCTCAATGGGAGGAATTCGTGGATGTTATGTTCTGTTAGGTTGTTCAGTAAGGCATTAGAACAGAGCTGTGAAATGAATGGGTGACAAATGTAGAGCAAAGTACCTCTCAGGAAACGTAACAAGGTTGTAAAAATTTATCTCATGCACGTCTGTTTGAAAGTCCAGGTCAAAAACCTAATGTCCGATATAGCAGTGCACAAACAGCTAGAGAGCATCATAGACATTTTCCTTTAATGGCTTTGGTTCATAAGCATCACTGAACACAGCTGGAGTGAGAGATGTTTTTAACATAATGGTGAAAAAAGTCTCCTTTTAAAAACGTGTTATTTGCTTTGAGATTCTGAATGTAGTGGCTAATGACGACAGGCCCACAGTTGATAGCTGTTAGATAATGTACAAAATGCACTGTCTAGACCTTGAAGAGCTTAGTGTATTGAGCTAAGCAAACACTTTGGCAGAGTTGCAGGGCGAGCTGCTGAATGTTCTTCCCTATGGACCTGACCTTGCAAGTTATACAGTGTTATGATTCTGTCAGTGCAGAGCCTCTATTTTGAGCCCACACAATATATTGGTGTGTTCTGAATGGTGGGAATTGCTGCCAGAACAGCCACAGTAATAAATTACTTTAAGAATCAAAGACTGAAGTGCATCAATCACATGGCACAGGACTAAAGACAGACAGAAAGACAGTATTTATACAGCAGCCCAAATAGTACTTTTGAAGTATTGTCAACTGTTGCAATGTAGGAAACCTGCCAGGCAATTTCTGTGCAACAAAGTCCTGCAAACAGTTAATGGTTGGTTAAGCTGTTTTGTTTTTATTGATGTTGGTGGATAAAGTTTGTCAGGACTCTGGGGAGAACTCTCCTGCTCTTTTTCAAATCAGTGCCATGCAATCTTTCACAGAAAAGGCAGATGTGCTATTGGGTTAATATCTAATTCAAAAGACAACACTCCCTGTGATTTAGCAGCCCCACTGCACTCTGTTTACGTTAGGTGTTCATGTTCCTCCAGAACTTGAATTCTCAAAACTCTGACTCCGAGACGGGTTAGGTATGCACAAAGTGACAGAAAAGACCTAAACTTATTTCCTAAACTAAACAAGGCTGTTGTCTTGGTTAAAAACATGATTGGATAATTGAGTGAAACTTCAAAACCAAATTAGTTAAAGAAAATAAAATAAAAATGACAAGGAAGGTAATGTGCTGCAGCTTGCACACACACAGTGTGATCCACAGCAACCACAAGAACGGTAAATGCCTGCTGCTTGAGAAACCGCACAGAGTTGATGAGCTGGAGCTTGAGCTTCACACCTTGTGATGAATCAGAGAGGGAGAAAGTTTCCTTAACACTTTTTCTTCCAGCAGGCAATGACATCCGTTACGTGCATCAGAGTTGGTCTGTCATCAGGGGCAGGAGGCTATGACTGTGACTATCAGTAGAGCAGGTATGGCAATCCAGAGGGTAACCCTTAGCCCCTCACTTGTCATGAGCTTCTCGCTGTCTGTGTGAATGAGAGTAGACGCAACAGGATAGATGAGCAGAGGACCATGGATGCTCCCCCTCTGTACCAAGTGGGGAAAATGAAAAGGAATGTAGTAATAGGAGACATTATAGCTAAGGAGGTGGATGCTGTTCTCTTTAGCTGAGAGCAAGTATCCCAAAGACTGTGTTACTTGTTCAATGCCAGGGTTAAGGGCATCTCCTTGAGGCTGGAAGGTACTTGCAGTAGGAGGGGGAGGGTCCAGTTTGGTCCACACTGGTACGAGTGACATAGAGATTTTGATAAGTAACACAAGTAGCTGGGGAATAAATTAAAACAGAGAACCAGAAACATGGTAATTTCCTTATTCTTATCTGAGCCATAAATAAATAGGGTTCATAAGATTACTGTGGAAATAATGGGTTTCAATTCTTGGACAACTGGAACCAGCACAGGGGAAAGAAGAAACTGTTCCATTGGGATGGACCTCTCTGGAACAATTCTGGGATTATTGCTGTGGTGAATGAGGAACTACAGCTGTAGAGAGGGCTTTTAAGTAAATAGTAAGGAGGGGGTTTGAATGGGGAGAGATTTAGAAAGCCGTAGAGAAAGGACAAAGCAGTCTTGCAGGTAATGATGACCAGTGTGACAGGAACTAATTTTCAAACATGACATCACACACCAGCAAATAGAAATAAAGCAGACAAACTGGTTAAAGGACACTATTTGAATTCATACTGGTGGATGAATTGATAGTGCAAATTGAAGCATTTGGGAGTAATATGCATAATTGAAAGTTGACAAAGGCTGGAAAACAAATATTTGGAAGTTCTTGACATCTCAGATGGATAGTGAGAAAAGAAAAGGAGGTGGAGTAGCTCAGTTTAATAAGGATGATTTCAGTTTGATAGCGAGAAATTAATTTATTCTGGGAACATGATTCATTTGAGTCATGATAAGCAATAACAAGGGCCAGAGATCATTGGCAGAATTAATAGGCTTCCCAAAAGCGGATACATTGTATGACAGGGCATAAATTAAGGGAGGACTAGTATCCAGATTATTTGCATGCTTGTTACATCCTCAATAAACCCTAACAAATTTGCCAAAAATGACTTCCGTTTCATATTGACATTCAGACCAGCTTGCCCATGCCAGAATTTCTGATCCACTCAAGTCTCCCATCTTTTCTTTTGTAAATCCACCATTACAATCACCTTTCTCCCTCATGTGCTCAACCAGTTTCCTGTTAAATGCATCTTAAGGTTCCCTTCAACCTTTCCCTGTGGTGGCAGTTCTGCTTGCTGAATGATATCCAGACCTTGCGTTCTTTTCAATGACCACTAAAAAGCCTTCAAGAAATCCAAACCACTGATCCTTTCCTGATACGCAAAATGGATAGGTTGGGCCTGTACTCATTAGAATTTAGAAGAGTGAGAGCTGATGTTATCATAATCTTCCTAGTGAGCTCCGTGGAAAGGTGACAGCAGCAAATGCATGGGAACACCACCAAATATAAGTTCCCTTCTAAGTCACACTCCATCCTGACTTCGAAATATATGGCTGTTTCTTCACTGGTGCTGGGTCAATATCCCGGAGCTCCTTCCCTAGTGCAGGTGTCCCTACACTCCACACATATGACAGTTCAATAAGGTCGCTCATCATCACTTAATTCGAGACATTTAGGAATGGACCAACCAGCAATGTCTGCATTGCATGAATGAATAAAACAATGTTGAGAGAATATTTCTGCTCATGGGGGAGTTTAGAACCAGGGGAACTTAGTTTCAAAATAAGGTGCTGCCCATTTAAGATGAAGATGAGGAAGAATTTCTTCTCTGTCATTTGCGAACCATTGAAATTCCTGACTGCGTGTTTGAGGCTTAGTCAGACAGTGAGCCAATTTAATGCCAAAGAGTGCTGTTTCTTCTTTACATCCTTGTTGGTCACTGACTCAGCAACACTGAAGGTGCACCATGTAAAACTGTATGAGGAATGTTTGTTGGTCGTGACACCAGATTGGTTGAGTTTTCTGAGACGGAGTCTTTGTTTCACTGGATTCCAAATGAGTAATGGGAATGATACCCAGGCAAGTAGAGAGGCAATGCTTCTGAGAAAGAAGAGTCAAGAACTATCATTTAAAAAATTTAAAAATTTTTTTGACTTATTTAAAATGCCAATGATTAATAATACTTTATTAAATATAATGTCCTCCTTGTGAGTGGTAACTAGTGTCTTTGGGTTTTCTGTTCAGATCAGCAAGTTGGAAACACTGCACTATTTGGCCACCTCCACTGTGGGTCTGTTACCCTCTCAGATCCTCAACTCTTACCTGGGCAGTACTGTTAGGACCTTGGAAGATGTGGTAAATCATCGAAGTCCAGAGGGCTACTTGGCATTTATATTACAGGTAACAATCTCTCAGAATTAACAAGCACAAAGTTTTCAAAAAATGTTGGAGGAACAAACTGTCTGATTTATTGCAGTAAAATCAACTGCTGCATTTCCCGTTTCTTATCTTCTGTTTTGCTCACTATTGGTTCACCTCAAGTTGCTACCAAGCCACTCTTCACAAGACATTCACACACACTCCATATTTGTACCGTCTTTCTCACTCCCACCATCCAATCCACTTCGCTCCCTTTGTCCACTGTTTGTCCCAATTTCGTCAATGCCTGTGACTACTTTCTGTCCACTCTCCCTCACTCCCTCAGTCCGCTCTTTGTCACTACCTCCATCCTCTCTCCCTCACACACTCTGAACAATTTTGCTAATTCTCTCTGTGCACTCTCACTCAGTCCCTCTGTCCACCCTCCCTCCCTCACACTCTCTCTCTGTCGCTTCTCCTCATCCTTTTTCTTCCTACACACCCCCTCTCTTTCAGTACACTCTTCTTCATTTCCTCTTCCTATGCTTCCTCCCTCAGTGTACTCTCACTCTCTCCCTCTTCCGTTCTTCCTCGCTCTCTCTGTCAAACCTGCTTCACTTTCTCTGTCCACGCTCCCCTATTCTTTCTGTGTACACGCCATCTGTCCATACCCTAATTTCTTCTCCCCATCCACTCTCACTGCCCGCTGTCCGTCGCGCTCTCTGCCTATCCTTCCTCACTCTCTTGGTCTGCTGTACCCCACTCCCTCCGTCCGCGCCCCTCCCACTCCCTTCATCTGCGCTTCCCCACTTGCTCCGTTCACAATCCCTCTGTAGTCTCTTCTTTGCTCCCACTGTACACACTCCCTTGGTTGTCTCTCTGTCCACACTCCCTCTCTCCCTTTCTCTCCGTCCAGTCTTCCTGATGTTCTCTGTCCTCACTCCCTTTGTCCATTCTCTCTTCCTCACAGTCAATTTTCCCTCACTCGGCTGTCCACTCTGCTTCATTCTGTTTGACCACACTCTCACTGATCACTCTCCATGCCCATTCTCCCTCAATCTCTCTGTCAATTCTCCTTCCCTCTGTACATTCTCAATCACTCCCTCTTGCTGTTCTCCTTCACTGCCTCTGTCCAATCTCCCTGTCTCTCTCCATCCAATCTCCCGTGTTCTCTCGGTCGATTTCCTTCACTCCTTCAGCCCACTCTCCCTTCATCTCTTTGTGCACTCTGCCTCACTCTATCCATTGACTGTCCCTCACTTCATCCATTTTCCCTACCACCCCCATGCAATCCCTCTCACCCTCCATCCACTCTCTTGACTATCTGTTTAACCCTCCTTTCTCTCTGATCACTCTTGCTGTTGTGAAGTTAACAGTCTCTTTGTTTCCTTTTCTAGCACATCATCTCTTTATCTTTCATCTAGCTCTTCCTCTTGTGAAGCACTGGGCTCTTTGGCATTAAAAATGCTTTTCATGTCTGTGTTTTTATCGACAATGCTGGGTTGTGAATGGTAAGTGAATGGCCACTCAGCTGTATTTTCATGTTTGCAACCCGAAGCGTTTGATAAACTGAAAAACAGGTTAAATGACCATTTTGGGAGATATAGTGGCTTATCTGTTGCATCGATAGATAGTGAACATGGAGAGTATTAAATGATGTATGGTTTGCACTACTTGCATTCCTTAAACCTGAAAGTTTCTGCTTTATGCAGTAAATCCATTGTTGCTGAAGCCCTCAGGAGTAAACCAGAATATAGCTGCATGTGCTTGTGCGTAGAATAATTGACACCCATTAAAATTAATGTGAAAGCTGCAATTGGAAAGCTGGCTGTAAAGTGGAAGGATCAAATCTACAGTCACTTGGAATATGACAAATCCTTCATCTTCTCTTGGCCAAAACCCCGGGCCTCACCAACTAATGCTGTAGGAATACCAATGCGTTCGCTAGGGTAACCAGGGAAGGTCAGTAAATGCTGGATTTGCTCCCAATAACCACATCCTAAGAATAAATAAGTACACAATGCAGTGGTTCTAGGTACGAGAAACTTCAGTTATGAGGATAGATTGAAGATGTTGAGGCAGTTCTCCTCAGACAAAAGGAGATCTAATTGAGGTTTTCAAAATTATGAGTGGGCTGGACAGAGTAGCTAGAGAGAAACTATTTCCGCTCATAAAAGAAACAAGAATGAGGTGACACACATCTAAAGTGATATGTAAATGAAGCAAGAGGGCTATGAGAAGACACTTTTTCACACAGCAAGTAGTTAGGGTGTGGGATGCACTGCCTGGAAATGTGGTGGATAGATGTTCAATGTTCAAGAGGGGCATTTGATGGTTATTTGGATAGAAATGGTGAACAGGGTATGGGGAAAAGGCAGGAGATTGGTACTAGGTAATAGAACAAGTGCAGGCACGATGGGCTGAATGGTGTTCTTCTGCATTGTAATAATTCTGTGATTAATAAGCAAGTTTAGACTCACAGAAAAGTGAAATCCTGCAGTTTTCTTGGAACATGGCCTTTCATCGTAATTTGTAGCTTGGCTGACTGGAATGCAAACTGACAGTGTGTGAACCAGCAGTAAACCTGTTTGAGTGATATTACAGGCCCAGGTAGGCCTCTCTGAGGCCACATCCTTGGCAGACTGGCTCCTCCATCTATTTGTGAAACTCCGTGGCTCTTTTCTCTGGAAAGACCATCTGAATGGGAGGCGGTGGCTGGGGGTGTGGGGTGGAGAACATATCTGAATGGGAGGGGCCACTCCACAGATGGGGGCTGCTGTATTTCAGGAGGGTATTCCAATAGGAGGTGGTGTTTCATAGCATCCCTACAGTGTGGAAGCATTTGGCCCACTGAGTCCACACCGCCCCTCCAAAGAGCATCCCACCCAGACCCAGCCCTCTACACTATCACTGTAATCCTGCATTTCCCATGGCTAATCCAACTAACCTGTACATCTTTGGACTGTGGAAACCTAGAGCACCTGGTGGAAACCCACACAGACACGGCGAGAACGAGCAATCTCCGCACAGACAGTCGCCCGAGGCTGGAATCAAACTTAGTCCCTGATGCTGTGAGGCAGCAGTGCTAACCACTGAGCCACTGTGCTGCCCCGTTGGGGAACTGGTATTCTAAGTGTCCTCACAATGAGTGAACATGCCCTGGTAGGCCCTTCTGGTGCAGTGGCAATGTCCTTACCTCTGAGCCAGGAGGCCTAGGCTATCACACCAGTTACTCCAGAGGTGTGTCGTAACATCACTGAATAGATCAGTTAGAAAATAATCTGCAAATGCCCTGTTTGTTTGAGCATTTAGTTCCGCAATTTTATTTCCTGAAGGACCAATGTTGAAATGAGAAGGTCAGAGTAAGAGACTGTAAGTAGATATTGAACATGTCCAGCATTACATAAGCAACATTTCTTGTATTGGTCTGTGGACCAGCCGCTGGGAATATAATCCTAAGGGAAATACAGACTTAATCCGGGCCATTCATTGAAGCATAACTCTGCCCAATGTTTAATATTAGTTAATCACCAGTAGTTTCACGAGGAGAATGCTGACTATTTGAAGTCCTCACGTGAAGTGCAGCTAAAAGATGAGGTTGTGTGGGTATGAGGATCTTTGCCTGCTATAGTCAGCTAAACAAGTTGGAAGATCTGTGCAGAGATCTACAGAGACGATTCAAGTCTGAAATGGCTCTGGTTTAGAACCCACTTCTGGGAATTGGAACATTAACTCTGATGCTGCCAGACCTGCTGAGTTTTCCCCACATTTTCTATATTTTTTGAGCATCCGCAGTACTTTGATTTTGTTCTCGGCCTGAAGACTCCCCCACTCGATCCCTTGCAAAGTGCTCACTTAGAGAGTCTGTGGTGGAACTGCAATTGTCCTCAATCCCATGGGCCAGGACAGCAGAAAATGTCTCAACAGATCACTATCCACTGGCCCTGCTGAACGTTGTGTGCTTGCACGGAGGGCAGTTGAGAGTGTGACTGGGCTGTGATGGCCCCTGTTGTTGAACAGCCAAGCCATATTTGTTTTCTAAGCATGCATATGAAGAATGGAGATGTGGGGCTAGCGGGGAAGCTGGGCTGAGGGGAGGGCTATTTGGAGGACAATAAGATGAAGAAGTCAAATTAATTTTCTTCTGTGCTTGACGGCAGTATGATTGAACAGGTAAGTGTATCACAGTGTGAAGATGCCTTTTCACACGATTTTACTCTGACCCCTTGTGTCCATTTTCCTCCAGATCTTCTTCAGTGTTGCCATGATGTTATACTTAGTGCGTCGAGCTCACCAGGAACTGAACAAGACCATCCAGGCCCATGATGCCAAGCAGCCTGGAGATGAAGCTGTCCCGGACAATGACAAGGAAACACACAGCACCAAAAGAACTAATGTTCCACCAGACATGGACTTTGTATGACCGACAAACTTGAATGAGTTGAGCTGAAGCATGAAGACAGATGACCGCCGGGAGTGGAAAGTGGGGTAGGAAAAGCACGTGTTAGCAGACATCCCCATAACTAACACACTTGATGGTCTGGTATTGTCAGCCCATGGATTACTGATTGGATCTGACACAGATAATGGAGAATCCAGATATGAATGTCGGCAGTGGAGAAGGGCCTGTGGGTGCGCCTCTATATGACCAATATGATCGTGCTTCGCAAACCTTGGAATGATAACTTCTGGATGGCTGGTGCAGGGGATGGCCAGAGTTTATCACACTTTCCCTGAAATGCTGGTCTCATAGGCTGGGATTTGCACCCAGTGTTAGGAGTGGTTAGTGTTATGGCCGGTTCTGAAGCCTAATACTGGGTTTGGTCAATGGAGAGTTGCCTGTGGGAGCAGGAAAGCCTCTGCTGACTCTGTTGCTGAATTCATTGAGGACATAGGGAAGTAAACACCCAATGCTATCAGGCCAGAGAGCTGTCTGGCTTGGCTGATTAGTGCTATACCCTTTTAGCTGAGAGTGCTGGAGCCAGATTTAGCTTTGGGTGGTGGGATTCAGGTGTTTGGAGGGAGCTTCTAAATGTGCCTGGCTGGTTTCATCTGGACTTAAACCCAAAGCACACAAACTGCCTGAATGTTGCACTCGAGTGCCAATCTTGATGAGATGATCAATTGACTGACGTGGAAAATGGAAGATGGTTCATTAGGGATGGCCCCTCTTGTATTTAACTTAGGATTTGGGCCTATTAGGTGGGACAATGGAAAGGGATCTTCACTATTTCTAAACACTCCAGTTTGTGCTGTGCAGAACTGGTTTCTAAGCACTTCCACACATTCGTACATCCAGCCCTGATCGTTTTCTCAATGTTCCAATGCAGATCTCTTCATATATTAAAAAAAATCCCACTCACTTGCTGATGACCTCATTTCTAACATATTGAAGAATAGATTCTCATACACAGTGTGGACCATGACATGCAGTGGACAATTAGTAATTAAATTAAAATGACTGCACTCTGTGATTGAAGCAGCCAGTAATGAAGGTTTAATTTACAGTAATGAAACAGTAATGATCTTTGCAGAGCCTGCGATAGGGTTAATGCCTGAAACTATTTCTAGGCTGTGCCATCGATTGGGAAATGTTGTTTGGATTATTTATCCTAGGCTTCCATAAATCTTGTTAAAACCTTAAAAGAAACATAGCTCCTGTAAAGTGCCTGACATCTTTCTGTAGATATAAATCATGATACCAGCGAATTAAATGAATACATTTTTTTAACTTCTTGTGTCTGTTTTAACACAATAATGGTACAAACTTTGGTCAGTTCTGCAGCCCAGCCTTTTATTTTTACTTAACAATGTGACCCTGAAGAATCCAATCCTGATGTGAAAGGATGTGCAAGGTGCAGGGTGAATAAAAGGAAGTCTTCCTCTCACCTTTAATACTAAGTATCAATGAGATTTAAAATCCTGTGCTTTTGTGCAGATACAGAATCCCAATCAGTTAAAGTATGTAAACTTCATGTATAGGTTCAGATAGGTGTGGGAATCTGTGACAGGGTGGTGGGGCTGTAGCCAACCTGATTTATTTGAGGTGGGGGAGGCAGAGAAGTCCCTGTTTTACTGTAGGGTCAAGGCTCCTCCTGTTCCCTGAAGCTGTTGAAACGATAGGAGAAAGGGATTTAGAGACTCAGTGTGCTGAGTGAGTTCAGCTCACATGAAGCTGAGACCCTGGGAGAACGAGACAATACGCAATGCTGCAGGAAGTACAGGACTGCTGTTTAGAATGATATATTAATATAATGACAGATTATAAATTACATTTAAATAATTTTTCTTCTTTTGTCAAACATTTGTTGCACAGGCATATCCTATCTAACTATTAACTTGCTTGTACAAGTCTGTCGTGCTGACAGTAACCAGTTGTAATTGGTACTGTTTCAGCAAGGATTAGTGGGGAGAGAACTGGAGTCCAAACCTAGACGACATAGGTTTAAGTTGAGGGGGGAAACATTTAAGAGGGACGTAAGGGGCAACATTTTCACACCAAAGGGTGGTGCGTGGATGGAATGAGCTGCCAGAGGAAGTGTTGGAGGTGGATACGATTACAACACTTAAAAGGCATTTGGACGGATATATGAACAGAAAGAGATTGGTGGGATATGGGCCAAATGCTGGCAAATGGGACTAGATTAGGATAAGTTGGACCAAAAGGTCTGTTTCCGTGCTATACATCTCTGACTCTGTGACTCTCTGATTATGAAGCTTTGTTCTCAATAGGTGGCACTAAACAACTGATTTACTGTTTATCAAACAGGCACAGCTTTGGAAGGAAAGGATTAAACATCTCCCGCTCTCACTCGCGTTAGGGCAGAGTTTAGCCACAGTGTGGGGAGCTTTTATCTGCCATAAGTATTTCAGCTCACCCAAAGCTCTGCTGCCTAAATTGTACCAAATATCATTCTCTCATCACTCCTGTGCTTGCTGACCTACAGTTGTTTCTGCATAAGCAGCAGCTCAATTTTAAAATTCTCATCATTTTCAAATCCTTCCATGGCCTTGACCCTTCATTATCTCTGCAACTTCATGTCACCTCACAACCCTCCCAGATATCTGCGCTCCTTCAATTCTGATCTCCTACGCCTCACCGATTCCCTTCTGTCCAGCACTGGATGCTGTTACTTTCAACTGCCTCAATCCTAAACTCAGGAGATCCTGCTCTAAGCCTCTGTGGCCCTCTTGCTTTCTTTAACATGCTCACTAAAGCTGGTGTCTTTGACCATAAAACGTTCAGTTCCCTCTCCTAGCATTTCCTTACATAGTATGGTGTCAAATGCTGATCGTGATAGCCCTGTGAAATGCCATGGGCTAATTGCTATGCTACAGTGCCATGTAAACGCAGCTTTTTTTGTTGCTGGGGCTCCGTTTCCCCCACATCCCCTTCCCACCACCCACCGGGCCCCCTGCCCCCACACCCCCCAATCTTAACTTACCTGAGACCAGCCCAAGCTGGGGGTACCTTTTCCACAGCAGTGGGCGGCACGCTGGCTCAGTGGTTAGCACTGCTGCCTCACAGCACTGGGGACCCGGGTTCGATTCCACCCTCGGGCGACTGTCTGTGGAGTTTGCACATTCTCCCCGTGTCTGCGTGGGTTTCCTCCGGGTGCTCCAGTTTCATCCCACAGGCCAAAGGTGTGCAGGCTAGGTGGATTAGTCATACTAAATTGCCTGTAGTGTTCAGGGATTTGTACATTAGGTGGGTAATAGGGGGATGTGTTTGGGTGGGTGCTCTGAGGGTCAGTGTGGACTTGTTGGGCTATAGGGATTCTATGACTGCTCCTACTGTACACTAGAAAGCCATACCTCGTGACATTGATGCATTACCAACATCTTACCACCATGGCTTGGAGGCACATAGGGCATTGCCACTTCAAATGGAGCTGAGTTCTTTCTTAAACAGCCTTTCCCTGTTTTTTTTCTGTTCCTCCTCAAATACTACTGACCTTGAAAATTTTTGTCAAAATTTCTTGGAGGGAGATTGGAACTACCTCTGAGGAATCTCAGAATCCCAGAAAGTGGAAGTCAATGAGATCACTTTCTTGATTGATATGACGGGCCAAGTGATATTCTATGTATATTGCCCTGTGCTAATTTTGTAATAGTGGCAACCCACTGGATGGACCCAGACAAGGACATTGTTTGTGGTTGTGCTTAAAGCAAGGCTGCTCAATTATATAGACTGTCATTGCCAGCCATGAGCATTTCTTCGCACAATGACTAGAACCACGTTTTCCCATCCCAGCGTAGGGTCCAAGTGTATCCGACAGCCTTTGAAAACAGCCAGCAGGACTCAGAATCATGATTCCCACCCTGGTTTCCAAAACTAGCAGTTTTCATTGGGGCATGAAAAGTGTGGGGCAGGGGGAACGGAGATTGGGAGTGAACTTGCTGCTGTCCCATCATCGCCAGCAGGTTTCTGTAGGAGATGATATAAATGACAGCAGGATAGAGGTCTCATGAACATGGGTGAACTGTGGTTTAGGGATGGGAATTAAACGAAAAGTCAAGTCAAAAGTAATTGCATGATTCATATGTCAGTATGAGATGCTGTAATATGAAATGTGTGTGTCTTTACCACAGTGAGTCATAATATTACTTTGAGTTTAAAATGGAAGTGGCCATTAAATACTGTGGTTGTCAGGTTGTTACTTCCGATAACCAGCAATCTGTCAAATGGAAGAACCGCATTGTGAAAGGAGAAACGTGTTTAGATGCATTACAGTAGATAATCCACTGGATAAAGTGGTCTTCTGTCTTGTATTATTTTTAAAATGTTATCCTAGTTTGAAATCTGTGCCTGATTGTGTACAGTGGTCTTACTGCCATTATTTTTAACTTGATGTTCAGATCAGCTATTGTTTTTATTATTTCTAAACTTGACAAGTGGTTGAGTTTCAACTAACTCTTTCGAATTCAGGTCAGCTATTTGTTTGACTGTATCAGAGTTTTCACGGCTGTGTGATCTGGATTTCTCCAAAGGTTACAATGGATTCTCGCCAGGAGGTTGTGTTCACAAAGTTGGGGTATGTCCATTTGAATGCTTGACTGCCTTTCACACCACTAATATTTTCTGCTGAGGAGTGTTTGTTTACAAGTTGTTCTGGGAAGCTTTCAGTGGATATGGGTGTTGATGAGTATGGGGAGGATGGGTATGGGGGTTGAAGAGATTTGGGTGTGAGGAGGATTGGAAGATGATGTTTATTATGGTTGAGAATGGTGTGGAAGTAAAGGGTAGGGTAGAGGATGATGGATCAGGGGCCTCAATGATATCCAGAACTTGACTGGTGGGCTCTGCATCTGAATGTATGTATTTTAACCTAGCTGCTTCTGCATCAGCCCATCTTTGCCTTCGCCTCCTCTTCCTGCCAGGAAATCTATCAATTCCCAATTCCCACCTGAAACAAGAAAATCCAGCTCATAGACACTTGGTAATGATGCTTGTGTGAAGAGTGCTGCAGAGACAATAGCCCAAATGATCCTCTCCTGCTCTGTAACAGTTTCTCTGATTCTCCAAATTCCAGTGAAACAACCACTTTCCATCCCCATTGTATGGAATTGTCATTTTACACCATTCCAGTTTTCTTTTCCATTATATCCAATTGAACAGACAGAGAGGTCCCATGGTTTTTTCTGACCGATGGCACCTCCAGCAGTGCAGAACTCCTTCAGTACTACACTGAGTTGTTGACCAGGATGATGTGTTTAAATCCATATTGCAGTTCACAGAGTCATTGAATCCCTACAGTGTGGAAAGAGGCCATTCGGCCCATCGAGTCAGCACCAACCCTCTGTACAGCATCCCACCCAACCCCAGCCCCCCACCCTATCCCTGGAACCCTGTGTTAACCTGGCTAATCCACCTAACCTACACACCCCTGAACACTACGGGGCAATTTAGTAATGCCAATCCACCTAACCTGTACATTGTTGGATGTTACAGCAGTAGTCTTGTGACTTGATGAATGAGTTAATAACTTTGACAAACCTACATGAAGGTCAGTCTGCAGCTGGGACATTTCACGTCGAGTCGCCTCGTCACAGGGAGGATATCACTATCCACTGAGTAAGGACGACCTGCGAAGGAAGATGGGCCTAGGAATATATTCCACATCCGGAACTAAACTCCCATCCACAATTATACTTCTCACTGTCTTTCTCACTGTGCCCCCCTTTCATGTCTCATTTTGTAACCGATGAAATACTCTTGAAGAGTGGTCGTTGTTATATTATAGAAATCTCTCGAACTGCAAAGTGATAATGACAAATAATCTGCTTTTCCTGATGCTGATTGTAGGCTAAGTATTGGCCAAGACAGCAGGAATTAACACCCATGATCTTTAAAATGTGCCTTGAGATCTTTCACATTCAACTTGGAGAGTCAATGGGGCCTCAGTTTCATCCAAAATTTGCCATCTCCAACTGTGTGGCATTCTGTCAGTACTGCACTGAAATACCAGCCTAGTTTACTGTGCAGTGGGAGCTGAGCTCACAACGTTGTGACTCAAATACAAGTGCTACCCACTGAATCCCTGTTGACATAAATCCAGTTTCTCTTCCCATTGTGGGATTGAATGCCCAACAAAACCATGGTTTACCCAAAAAGTCCTAATACACTGAAGGGAAGGATGAGTCAGTGTGCAGGAGGGTCTCTGAAAAGGAGCTAGATTCTGTGGTTGGTTCGCTCGCCGAGCTGGCTCATTAGTTCGCAGATGTTTCATTACTCTGCTGGGTAACATCATCAGTGCAGCCTCCGATGAAGCACTTTTGTGTTTTCCCACCTGGTATTTAAACTCTGGGATCCATTGTAATTGGTTACCTCATTTCTGGTTTCTCTTCATAGTGGTGTATATATAAGGTCTAATTCTGAGTGTTTATTGATGGCCTTCTTGGTGGAGAATCAGGCTTTTAGAAATTCCTGTGCTTGTCTCTGTTTGGCCTGTCCCAGAATCCTGATGTTGTCCCAATCTAACTGGTAGTTCTCCTTATCTGTGTGAATGGAGACGAGTGAACCTTGGTCGTGTCTTTTTGTTGCGAGTTGGTGTTCATGTAGTCTTGTGGCCAGCTTCCTTCCTGTCTGTCCAATGTAATGTTTGTCGCAGTCCTTGCATAGAATCTTGTGTATCATGTTGGTTCTGTCCATAGTGGGTAAGGGGTTTTCGGTTGGAGTTAGCAGTTGGTGTAGGGTTGATGTATGTTTGTGTGCCACTCTGATGCCCAATGGTCGTTGGAGTCTTGTGGTCAGTTCGGTTATGTTCTTGATGTACGGTAATGTGACGAGTGTGTCAGGGCGTACTGTATCTTCCTGTTGTTGTTTGTGTGTTAGACATCGTTAGACCCAGCTGTTTGGGTATCCTTTGTCCTTAAATACTTGGTAGAAGTATCCTTCTTTTAAATACCAGGCAGGAAAACACAACAGCGCTTCACCGGAGGCTGCACTGATGATGTTACCCAGCAGGCTAATGAAACGTCTGCGAACTAATGAACCAACTCAGAGAGTGAACCAACCACAGTATCCACACCCCGGGCTACAAGTCTACTCAAGAACCTTAGGAACTAGATTCATTGGGCCTTTCCTGCTTTTGATATTTCTTTTCCCTGATCTCTGACCCAGCTTTATTTTTTAAAACATGTTCACAGATTGTGGGCATTGCTGTCTTGCCCAGCATTTATTCCACATTCAGAATTGCCCTTGAGAAGGTGATGGTGAAGGAGCTATCTTGAACTGTTGCAGTCCTTTGGTGTAGGTGCACGCACAATATCAGACTTTCTAGCAGGTAAATACAACTGAGTTGCTTGCTAGGCCATTTCAGAGGGTATTTAAGAGTCAGCCACATTGCTGAGAGTCTGGAGTCACTGGTAGACCAGACCAGGTAAGGATGATGGATTTCCTTCCCCAAAGGACATTAGTGAACCAGATGACAATTGACAGTAGATCATACTCACCATTAGACTAGCTTTTGATTCCAGATTTATTCATCAGATTTAAAGCTATCGTTTCATAATCTTTCGTCCTGAGCTTCCATTAGAGCTGCTGGATCAGATTGGGCATATCACTGCTGGTTTCCTACATAACCAACTGCTCTCACTCATGTCATTGGTCTCCCGAAATAAGTATCACCATGATGCCTGACCTGGCTCTGAATTTAGATTTTATGGGTTACAACTCTTAGTCCAAAACCATCTCCAAACTATTTAGAACTAGTGACAAAAGATGATGATAAAATAATTTTTTTTAATGGTTTTTATTTCCCTATCCTTGCGATTTGTTGGAAATTCATCTTCAGTGTTCCACAGTCAATGTGAGCTATTATTGATACAATCTACTGCGGACAACAAATGCATTTCCTGCATCCCCACCTCTCTGAGCCATTAAAGTGAAACCAGGCCGTGATACAAATTCTACTGGTTGTCTGCCAGCATCCCAGTGTGATGGGCAAGAAGCAGGACTGGCACAAATCCAACTGATTATGGCTACACATGAAGCTTCAGTCCTTTTCATTGCACAGAAGATCTTTTATTAAAAAGAAAAGTCTTGAACTAAAAGTTACAGAAACCTGCAGTGGTCTCCATGGTAACTGAGCTTAAAATGAAAAATATACAGGATTTTTGTTCACTCTCTATATCCCTAAGTGGAGTGGGAGTAATAAAAAAATTGTGAATTTGTGCAGCTCGGCATTGGTTGAAGCTCATTCGGTTGCTTCTGAGACAGAAAGTTGTGGGTTTGGGCCCCACCGAATTGAGCACATATTTTTCGTCTTATTTGTGTATGTCACTGGATAGGTCAGCATTTATCACCCAGAGGGCAGTTAAGAATCGATCATCTTACTGTGGACTGGAGTCACACATAGGCCAGACCAAATAAGGACAGCCTTTCCTAAAGGCTGTTAGTGAATCAGGTGGGACTTTTATGACAATCAACAATAGCTACACATCACCATTCGCTTCCTCCCAGATTTTCCATGAATTTAAATTTAAGTATCTACGAGCCCATATCCTCTGGGTATGAGCCAGGGGTTTTGGATTACTGGTCTAGTGACATAACCACAACACCACCACCTGTTGATGACTGAGGGAGTGCCGCATTGTCATCGGTGCTGAATTTCACGAGATGCAAAATTGAGGGTCATCAAAACGTTCCATGGGACTATATTTGAAGAAGAATAAGAGAATTAGGGCAGCACGGTGGCTCAATGGTTAGCACTGCTGCCTCACAGCAGCAGAGACCCGGGTTCGATTCCAGCCTCGGGCGACTATCTGTGTGGAGTTTGCACATTCTCCCCATGTCTGTGTGGGTTTCCTCCCACAGTCCAAGGATGTGCAGTTTAGGTGGATTGTCCATAGTGTCCAAGGATGTGTAGATTAGGTGGGTTATAAGGGAATGGGTCTGGGTGGGATGTTCGAGTGTCGGTGTGGACTTGTTGGGCCAAAGGGCCTGTTTCCACACTGTAGGGATGCTATGATCTATGAATTCATGCTGATATCCTGCCCATTATGTTTCCCTCAAACAACACCTGATACCAATTTCTTTCTATTTTACTCTCTGTCTCTTGCTATCTCTCTCTCTCTCGCACTGACTCTCTCTGGCTCTCTCGCTCTCCGTCCCTCCCCCACCTCCCACTCTTTGCTCTTGACCCAAAATGGATTATCTGGTCCTTTTGGGCATTAAAGTTTGTGGGAGCTTGCTGTGCACCAATCGGTTGATATGGTTCCTACCCTTCGAAAGCTGTTCATTGGCTATCAAGCACATTCAGACATACTCAGGTGATGAAGGGCCCTAAACAGTACAGGTTCTTTCACTCACAACTTCTTTGAGTCAAGATCTGAAGGAAAATATGTTGGTGGGCTGTGGGACAGTGGGGTTGGTGGGGTGGGGGGGTGAGGGTTGGGTGAGGGTTGGGTGCAGGCAGGCAAAGGAATGTTAGAGGCTGAGACGGGATTTAACAGCAGTTAGTTTCATTGACTTCCGGATTTAACTGCAGTTTGTTGGTCTTCATGTGTGTAACCCTCTCAGAAAAGGCAGGCTGACAATTTAGATGTCTTAATAGGCGTTCTGAGTATTTTTTAAACCAAGGTTTTCAGTATTAACTGTGGGTGCATGGGTTTCCCAGATGGAATCCACCAGTGAAAGCAAGCACAATGTCATTGGTGGGGACATTTTCTCATGCAATTCCCTTTGAGAGTGCTCCAGAGCTGGCCACATTTCAACTCGAGCTGTTCCACAACACTGAACTCCGCTCAAAATTGGGAACACCAACAAAGGCACGTTGTCCACGAAAAGCAGAACAAACCCATTAGCTCACTGTCAATCATCAGTAAAGTGATGGAAGATGACGTCAACAGTGCTATCCTGCAGCACCTGCTCAGCAATAACCTGCTCAGCGACGCCCAGTTTAGGTTCCTCCAGGGCCACTCAGCTCCTGACCTCATTACAGCCTTGGTTCAAACATGGACAAAAGAGGTCAATTCCAGATTCTATTTCTAAACGTTCCTTTTCCCACAGGTTGTAATGGGATAAAAGGCCTATCAATAAGTTTTGGGTGTTGGTTGGGGGATAAATAATAACCTCTATGCCGGGGAAAACTCAGCTTCAAAATGGGATCTTTCATGTATCCTGAGGATGCTACAGCGAGGAACTAGGCTCTTATGGCAGTGCAGCTGTCCCTCAGTAGCACTGCTGCCTTACAGTGCCAGGGACCTGGGTTTGATGCCAACCTTGGGTGACTGTCTGTGTGGAGTTTGCACTTGCTCAATGGCTGCTTAGGTTTCTTCCAAGTGCTGGTTTCTGCCAACAGTCTAAAGAAGTGCAAATTAGGTGGATTGGCTGTGCTAAATTGCCCATAGTGTCCAGGGATGTGCAGGTTAGGTGGATTAGCCATGGGAAATGCAGGGTTACAGGGATGGGGTGGGCCTGGGTGGGATGCTCTTCAGAGGCTGTGTGGACTCAATGGGCCAAATGGCCTGCTTCCACACGTAGGAATTCTACATACTTGGAGTGCCAGCCTGGATTACAAACTTAAGTCTTTGTACTGTGCCCAGATCAACATTGACAACGTCAGAATAGAAACCTCTTTGATGAGGTTTGAGATTGTGAAAGCTGTCCTATGATTGTCAATCTTTCTTCCATTTAAGGCGAAGTCTTGTCAGCAACTGATACGAATTCTAAATAGAATTGTGCTCCGATCAGACCTTGGGCTTGGCTCCAATTCTAATTAGGAGTGAAATATCCTTTACAGTCTATTGACAGACTGCAGTCATTAATAGCACATAAAACAGGGAGGCAAGCATCCACTTGAAAGCTGTACAGATAATGTAACCTGTAAAATTAACTCCTCACAGACCTTCATTTGGAAACAATCACAAAAGCTGATTGTGTGGGTGTAAATACTCCCCTGGTTGTTGGGGAGATGTTGGCAGAACATTGTTGCCCAGGTAGGCGACCGGAGATGGGTTCCCAGCCCACCAGGAAATGAAGATAGCACTGGCAAGGCATTGTTGGGAACAGCCTGGCACCAGAAACCAGAGAGGCATTCAAACAGAACTTCAGCACTTTTGCTTATTCGGTGGAAACATGGCAATGATGGGAGGAAGCTGTTTTCTTTCTGATTGGTGCACTGCGAGAATGGGCATATCCGCTGACCAATAGCGAGAAAGTGAGTGAGAGGGGGTGGGGCAATTGATAGGAGTCACGTTGCTGATCTTAAAATTGAGGGGTGCGTGAAGGTTCAAGTGGACACACACTGGAGGCTTTTCAAGAGACTATGGATCAAATTACAATGCCCAAGTTTGAGATCGTTGATGGGTGCAGTTATCAAGTGGCAAGTAAAGGGAGTCAAGGGACTGATCAGCCATGATCTGAATGATAGAAGAGGATCAAAGGGCTGAATGGCCTTCACTCATTCTCAGGTTCTTTCAACTCCTGATCAGAATCTGAGGGTTGCCAGCCCTGGACATGTATTCCTGGAGGTGTCATCACATGGCTTTCAGCCTCCAACATCTCATGCAGTCAAATCGCCCAATCTCTTTCCATACTTGAGAAATGTATTGATCTGACAGTGAGAGAGTTCAAAGAACATCAAATGGATATTTTGTCGTGAGCCACCATTTCTCTCCTGGATTGAAGGTACAGTGTCCTGGAGATGGGGTGGCATTGACCTGCATTGGCCAGAAGGCTCAATGAGGTGTTCCCTGCAGGACCCCCAGCAAAACCAGTGCATTGCTATAATTGCCAACGGCTTGCTGTAAGTTAAGGAAAGGGGAAGAAAGAAATCATTGCTGCTCCTTCCTACTCTCCCTAGCCTTTCCCCACTTTTGCTGGTTTGCATTGTCCAAATCAAACTGTAAAATATCCCATTGGTTGGGTGGGTGATTTACTGGTGGCAGTTAATAGTGAAAAGAAAGTCCCGGTGATTTGGTGGAGAAAAAATTTTTTCGGTTGATATAACTTCTGGATATAGAAATATGTTTTTAAAAAAATTATTGTTAATGAGTTCTCATGCTCGATGGGAACTGTTCCCAATGACAATCTAATGACACATGTCAGAGCGTGGGTGTCAATGTTGGGTGAGGGCGGTGTTATACTCAACTGTGATTTCTTCTGTAGTCAAATTGTCTAGCACATCTAGCTGTAGATAGTGGCTGCTCAGACAAGGTGACAGAAGTTAGCCTCTCAAACTGGATATGAATGAAAAACAAGATAATGGATGTAGTCATTTCTGAAGAAGGGTCTAGGCCCGAAACGTCAGCCTTCCTGCTCCTCTGATGCTGCTTGGCCTGCTGTGTTCATCCAGCTCTACACCTTGTTATCTCTAATGGACATAGTGCTTGTCCATGCCCTGTAGTTAGAATAGGACAGTTCATGAACTCAGCAAGTGTTGATGGAGAGGCTTCTCCTGGGCAAAGGAATGTGTGGTAATTTGCATCAATCACAGCCACCTATATCCCCGCTCCATCGTGTGGATGAAAGAGCTGTTTAAAGTTCAAAGTGGGGCAGGAGAAGTGACTCATCACATCACATTGTAGCATTCTGCTGTCTGCCATGTGACAAGTGGCCTCATTGGCTACAAAGCTGGTTAGGACCGAGCTATTGCATAAATCTCTCTTTGCTCCTAGTGTGTACGATGGGATTGGAGAGACCCAAAGAGGGCAGGTAGGTGCAGCCTCTGCAGTCGACCAGCCTTGTGACAATCACTATTGTGGCTCATGAGAGTGCGTGGAAAGCTGCCGTTGGGGAACATGTACCCAGCCAGCATCAGGAGAGGAGGGGCAGGTGGGGGCTAGTGTGAGAGAGCTTCGAAATCCTGATTTTTGACAGTTACCTGAATGCCTTTCGTTAGCTGAGACCAGGCAGTGAGAGCGCGGAGCAGGGTCAGCACTGTGTGTAGCTAAAACGCCACTCCTGGTGACAGCTCTGTCAAAGCAGCAATGGTGTCTCTTGCAGCCCTGTCACTCCACAGATTTCTGTGCAGGTTTGCTACTGTAATTAGAATCCTACAGATTTCAGGATGTCAAAGAGAAACCACAGTTCCCATGGGAACACAATGAATCTGTGCGAGAAACAGAGAGCCCACCACAAAGACTCAACTCCAATTTCAGATTTGAGCGGTTGCCAGGGAAACTCATGTGACTGAGCTACACAGGGCAGCAAGGGGCAGTTCATCCTGGGTGAGCGAACCCTGCTTGCACTAAAATGCGCCGGTCTAGATTGAGGGACGGCTTCAGCAGTCAATGAATGTAGGTCACTGCTCTCAACTGGGTCACGTTCTTTCCAAATCTGTACTTTTTAAAACATACTCCATTCTAGGATGTGAGCATGGCTGACAAGGCCATCATTTATTACCCATGGCCAATTGCCCTTCAGAAAATGATGGACGTCCACTAACTCGAACCACTGCCATCCATAGGGGCACTTCCAGCATTTTGACCCAGTGGCACTGCAGGATTTGTGATATATTTCCAAGTCAGGATGGTGTGTGTCTTGGAGGGGCATTCGTAAGTATCTGCTGCCCCTGTTCTCCTAGATTGCTAAGCAGGTTCACACAGTTGCTGCAGTGGACCTTATGTATGGTACACACTGCTGCCAAGTGTAGTGTGGTAGAAGGAGTGACTGTTTGAGGTGATGGATGATGTGTTATCAGGTGGGCTGTTTGATGTTGTGGCTGGTGTTGAGTTTGTTTAAGATGGACATTGCCTCACGCTTGTGTGGCGCACACGTTACTTGCTGCTTCTTAGCCTGAGCCTGGATTGCTTCAGTATCTGCGGAATCGTGAATGGTGCTGAACATTGTGCAGTCATCGGCGAACATCCCCGCTTCTGACCTCACGATGGAAGTAAGGTCATTGATAAAACAGCTGAAGCATGTTAACCTTGCATCGTTTCGGTATCACTTTAAATCTATGCCCTCCTGCTTTTTTTTTGAATGAACAGGAACAATTTCTCCCTATCTGTTCTATCCAGCCCACTCATGGGTTTGCAAAACTCTTATCAAATCATGAATGCCTATCCATGCCCAACTGCTTCAAACTACCCCAATAACCAAAGGTTCTATTTCCTGGAACCCTTCTTCTGTACTTGTGCACTCTCTCTGATGCATTTGCATCTTTTCTATAATGTGGTGCCCACAACTGTGCACAATATTCCAGCTGAGGTCTAAAAAGTGTCCTGTACAAATTCAATCTCACCTCCTTGCTATTGTAATCTATGCCCCTATTAATAAAGCTGAGAACACTTTGCTTTATTAATCACTCTCTCTACCTATCCTGCCACCTAGAAACAGCAGGCAGTGCTGCTCCAACTAAATACTAACACCCCAAACTCCAGCCACAAAGGAAATGCCTCTGGCCTATAAAAAGCAGGCAAAAACTTGTATTTGTGCCCTCTGCAAGTGAAATTTCCTTATCTAAGGAATGAAGCAGAAGTCACGTTTCAGCAAAACTTATTCAGAAGACCTTCAAAGGGATTTTTAACAAGAAAAAGCTGCCTACCATTCTTCAACTACTGACTAACCCATCATCCACCACCTCCCCTCCCTTCTAAAAACAGAATTCCATATTTATCCATACTTTTGGACTCCATCCTAAGAAGCAAGGACATTGCTAATCGATATCCAACAGTTTTATTTTCTTGATACTTCAGTTGATATTAATTGAATAATTCCTGATCCTTTCTGATTCCATGTCTCCATCTACATTTGTATCTGTGCCTGATTTGTGAAGCATTCCCCTGTGTCTGAGTGTGTGTTATAAACCCTATTTCTGGTTTAACATTGCCACATGTTGTTGCATTTCTTGCAAAGGTCAGAGTCCACCAACAAAGTGAGTAGGGGAAATAGGCCCCAACTGTTTAAAAAAAGGGGGAAAATTAAGCAACAATGTGCTTATTGTCAGGTGGCAAGAATAGGGAGGGAGATTTGTTTTAAAATTTGCAATCTGTCCCATAACAACTTGCACACAAATTGGGTCTTGCATTACATCAGTGATGAAACTTTTGTAAGTGACCATATATTTTTCCTTTTTGGGGCTATAAAATGGAAGCTGGACTGCTGTCTAGCAGAAATACCAGGGGAGTTTGCAGCTTGGGAAAATCAAGTGGTGGACATTTTAGCTGTGCAAGGCAATATTGCTTTTCAAAGCCGTGAAGGAGATACCTTGAGACGGAGCAACACCTTTGAAATAAGGAAATTCTCCCTGATGGCAGTCCTCTGATGGTTGAGCTGCAGTCTGCCTCAAAGCTGTAATTGTAGGGCAGCCAGAGACATGCAGACTCTACAACTTGAAAACATCTCTCTCTCTCTCTCTCTTTCCACATGGTGAATAGATAGAAAAATCAATACAGTTTAAAAGTCTGGCAAGTTAGTCACCTTCAAGGTCTCAGTGCGACTTTATGCGTTTCATGAAAGCTTTTGGAATGGGGGTGGCCACTATAATCGGTGCACACTTCCCGGTTAAGCCGTGACACTTTTAAAGTACCTTCTCGGTTGTAAACTCTTTTCTCTTGGTGTTTTGTGATTGTGGCGGGTGCTATGTAAACTCAAGTCTTTCCTGCTTCCTTCAACCACATTACAGTTTGGAGCACATGGTGAGGAGAGGGGAACAGGGAGGTCAGGGGCCAACAACAGAGGATAATATGTTGCAAAACAAGCCGCAAAACATTCTAATAGGTGACTGCGTCCCATTGTGTGGTTCTCAGCTCAAAGTTACCTGTGATGGGCAGAGGCAAGGCCCATTACAAACTCACAGAATTGATACGGCGCAGGCAGAGGCCACTTAGCCCCTCATTCCTGCACCAATTCTATCACCTAGTGCCAATCTCCTGCATTTTTCCTATATCCCTACACACCATTTCTTACCCAAATAACCATCCAGTGCCCTCTTGAATGCCTCACTTGATCCTGCCTCCATCACATTTCTAGGCAGGGCGTTCCAGACCCTAACCACTCAATGTGTGAAAAAAGCTTTTCTCACATTGCCCTTGCTTTGTTTGCAGATCACTAAATCTAAGCCCTCTTATTCTTGTTCCTCTTCTAAGCACGATCAGTTTCTCTCTATCTATTCTAGAGAGCTCGCTCATGATTTTGAAAACCTTAATTAGATCTCCTTCCAGCCTTCTCTCCAACTTCAATCTGTCGCCATAGCTGAAGTCTCTCATGCCTGGAACCGTTCTTGTAAATCACTTCTGCACTCTCTTCAGTGTGTTCACATCTTTCCAATAATGTGACACCCATATCTGTACACAATACTCCACCTGAGGTCTAACAAGTATCTTGTACAAGTTCACCAGCACCTCCTTGCTCTTGTGAATATGCCCCTATGAATAGAGATGTTTGCTTTATTAATGGTATACCACAACAATAGAACGTTTGCACCATATTGCTGCCTGAGGGAATGCAGTAATGAGGATTTCATTGTGTTCAGATCTTCCTCCCATATCAAAAACTCAAAACTTTAACCTATTTCTCAACATGGTATATTATCAGCTCCAATACCTCACATCCCTACAGACCCACCACTGCCTACAGCCTATCAACCATTAAATTATTGAAATTCTCAGGAGTTAATGCTTCACCCATTATTATTCAGAGAACAAAGCTCTGCTATTTTTCCTGATCCCAGCCTAATTAACATCTGCAGCAGGATTATGTTGGCACATTTGCTTGTGATTCTAACAAGCACTGGGAAACTGAGTAACTCAACACAAGCTCACGGCTTTTGATTAAATCATTATACCTCAAGCTTTTCAACATCTCTTTGCAGGATTTGGCCAACACTGGCAGACCCTGCATTTATTGCTGATCTCTGTTTGCCCTGAGAAGGTGGTTTGGGACATTATTCTTACATTATTCACCATCTTTTCAAGGGCAGTTAGGGATGGGCAATAAATACTGCCCAGACAGTAACTGCCACATCCCACGATTATAAAAAAAAGGCAACAAATTTGTGTTTCCAGATTTCTGAATTCAGATGTTCAAATTGTGACCTTGAAATTTGAACTCATGAATGAACGAATGATTTGAAGAAATGATTTTGTTGCCAGGTGTACTTTACAGTAAGAAAGCAATAAAAGTACTGCGAAAAGCTCCCATTGGTCGCCATGATGTGGCACCATTTTGAATAATTTAAGAATAAGGGAGAAAACAGATACAGCTTAAAGGGAGTCCATCAGCCCTGAGCTAGGTTATCACCATCAACAATTCCTGTGCCACCATCCTTTCCACTACTGTTTCACTGCCGTCTACACCAGACTCAAAAAATGACGAAGCTGCCAATCCTCAGGCACCATCTTTTGCCACTGGGCTGATACTTCTCCACGACCGCCATCGTCTCTCGCTGGCTCAGCCCACCTGGACGATGTCACTGTGATGCCCTTCCGCCAGCACCTCACCACGGTCACCGCCGGACCCAACCAATGACAAAGTCACTGATCCTCAGGCACCATCTTTCACTACTGGGCCTACGATTCCAATGGCCTAAACGTCCAAGTAACGAGTGAATTCCACTCCATTCCTCTCATAATTCACAAGCAGGGGGAGGTGATGGCCTAGTGATGGCCCAGTATGATCGCTGGACTGTTAATCCAGAGACCCAGGTAATGCTCTGGGGACCCGGGTTCGAATCCCACCATGGCAGATGGTGGAATTTGAATTCAATAAAATATCTGGAATTAAGAGTCTAATGATGACTGTGAGTCCATTGTCAATTGTTGGGAAAAACCCATCTGGTTCACTAATGTCTTTTGGGGAAGGGAACTGCCATCCTTACCTGGTCTGACCTACATGTGACTCCAGACCCACAGCATGTGCTTGACTCTTAACTGCCCTCTGGGCAATAAATGCTGCCTAGCCAGCGACACCCTCATCCCGTGAATGAATGAAGGAAAAAAAAATGTTGGGTATTCCTCATTGCGTGAGCCTGCATGGTGTTCAGCCGCAGGGAAAGCTGTTTGAACAAGTGGGGAGATGAGAAGGGACAACACTGAAATGAAGGATAATCCCGTCATTCCTGTCTCCACATCTTAGCTCCTTGAGGAAGGAAGATAATGTGAGGGCCACCTGCAGCCAGTCTTTCCTGGTTATGTGGCTGATTTTTTTAAATTTGAAAAGTATAATTTATTCATAAAAATATCTTTATATAGATATATTGTCACTGAAGCAATTTGGTTCTGTACAGTAGCATATGAAGAAACAAACGAACATTGGATTTTGACTCTATCCAGCAAACAAACCCAAGGCATTAGTTACTTGTACAAGATTATATTTAGATACATTTGAGACACCAGGAGGGTCCGATAATGGAACGGACTCCCATTTAACTTCAGCAGAAAAACCTTAGATGGTGGTCTTTTCCCACTGCCCCTTGGCAGCAGCTGCCTCAAGCTTTAGTGTGTCCCTCAGCACATAGTCCTGGACCTTGGAAGGTGCCAGCCTGCAACACTCAGTCGGGGTCAACTCCTTGCTCTGGAAGATCAACAAGTTTCAGGCAGACCAAAGAGCGTCTTTCACTGAGTTGATGGCCTTCTAGTCGCAGTCGATGTTTGTCTTGGTGTGCGTCCTGGGGAAACAACCCGTACAGCACTGAGTTCTGTGTCATGGAGCTGCTCGGGACGAACAAAGGCATATCCCAGAAGGAAATGTGTGACAGTTTCTACCCCGCTACAGTTGCTTTGAGTGCAGCGTGCGGTGGTGCAGAGTGTCTGGGCGTACATGAAGCATCTCACATGGTAGTGCCCTTCTCACCACCAGCTGGGATACATGGCTGATGGATGAGGCTGTAATCCCGTGTGTTCTCAGACAGCTCCCAGCTCACTGTGATCCAGTGCCATGCACCTGCTGACCAAAAACACCATTTGACTCTCGGATATTCCCAGTGCAACTGGGAAGTGTGAGTGCTAGTTTGGAACCCGCACGGTCAATAATGTGTCTGGAGAGATGTAGACCACAGCTGATAATGGCAGAGATGCGTCATTTAAAGGACATGAACTACTTTCAAAGTGAGAGCATTATTTATAGAAAAAGCCATGAATACGAATGAGGTGCAGGCAAGTCACCAAAGATAGAAAGAAAGAGCTTATATTATTATCACATCTTTCACAATTTCAAAGCTCATTACTGCTAATGATGTACTTTTGAAGTGTAGTCACAGTGTTAATGTGAGACTAATGACAGCCGATTTGTGTACACCAAGCTCCCACAGACAATGTGAACAAGGAACAAAGAACAGGGAACAAGGCCATTCAGCCCATTGAGTCTTCTCCACCATTCAATAATACCAAGGCTGATCTGGTTGTAACTTCAAATCTGTGTTCTGGCCAACCCCTGATAACCTTTCATCCCCTTGCTTAACAAGAATCAATTTGCCTCTGCCTAAAAAATAGTCAAGGACTCTGCTTGCACCACCTTCTTACAAAGAGAGTTCCAAAGGATCATGAACGTCTGAGAGAGAAAAACAAGGTCAGCCACCCTTCATTTCTGAAAAGTAGCCCTTAGCTCTAGATAACTCCACAAGATGAAATATCCTCTCCACATTCACCCTGTCAGACCCCTCAGGATCTGATAAGTTTCAATCAGATCACATCTCGCTTTTCAAAACTTCAGCAGATACAAGGTCAGTCTGTCCAACCCTTCCTTATAAGACACCCATCCATTCCAAGTATCGATCTGATCAACCTTCTCTCAACTGCTTACAGTGAATTAACCTTCTGCCTTAAATAAGGTGACCGATAACCAGTCAATCAGTCTTATAGTGCTGAAAATTTCAGACTAATTCTTAGGCGAGACACCAAGGGTAAATTCCTTACACCTGTTTGAAATTGTGCAGTGGGATCTGTCTAAGAGAGCAGGTAGGGTTTCAGTGCAATGTCTCACTGAAAGGATAGGAATAGAGACTGTACAGCACTTCCTCAGACCAGGCACCAGACCTGGATTATGGTTCATGTCTCTAGACCAAGACTTGAACTTGTCATACTCAGAAGTAGAGAGTTCACCTCTCAGCCGCAGTTCACCAGAACTGAAGAAAATTATCTTACTTTGTTGGGCCTCTTGCACCAGCTAAAGAATGCAACTTTCTCTATTTACTAATTCCTTCTTGGTGATGAGAGTTTTCTAAAGTTGGCCAGTGTAGTCTAATACAGGACTACTTGTGACCAAACACATAGGAAATCAGTTGAGATAACAAGGTGTAGAGCTGGATGAACACAGCAGGCCAAGCAGCATCAGAGGAGCAGGAAAGCTGACGTTTCGGGCCTAGACCCTTCTTCAGATTCTCCAGCATCTGCAGTTCCTACTATCTAGGAATTCAGTTGCCTTTCTAATAAGTCAATGAGAAATGAAGAGCCAGCAGTCATCATGCATGTGACCACAAACTCTCATTCATAAGGTGTGTGCATGTAAAGTCAAAACGGAAGTTAAAATGTCAAACGCATGAATGGGGTCACCCACAATGTTGTTAAGGAGGGAATTCCAGGTTTTTGACCCAGCAACAATGAAGGAACAGTGATATATTTCCGAGTCAGGATGATGAGTGGCTTGGAGGGGAACTAGCAGGTAGTGGTGTTCCCATGTGTCTGCTGCCCTCGTCCTTCCAAATAGAAGTGTTCATGGGTTTGGAAGGTGCTGTCTGAGGATCTTTGGTGACTTTCTGCAGTGCATTTTGTAGATCGTACACACTGCTGCTACTGAGCGTCGGTGGTGGAGGGAGTGGATGCTTGTGGACGTAGTGCCAATCAAGTGGGGGCTGCTTTGTCCTGGATAGTGTCTTGGCTATTGTTGGAGCTGCAGCCATTCATGGAAGTGGGGAGTATTCTGTCACAGTCCTGACTTGTGCCTTGTGGGTGATGGACAAGCTTTAGGGAGTCAGGAGGTAAGTTACTTATTGTAGCATTCCCAGCCTCTGACCTGCTGTTGTAGCCACAGCACTTATATGGCTAGTCCAGTTCAGTTTCTGGTCAGCGGTAACCCCTGCATGTTGCTAGTGGGGCATTCAGTGGAGGCGATGCCATTTAATGTCAAGGGGCAATGGTTAGATTCTCTCTTGTTGGAGATACTCATTGTGTGGCACTTGTGTGCCAGTTGTCAGCCCAAGCCTAGATATTGTGCAGGTCTTGCTGCATTTGAACATGAACTGCATCAGTATCTGAGGAGCTGTGACTGGAGCGTCGTCCAATCAGTTTGTGAAATAAATATGCACAAGCCATATACATATCATACATGTAAACAAATATCAATGAAGTAAACAGAAAAAAAGAGAAAAAAAAAAGGTCAATTCTTGGGATGTGGGATTATCCCAAAAAGAAACATTAAGTGGACTAGACCTCTATCTCTTAGAATTTAGAAGAACGAAAAGTGATCTCATGAAAATATAACATTTTCAAGGGGATTGACAGGGTTAAGTCATAGATTTATTCTGCCAGTTTTCTGTAGAGCAATTCAATCAGCACCATTTCCACTCTCTGTCTCTGTAGCTCTGCTAGTCTATTCCTTTCAACTGTCCATCAAATTTCCTTTCAAAACCATTCATCATCTCTTCTTCTCCAACCAGATGACGAGCTGGGGACTTCAGAACTGGGACTTACAGTCTCAGGATAAAGAGTCACCCATTTCGGGCAGAGATGAGGCAAAGTTTCTTCATGGCAAAGAGCTGTGAATCTTCAGAGTTTTCCACTTCAGAGACATGTAGATGCTCAGACATTGAGATCAACTGAATTTTTGTTGTAATAACAGAATTAAGATGCAGCGATCGAGCAGGAAAACAGAACTGAGGTAGAAGATTGGACATGGATTCATTGAATGCTGGAGGGACCAACTAGAAAGCCCAGCTCCCATTTCTTATGCTCTTACTTTCTTATCTATCCGCTAACCTGAATTGTGTCTAATTATGTTCTGCTAAAATGAATGCATGTGGCTAAAGTCGTATCTCCATATACAGGCTTGTAGCTAGTCAGTGATTTTTATTAGACAACACTGAATTAAAATTCTTGCCCCTAATCTTTGTAAAATTTCTCCCTAATGCCCCCAGCCTGGCATGTGAAGTGGAGCTTATTAGGAGGGGATGTTCACATTATCACTCTGAGAATTATTTTTCTCACCTTTGATTTGTTCTTGTTTACATTTTATGCTATCCTGTGTCTTTCAATTAATAATTTCCTCAAACATTTGTGAGGCTGAATCACTCCAAAGGCAGCACTCCTTGCCAAAAATGCAGTATAAGTTGCACAGGACTTGCTGAGGAGCTTGGCTGAAGTGTAACTGTACCTGAAGGTCATGTTCAGCTCAGTGGATCCCCCTTTAAAGTGTAGCTTTGTGGCAGCTCTTGGGTCTGCCTGTCAGGTCCAGTTTTAATGGTGGACCTTCTGGGTCATGAAAACTGTTTAAGACTGTTTAAAGTGTGTCTGTGCACAAACAACATTAGTCAAACAGTCAGCCATGCCCACTGCAGGCATAGATGCTGCTTAATGAATGGTGCTGAGAGCCGGACTGTACCTCCACTACAACTGAGTAACCATGCAAACAAGGAACAAGACTAGGCCACTCGGCCCTTCAAGCCTGCTACACCACTCAATAAGATCGTGGCTGACCTGATTTTAACCTCAACCCTACGTTGCTGCGATAATCTTTCATTCCCCTTGGTGATAAAGAAGCTACCCCTGCCTTATAAATATTTAACGATTTTGCATTCACTACCTTTTGAAGAAAGGAATTACAAAGAGCCCTCAGAGAAAAATTGCTTTCTCATCTCAGTCATAAAAAGGTTTTTTTAAACCATGACCCCTCATTCTAGATTCTCCCACAAGAGGAAATACCCTTCCCACATTCCCACAGTCAAGTCCCCTCAGGATCTTATATGTTTCAATTAAGTCATCTCTGACTCTTATAAACTCCAGCGGATCCCCTCCGTTCAATCCAGGTATTGGGCTAGTAAACCTTTTCTGAACTGCTTCTAAAATGTCAACATCCTTCTGTAAGTATGGTGACTGGTGCTGTGCACAGTACTCTAGTTGCAGTCTCACCAATGCCTGGTATAATTGAAGCATAACCTCCCTCTTCATGCTTTCAACTCCCTTCACAATAAACCATAACTTTATATGAACTTTCCTGATTACGTGCTGTCCCTGTGTATTAACCTTCTGTGATTCATGCACAAAAACACCCAGATCCCTCTGCATCTCAGAGCTCTACAACCTCTCACCATTTAGATAATATGCTTCTTTCCACACATCTTGCCCTGAAATAAAATTGATCTGCTCCTGAAAGAGGACTTCCAGTATTGCAATATCCAATCCTATAGCCAGGGTGGAAAACTGAGGCTCCAAAATGGTGCCGTGGAAATAAATCAATATTACGTATTGAGTGACATTTTAGTAAAATAGGAGCAGGAGTAGGCCATTCAGCCCCTCAAGCCTGCTGCACCATTCAACTCAATCTATCTTCACAAAGCAATCTCACCTTTCCAGGGTGGAAAAACACTGCACTCTCTCACTCTCACTGCACTGCATTCTTATTTTGGTAAAGGATGAAAACGGTCTATAGTACTCCATTGTAGTAATTTGTCCATATATGTACAGCGGACATTGCCTGCAGATAGAACAAAGAACAGTACAGTACAGGCACAGGCCTTTCAGCCCACCAAGACTCTGCCAACACATAATGTCTTTCTAAACTAAAAACATATTGCCTCTACACACTCTGTATCCCTCTATTCCCTTTCCATTCATATATCTGTCAAAATGCCTCTTAAGTGTAGCCATTATATCCATCTCCACCACCGCCTCTGGCAGCACATTCTAGGCATAGACCATCCTTTGTGTAAAAAACTTGCTTCTTACATCTCCTTTAAACTTCACCCCTTTCATGTTGAGCCTGTGTCTCCATGTGGTTGACATTGCTACTCTGATTGGTGTCTTATTACCCAACCTAGGGGCACTGAGACCAACTAAAGAGCCCCCACTACCAGCATACCCAAGACCCGCTACCTCAACAGAACCTCTTAACCCAGGAACTACTGATAAGCATTTTCATCTGCTTCATCAATGACCTGCCGTCCATTATAAGGTCAGAAAATGGGAATATTCGCTGATGATTACATAATATTCAGCACCATTCACGACTCCTCAGATACTGAAGCAGTCCATGTTCAAACACAACAGGATCTGAACAATGTCCAGGCTTGGGCTGACAAGTGGCATGTGACATTTATGCCACGCAAGAGCTAGGCAATGATTGATTGGCGGCTTGATTGGCACCACATCTACAAACATTCACTCCATCCACCACTAAGCAGCAGTGTCGTCTATCGACAAGATGCCCTGCAGAAATTCATCAAGGCTCCTTAGACAGGACCTTCCAAAAACATAACCACTTCCATCTAGAAGGACAAGGGGCAGCAGATACATGGGAACACCACCACCCGCAAGTTCCCCTCCAAGCCACTCACCATCCTGACTTGGAAAAATATTGTCGTTCCTTCGCTGTCGCTTGATCAAAGTCCTGGAATTCCCTCTCTAAAGGCATTGTGGGTGTATCTACAGTACATGGACTGCAACGGTTCAAGAAGGCAGCTCACCATCGACTTCTCAAGGGCAACTAGGGACGGGCAATAAGAGTGGGCCCAGCCAGCGACACTTACGTCTCGATAGTGAATAATAAAAAGACCCAGTAAAATGGCTTTGTGATTATGTGGCAAAGTCTGACACTCAGGCAAATGCTAATAACACAGAAATCATCTTGGGCAGCGATCAGAATTAACTCTTAATAATAATATTAATTTAAGTGCAGTGACAGCCATCAAAATATTATTGGAATACAAAAGAAATGTAACTATTTTAGCTCAGTTCACTGCCTTTGCATTTTCACACAAAAATTAGTTTGTATTTTCCTAGGGTCTCTGTTTAATATTTCTTCTTAACCCTCACTTTATTATGCTTCATTAATTTAAAATGAATTCCTTACTGTCGATTGCTTCTTCAGGATGCTCCTGTTCCAGAGAAACTTCTGAAACAGTGGGATTTTGTTGCTTGACAACAGGTTTCAAAACCCAATGTGAGCCAATTGAAAGGAGGAACAGAACTGTTGTGTTGCCATAGTAACAGTCAGCTCAGTCTCCACTGGGGTTTCTGGGTCAAGATGTGATGGTTGATAGTAGCACTTAAAGATTGAATTAAACCTAGAGTTTCAGAGACAGGAATAGCATCGAGAGAGAGAAAAAAATAAATAAATTCAGACCTGAAGATCAGCAGAAACTTCAGCTTCAATTTCCTCCCAGTTAGGGGAGGACTTTGTCCAACATTGTTCTCAGTTCACAACCTGTATCCACACACTGTGTACAACTCACAAATTGCACCCTGCATGTGTCTGTGATGGAGATAACAGTTCCCTACTAATTCATCTTACTGCTGTGGCTCATTGACATTGCACCAATTTCCCTGAATTGGCCAGCTGTTTGCTTGACATTCAGTGTTGGATAAACAGAAGAAAAAAGCCAATGTCCTCGATCCTCACTGTGTTCTGTAGCCGCTGATTCTAATCTTCTTCTGGGTAACTCTCCAAGACTGACCCAGACTATTTTCAACCTTTATTTTACCCTGAGCTTTTGACAACACACCAGCAAGGACACCACTCCCACTTAATTTCACCATAATATCATCCAACTCCACTCCTGCCTCAACTCACCTGCTGCTGGGGCCCTCAGTCATGTTTGCATTGCCTCTAGACGTGACTATTTCAACACGATCATACATGTGCTCGCTGACCCACCTAAACTGCTCATTGACTCTTCACTTTTAAAATTCTCATTTGTGTTTTTTTTCAGATCCCTCCGTGCTCCCTGTATTTTTTTTTTGCTGCTGACTAGTCCTCCAATACCCATGTGTAGCAGTGCCTTCCAGAAGTGGTAACTCTGAATCGACACACTGGTCGAGCTTCTCTGAATCCCCTCCCCCTTCCTGTCACCTCCTCCTGCCCCGCAACCCTCTGAGATGCGTTCCCTCCTATACACCTGCCCCCTTCAGCTATTCTGGCTTTAGTCCTGCAGCACAGCTTGGTCAGAAAGATCCCAGGCTCTGAAATACCCTTCCTCAACCTCTCTTGCCTCCATAAAGATGCTCATGAAAAGCCAAATCTTCGATTATCCTTAGAAGCATAGAATCCTTACTGAGTAGAAGCAGGCCACTTGGCCCATTGAGACCACACTGACCCTCTGAACAGCATCCCACCCAGACCCACTCCCCTATCCTATCCTTGTATTTCCTATGGCTAGTCCACCCAGTTGGCACATCTTTGAACAGTGGGAGGAAACTGTCCTCCCAGAGAGAATGTGCATACAGGCAGTCATCCGAGGCTGGAATCAAACCCAGTTCTTTGGCGCTGTGAGGCAGCAGTGCTGACCACTGAGCTAGCACACCATCTTACTTCTCTTATTGTGACCTAATTTGGATACATAACACTCTTGATGGTGCTTGAACCCAGCCATGTAAGCTGAGGGAAAAGATTTGAGGGCACAGCTGGCAGTGCCAGTTCCATGCTGCGTTTGAGCTATAAGCTTCCCTGCAGCAGGTGTGCCACAGATGCCCCTGACCCAGTGCCAGTGTTACCAGCTCTGCATCATAAATGCCATGCACAGCTGGGGTTCGGGTGAGGGCTAAATCAAGGCCAATAACTGATGTGTGCAGTACCCAATGCTGCATCTACCTGGTATCATAGAACATAGAACATAGAACATTACAGCGCAGTACAGGCCCTTCGGCCCTCGATGTTGCGCCGACCTGTGAAACCAATCTGAAGCCCATCCAACCTAAACTATTCCATTATCATCCATTTGTTTATCCAATGACCATTTAAATGCCCTTAAAGTTGGCGAGTCTACTATTTTTGCAGGCAGGGCATTCCACGCCCTTACTACTCACTGAGTAAAGAACCTACCTCTGACATCTGTCCTATATCTATCACCCCTCAATTTAAAGCTATGTCCCCTCGTGCTAGCCATCACTATCCGAGGAAAAAGGCTCCCACTGTCCACCCTATCTAATCCTCTAATCATCTTGTATGTCTCTATCAAGTCACCTCTTAACCTTCTTCTATCTAACGAAAACAGCCTCAAGACCCTCAGCCTTTCCTCATAAGACCTTCCCTCCATACCAGGCCACATCCTGGTAAATCTCCTCTGCACCCTTTCCAATGCTTCCACATCCTTCCTATAATGCGGTGACCAGAACTGTACGTAATACTCCAAGTGCGGCAGCACCAGAGTTTTGTACAGCTGCAACATGACCTCATGGCTCCGAAATTCAATCCCTCTACCAATAAAACCTAACATGCTGTACGCCTTCTTAACAACACTATCAACCTGGGTGGCAACTTTCAGTGATCTATGCACATGGACACCGAGATCTTTCTGCTCATCCACACGACCAAGAATCTTACCATTAGCCCAGTACTCTGTATTCCTGTTACTCCTTCCAAAGTGAATCACCTCACACTTTTCCGCATTAAACTCCATTTGCCGCCTCTCAGCCCAGCTCTGCAGCTTATCTATGTCCCTCTGTAACCTGCAACATCCTTCCGCACTATCCACAACTCCACCAACTTTGGTGTCATCCGCAAATTTACTAACCCATCCTTCTACGCGCTCATCCAGGTCATTTATAAAAATGACAAACAGCAGTGGCCCCAAAACAGATCCTTGAGGTACACCACTAGTAACTGAACTCCAGGATGAACATTTCCCATCAACCACCACCCTCTGTCTTCTTACAGCTAGCCAATTTCTGATCCAAACCGCTAAATCACCCTCAATCCCATGCCTCCGTATTTTCTGCAATAGCCTACCATGGGGAACCTTATCAAACGCTTTACTGAAATCCAAATACACCACATCAACCGCTTTACCCTCATCCACCTGTTTGGTCACCTTCTCAAAGAACTCAATAAGGTTTGTGAGGCACGACCTACCCTTCACAAAACCGTGTTGACTATCCCTAATCAAATTATTCCTTTCTAGATGATTATAAATCCTATCTCTTATAATCCTTTCCAACACTCTACCCACAACTGAAGTAAGGCTCACTGGTCTATAATTACCAGGGTTGTCTCTACTCCCCTTCTTGAACAAGGGGACAACATTTGCTAGTCTCCAGTCTTCTGGCACTATTCCTGAAGACAATGACGACATAAAGATCAAAGCCAAAGGCTCTGCAATCTCCTCTCTAGCTTCCCAGAGAATCCTAGGATAAATCCCATCCGGCCCAGGGGACTTATCTATTTTCACACCTTCCAGAATTGCTAACACCTCCTCCTTATGAACCTCAATCCCGTCTAGTCTAATAGACTGTATCTCAGTATTCTCCTCGACTACATTGTCTTTTTCCTGTGTGAATACTGACGAAAAATATTCATTTAGCACCTCTCCTATCTCTTCGGACTCCATGCACAACTTCCCACTACTGTCCTTGACCGGCCCCAATCTTACTCTAGTCATTCTTTTATTCCTGACATACCTATAGAAAGCTTTAGGGTTTTCCTTGATCCTACCTGCTAAAGACTTCTCATGTCCCCTCCTGGCTCTTCTTAGCTCTCTCTTTAGGTCCTTCCTGGCTAACTTGTAACTCTCAAGCGCCCTAACTGAGCCTTCACGCCTCATCTCTACATAAGCCTCCTTCTTCCTCTTGACAAGAGATTCAACTTCTTTAGTAAACCACGGTTCCCTCGCTCGACCACTTCCTCCCTGCCTGACAGGTACATACTTCTCAAGGACACGCAGTAGCTGTTCCTTGAACAAGCTCCACATTTCAATTGTGCCCAGCCCCTGCAGTCTCCTTCTCCATCCTATGCATCCTAAATCTTGCCTCATCGCCTCATAGTTGCCTTTCCTCCAGCTATAACTCTTGCCCTGCGTTCTCTACCAATCCCTTTCCATCGCTAAAGTAAACGTAACCGAATTGTGATCACTATCACCAAAGTGCTCACCTACCTCCAAATCTAACACCTGGCCTGGTTCATTACCCAGTACCAAATCCAATGTGGCCTCGCCTCTTGTTGGCCTATCTACATACTGTGTCAGGAAACCCTCCTGCACACATTGGACAAAAACTGACCCATCTGAATTACTCGAACTATAGCGTTTCCAGTCAATATTTGGAAAGTTAAAGTCCCCCATAACAACTACCCTGTTACTTTCGCTCCTATCCAGAATCATCTTTGCAATCTTTTCCTCTACATCTCTGGAACTTTTCGGAGGCCTATAGAAAACTCCCAACAGGGTGACCTCTCCTTTCCTGGTTCTAACCTCAGCCCATACTACCTCAGTAGACGAGTCCTCATCAAATGTCCTTTCTGCCACCGTAATACTGTCCTTGACTAACAATGCCACACCTCCCCCTCTTTTACCACCTTCCCTGATCTTACTGAAACATCTAAACCCCGGAACCTGCAACATCCATTCCTATCCCTGCTCTATCCATGTCTCCGAAATGGCCACAACATCGAAGTCCCAGGTACCAACCCATGCTGCAAGTTCACCCACCTTATTCTGGATGCTCCTGGCATTGAAGTAGACACACTTCAAACCACCTTCCTGCCTGCCGGTACACTCCTGCAACCTTGAAACCTTATTTATGACCTCACTACTCTCAACCTCCTGTACAGTGGAGCTACAATTCAGGTTCCCACCCCCCTGTATCCCATTCAATTCTCTTCCTCTGCTTTGAAACTGTGCTACCAGGAGAATTCCTTTTCCTCCAGTATTGTGGGAATGCCAGAAATATCTTGCGCAGGATTCCTGATCACATAATTAGAAAGAGAAGTACGAGTGATGCACTTTAGTTGGAATGACATTGGGAGTCAAAATGAAAAGAAGGGATGGAATTCTGAAGGCGGTGCAGGAGCAGAGGGACCTGTGTGTGTTCACATCATAGAAGGTGGTAGGAAAGGTAGAGAGAGCAGTTAAGAAAGTATAGACTTTCCTCTGCACAACAAGGCCCCTTCTTCCTCAGGCGGCTTGGGAAATTTGGCATGTCCACAAGGTCCCTCACCAAATTTTACAGATGCACCATAGAAAGCAAACTATCCAGGTGGGCATAAAAACCGAAAGAACTGCAGATGCTACAAATCAGAAACAAAAACAGAAGTTCCTGGAAAAGCTCAGCAGGCCCGGCAGCATCTGTGAAGAGAAAATCAGAGTTAACATTTCAGGTCCGGTAACCCTTCCTCCAACTTTCCAAGCCTGAGAGATGTGTAGATGGAGTCAATGGATGGAAGGTTGGCTTGCGTGATGGATTGGGCTATGCTCACAACTCTCTGTAGTTTCTAGTGTTAGGCCTGCCAGGGGCCAATTGACAAGGCCATTGAAATGTTTGTGGCAATCTGTCCTATATTTACACAGCACTACTCTGCTGTTCACCCACCTCCAGCCACCTCCTCTCAGCATTGCAGCAAGCAGAATGTCTCTTCCCTCCATCACCATCTCCTGTGGCATCCAGACAACAGGAGCCTGGCCTGGGCCTGGTCTGGGGGTGGATTTGGACTGGGGTTGGGTGGGATGTGTATCCTCCTTTCCTAATGTTGTAGGCTCAGCCCCTTCTTCCATCTCTTGGGAAAGTGGAAACTTCAGCAATTTACCTGCTCTTGAAATCAAGTCCCATCACCTTCCCATGTCCATTCTGTATTCAGTATCTTACTTCCAACGTAAAATCGCATTTAAAAACACTTTTTCCCTCCCTACCTTGCAAACTATCCCAGTTAATGCTTAGGTAATTAAGATTCTTTACTATTGCTGCCTTATTATGCTTATAAAGATAATCACCAGATACTCTGTTCTTCCTGGTGTTACTTAGGGATAGTAAGCAGAACTTTCCATCTTATCTTTGGACGTGCTAAGGAATCTCTAATTTCATAATTGATCCTCTATCTTGCCCTGATAGTTTGGGGGCATATAGTACACACCCACCAGTGTGTTTCCCCCTTTTGTGCCTTTTATTTCCACTCATCTGACAGTACTTGATGACCATCCCAAGATATTATCCATCTTCACTGCCATAATTGATTCCTTGATCAATGTTGTGACCTCTTCCTCGGCTTTTCTCCTCTCTATCTCATCTGAATTCCCTATAACCAGGAACATTGCGTTGCCAATCCTGTCCATCTTTCAGCCAAGGTTCAGTCTTTGCTTTGATATCATATTGCCATGTGCCTGTCTGAACCCTCAGCACCCCTGTCTTATTCCTCACGCTCCTTGCTAAACCCACTTTTCTCTTATCTAGACTATGTTTCCTCAGACTTCCAGATTCAATCACGTTTTAACTTCTAAGTCCACCTCAGTATCTCACCCTTTGAACTATGTGTCAGGCTCCTTGTCCCTTGCCCCCGTAGTTTATATCCACCCCTACAAACTCAATGTGTAATGTGGTAGAGTGAAACAAACTCAGGCACTGGCGCAGGCAAGTCTTCATGTGATGGTATGGGTCCCCTGTCCAGATAAAGGGGAAGGGTTAGCAACAGGAATCTAGCTGCAAGATTACCACTTAATCCAATAAAAAAAGGGATGGTTTTTGCAACAGTGATCCCCTGCAAAGTGGGAAAAGATGGAAGAGAAAGGAAAGGTCCTCATGAATGCTCGAATATCATAAAAAAAAAAGTCCAACTGGTCCACAAAAGTCCTGTCCTCACCAGCTTGAGTCTATTTGTGGCTCCAGTCCTACACCAGCACAGTTGACTTGAATTCAACAGATAAGATCTGGGATTAAGAGTCTAGTGATAACCTTGAAACCATTGCCCATTGTCAGAAAAACCCATCTGGTTCATTAATGTCCTATATGGAAGGAAATCTGACATCCTTACCTGGTCTTGCCTATATGTGACTCCAGGCCCATAGCAATGTAGTTGATTCTCAACTGCCTCCTGGGTAATTAGGGATGGGCAATAAATACTGGCCTAGCCAGTGACACCTTCATCCCATGAATGAATTGACCTCTGAAGCAGCCATTGCAAATCAATAAATCTCAAACTCAATGCAATGGCTAAACAAGGCAGCTTAGAATCATCTTCTCAGGGTAGTTAGGAATTGGCAATAAGTACTGGCTTTGCCATCAATGCTCACATCCCAAGAATGAATATAGCTATGTTGGTAGAACCTAAAACTGTGAGCGTGGCTTGTTTTAATTGAGTTCCAGCCAGCTCGATGAGATCACTAGCCAATATGCAAGCACAATCCAACTGCAAACCTTAATTAGACTGGGATCAGGATCAACAACAAAGCTTTGATCTTCTCTGAAGAATAAAGGTTGAAGTATTACCTCCTGCAGAATTTCAATAATTTTAATAATAACACTTTAATAACACTCTTGCTGATGGACTGTTATCTTGCTTAATTCATAACTGCCTTCTGAGGTGGCCTGGTGTGATATTTGGCTGGGGGAGACTATTCAAACGGGAAATTACTGAGAATTGCACAGAATCTTACAGTGCACCAGGGCGGATATATTTCAGGTGAGACATTAAACCAAGGCCTCCCTGTTGCCTCATAGGTGGATGCAAAAGACCTCTTAGCACTTTCAAAGATTAGCAAGTGAGTTCTCCTTACTCTCCCAAACCAACATCAGGAAGAACGGAATATCTGGTGATTACCTCCGTGCTTTCAGTGGGATCCTGCTGTGCGGTCATTCGATGCCTCATCCGCACATTTCAGGGATGGCTAAAGTAGGCTTTGGGATAGCTTGCACTTGTGAAAGGTGCTATGCAAATGCAGACCTTCTCTCTCGTTTCAGGTTCAGCCACCACTCTCTGTTTTGAACCAAGTTATAGAAAGATTGAAATGATCAGTGAAAACAGATTGTGGCAGTCTCTGGAAATCTCAAACATCACTGATTCGGAAAATATCCAGCAATTCTCAGTCAGTGAAGCTTTGACCATTGGGAGGGAAAACGAAGGTTTCACCTTAAGTTGTGACATGAGATTATTGACCTGGCTGGTTACTCCTGTGTGTTTGTATCTAAGGTAAGGTTGACTTGCTTAAGGTTTCAGTTGGAACTGAGAGCAGGCTGTTCCTGATGTTCACTGATGATTGCACAATCTTCAGCACCATTCGCAACTCATCACACACTGAAACAGTCTGTGTTCAAACGCAACAAGATCTGGACAATATCCAGGCTTGGACTGACAAGTGGCAAGTGACATTCATGCCACACAAATGCCAGGCAACAAACAACTCCGATAAGAGACAATCTAACCACTGCCCCTTGACGTTCACTGCAGTTAACATCACTGAATCCCCCACTGTCAACATTCTTGGGGTTACGGCCAGAAGCTCAACTGAACTCATCACATAAATGCAGTGGTTACAAGAGCAGATTGAATGCTGGGAATACCGTGGCAAGTAACTCACCTCCTGACTCTCCAAAACCTGTCCACCATCTACAAGGCACAAGTCAGGAGTGCGATGGAATACTCCCCACTTGCCTGGATGAGTGCAGCTTCAACAACACTCAAGAAGCTTGACACCATCGAGGACAAAGCAGCCACTATGTCCACAAGCATTCACTCCCTCCACCAACGACGCTCAGTAGCAGCAGTGTGTACTATCTACAAGATGCACTGCAGAAATTCACCAAAGATCCTCAGACAGCATCTTCCAAACCCACGACCACTTCCATGCAGAAGTGCAAGGGCAGCAGATATATGGAAACACCATCTCCTTCAAGTTCCCCTCCAAGTCATTCACCATCCTGGACTTGGAAATATATTGCCGTTCCTTCACTGTCGCTGGGTCAAAATCCTGGAATTCCCTCCCTCATAGCATTGTGGGTCAACCCACAGCAGGTGGACTGCAGCGGTTCAAGAAGACAGCTCACATCACCTTCTTAAGGGGCAACTAGGGACGGGCAATAAATAGCTGATAGCGTTTAAGTCTCAAAATATAGCATCACACAACATGATGGAGCTCACTAGTCCCATTGGTGTCTGCACTAACTTGCTTAAAGAACATTAGTGCTGCTCCTTTTGTAGGTATTTCTCCAATTCCCTTGAGAAAGTTACCATTGAGCCTGCTTCCACCAACTTCACATGCAGATCTGACTCCAGATCTGACCAACATGCTGCTGAATGTGCTGCGGGGGGTGTCCAACGGATCTGAAAGATGAAGGTGATCCACGGTGATTGCGTGTGAGATGATCAGCAGAGATCACAGCGTTCTTTGATTCTCTGAGGAGGAAGATGCTGATCCTGGGCTGGCTGGCCAGTCTGAAGGCTGGAATCTCCCCAGTTTGTTCTATTTCGGAAAACCAGAAAATAACCCCTCCAGCACCAACCAAACACAGCGTTACTGCCTCTTTTCCATCTGTGGTTCCAAATAATTCACCTCCCATTTTTACTCCTGATCCCCATCATTCTGACTGTCTGTAAGATGCCAGAGGCCATGAAACATTCCTGAAAGGCAATCCTCCTTTCATCTCCATTACCTCTCTTTATTTCTCTCCCATTATCTTTTTTCACTCCCTCAATCTCTTTCTGATTCTCTTGTTCTCACTTGGTGCCTCTGTCTATCTCTCCAAAGCTCCCTCTGATTCTCTCCCTCTCTCATTTTCTTTCTCTTTCCAGCATTCTTACATCTCTTTTTTATCAATACACTAACGTAGAATCTTATAGCTCAGAAGGAGACTATTTGGCCCCTTTGATCAATTCTGTGCTGGTTCTCCCTGTCAAGGGTGGCTCAGTGGTTAGCACTGCTGTCTCACAGTGCCAGGGACCCTGGTTTGATTCCACCCTCAGGCGACTGTCTGTGTGGAGTTTGCGCATTCTCCCCGTGTCTGCGTGGGTTTCCTCGCGCAGTCCAAAGATGGGCAGGCTAGGTGGATTGACCATGCTAAATTGCTCCATAGTATCCAGGGATGTGTGGGTTAAGTGGATTAGCCGTGGAAGATGCAGGTTTATGGAGATGGGGCGATCGGTCTGGGTGGGATGCTGTTCAGAGGGTTGGTGTGCACCTGATGGGCAAAATGGCCTTTTTCTGTACTATAGGGATTCAATAATCACTTCTCTCGTCATGCATTCAGCGGTAACCATGCCCCAGGAAGGGAACTTGCTATTCAGGACTTGTGGCTATGGGAGCAAACAATCCTATTTCTCCCCTTGTCTCTTAAATCACCTACAACAACTATATTTCCGCAGTATTTCCTTGTGTCTGCTGTGCAGTCAAGTTCTCCCACGACCCTGTGAAATTGTTTCTTCCTTTGGTAGATATTCAGTACTCATGGGGAATATTGCCACTTTTGTTTAACCTCCCTGGAGCTCTGTCTCTCTGAACTCACTATTGCCCCAGAGGAACTGACCACTCCCTGATTCTTGACCAAACTTACATCTTCGAGGATCCTGAGGATGGACCTGAGGTGGAGTGGATCGATGAGCTTCCCATGTATTGTTCAGAAAGGTCAGATACGGTGAGGAGATGTGGACATCTCCAGAGCAATAGCCTTTACTTTCAGGAAGCCATGGTGGTGGATAAACACTTGATTCAGAAGCTGTCAGACCGAGCTGATGGTGGGTGGAGATAAAGTGAATTTGGGCATTTCACAGTGTGAAGGAAATATCCAAAACTGGAGCGGACATAGACCATTCTGCCCCTCCAGACTGCTCCACCATTCAATAAGATCGTGGCTAGTCTGTTTGTATGTTGAATTCCACATTCCCATCTACCCTGAATAACAATTGATCCCTCTGCCTAATGGGAACCTATCTAACTTTGGTCTAAAAATATTTAAATACTTCACTTCCACCGCTTTCTGAGGCAGAGTTCCAGAGTTTCACAGCCCTCTTTGGGAAAGCTTGTGTCCTTATCGCTGTTGGAAAAAAATTACCCTTTGTTTTACAATGAAGCCCCCTGGTTCTGGCCTGACCCACAAGAGGAAGCATGCTTCTCACATCCACTTTGTCAAAATCTTAAAGAATCTTATGAACTCAATCAAATCACTGCTCACCCTTCTAAACTCCGGTAGAAAAAGCCCCAGTCTGTCCAATCTTTCTCATAACGCAAACTCCTCATTTCAGGTATCAATCTAGTAAACACCCTCTGAACTAAAACGTTTACAGTCATTTACACCCACCCTTAAATAAGGAGACTAAAAGTACACACAGTATTCAGGATGTGTTCTCACCAATGCCTTGTAGAACTGAAACATAACATCCTCACCTTCATGTTCGACTTCCTCCCATAATAAGTCACATCCCAAAAGCTTTTTTGATTACGTAATGTCTGTAGAATAACTTCTTGTGACTCATGTTCTAGAACACCTGAATCCTTATGTAAGTCATTGGTGTAAATTGTAAAATCCTTATGCCCTCTCACACATACAGCTCAGTGGGACTCCACTCATCATATCCTGCCAATCAGACAAAGAGCCATTTGTCGTAGTCTCGGTTTCCTGCCAGTCAGACATAATCTTCTATCCATACTCATGTGTTAGCCCCTACACCATGAGTTTTTACTTTCTGTGCTAACCTCTGATGTTGCACCTTATCAAATGACTTCTGGGATTCCAAGTGCAGTACATCTCCAGGCTCCCCTTTATCCCACAGCACATGTTATTCCTTCAAAGAACTTGAACAAATTGGTTAAATATGATTCCCCTTTGACAAAACCACACTGACTCTTCCCTTGGGTTTTTCTCAGTGCACACCTCTAATTTCCTTAATGATTAATTCTAGCACCTTCCCCACAACAGATGTCAAAGTAACAGCCCTGTAGCTTTCTGTTTTACTGCCTCTCTCCCCTCCCTGCTTTCCAGTCTGGTGGAATTTTTCTCGAAACAAGGATATTTTGGGAAATTAACACCAACTTGTCATCTATTTCATTAGACCCTAGGGTGAAGTCCATCTACACTGGAGATTTGTCAGCCCACAGCTCCAACATTGCATCCCTTATGACTGCAATTTCACTAACTTCCTCCTATCTCCTGATCTACAGCTATTGCTGGAACAATTTCTTGCTTTCCTTTTCCTTTATTCATTAACCGGAAAAGGACATTGCTGGCTAGGCAACATTTATTGCCCATCCCTAATTGCCCAGAGGGCAGTTATGAGTCAACCACATTGCTGTGGGTCTGGAGTCACATGTAGACCAGACCAGGTAAGGATGGCAGTTTCCTTCCCTATAGGGCATTAGTGAACCAGATGGGTTTTTCCTGACAATCTGCAATTGATTCATGGTCATTGTTAAACTCTGAATTCCAGATATTTATTGAATTTAAATTCCACCATCTGCCATGGTGGGATTCGAACCCAGGTCCCCAGAACATTACCTGGGACTCTGGATTAACAATCCAGTGATAATCACACTTGGCCATCGCCTCCCCATAGCATCTTCTTTTGTGAAGATAGAACTCAAATGTTTGTACATGTTGTAAACAGATAGATGCTGGGAGGGTAAGGTACCAGATGCGTAGGGTGGGATAAGGTGCCCAGTAGGTAGGGGCCACGTGAGTAAAGTGCCAGGTAGGTGGTTTGCCAGTTGGGAACGGCGTCAGCTGGGGAGGAGGTAGTGTGCCAAGGGTAGGTCAGGGGGCAAGGAGGGACTTTGACAGAATGAGTCCTTTTTTCACCACTACTCAAATTTATTTATTATTAGATGTTATTGTCACATGCGTTCGAGTACAGGGATGCAGGAGTACAGTGAAAAGTGTACACATTGCCATTCTCAGGCGCCATCTTAGAATACAAAAGACAAGATTAAAAATCAGAAGCATAAATTAAAAAAAAAACAGCCAGAAGGAAAGGAAACATCCATGTCACTCCCCCAACTCTGCCATGAGCCCTTGCTGCCAGAAAAACAAAACCACAAAGCCCATCCTCCAGTCAGCAAAACACGCGGTTACCCCGAGTCGCTGTGAGCTGCCACTGCCAGAACACCATTGCCTCCGCCGTCAGGTACCCAGGCCCAGCCTTCCCCTGGAAACAGGCCGCTGCCACTGGAACCATGCCACCATTCTTTGGAACCATCTTGCCTCCACTGACACTGTTACCACCATGAGTCCACACTGGGCCTACCTCGGCAATGCAGTCGCCGCTGAAGCTGCCAGGTCCTGAACCCTGCTCAAACTCAATGCTGGGCCCTGGAAGGCATGTCTGGGCCTCGGATGGTGAGGGCCAAGAAAGAAAATGGGCAGGGGTTATACCTTCTCCAATTGCATGGGACAGTGCTGTGGGATCATGGGGAGGTGAAGAGGATGTGTGGGATAAATACAGGAACTGTTTAATAGTTATTTAGGAATTAGACTCTGTTTATTAGAGAAACTTTTCCCAAGTCACTATTTGACTTAATTTCATCAGCACTTTCCATAGCTTCAGATTCAAATGGAGACTTTTGGAGGGTTCCAAAAGCGCAGAGGAATTACCCCGGAAATTAATCTTTGGATTGTGCTAAAATGGGGAATCCCATGCGCAACTCCCATCTATGCTGGAATAATGACTGTCTGGCCAGTGGAAAATTTGGGCTATTATCTATAATTGTTACATGCACAGGCACATGAGCGTCTGCAACACTAAACTGTTAGACAACAACAGAGTAATGCTGGGCAGCATACTTCCTCTGGTGTGTAGAGTTCAAAGCATCAGCAGAATAAGTGACAGCTATTCTCTGATACATTTAGCAGGGCAATACCTTCACTAATCAGAGTCAACCTATCTTGTTTAAAAGTGAAACCTAGTTTGGCAGTTAACTGTCAATCGCCATTAACCAGTGCATTCTCCAAAACAACACTTCTACCAATCAGAGTCCACTTGTCAGCCAATCAGAGTCCACTTGTCAGCCAATCAGCTCTTTCCTCTCACATAATAGAAAAATATTCTTTTCCCTTTACTTCGGTATTTGATGAAATACTGAAACTAGAGTCTACCAAATGACATTGTGTTCTTATTTATTTCAATGGGGCTGAAGCTCGAAGAAATGGAAGTGAAGCTATTGTTGCGTAGAGTCTTGGCCAAACCACATCGAGGACTGTGTTCAGTGCAGCTCAGAAAAGATATCCTGGTTATAATGGGAAGGCAGCACTGATTCATCAAATGATATCAGAGCTAAAAGGATTAAATAATGAGGACAGACTGTACAAACATAGCTTGCATTATTTTGATTGTAGAAGATTGGGAGCTAATCTGATTCAAGGCGTGTAACAGGAATGTATAGAGTAGATACAGAAAAATATTTACTCTGGTAGGGGGTGGAGGCGCGGGGTAGTGCAGTCAGCTGGGGATAACACTAATTGTTGAGCTGGGTGACTCAGAAGTGAAATCAGGAAGCAACGTTTCAAACTATGGGCTGTGAAAATCCACATTGTCCCCTCACGAAGAGGTGGGTCCCAGGATAGTCGGACCTTCACAAAGTGAAGTCGAGATTTGTCAAGACTTTGGGTGTGTCACCATGAATCCAGTGACACTGAGCAACTACAGGCCGTGTAGCAAGAGCCTGTTTGGCTAGAGAAGAGTTACAGAAGCAGTACTGTCCCCTCCCCGAATCTTGGTTTGTTGAGACGGAATGCAGCCCAATTATAATGCGAGCAGGAAATAGATGAAAAGTGGCCCACAGAGAGTGATGAAAGGACCTTGACATCATCTGTTTCAGATATTAGAGGCACTAGTAGCTCAGATGTTTGTTTGATTTTTGGCACTAATGATTGTCACGGGGTAAGCGGTGACCAGAGTGTCCTCAAACATATTTTCATTTAACTATATCATCCCTCGCTGGTGGGAAAAGCTGGTTGGCATGGAAACAGAGGATGATCAAGAAAAAAATAGTGATTATTCAACAATTAAGGAGCATCTTTCACAACCTCGGGGTGGTCATGTTTTTTTATAACGGCAAATAGTTCTGAAATGTAGTCATTGTTGTAATGTAGGATATGTGGTGGTCAAAATGTGCACAGCAAGCTCCCACAAACCAGTCATACGACAATGGCAAAATTCTCCAAATGCTGCTTGAGCAGGCACAGGGAAGAACTCTGATGGTCTTCTCTAAAACCAGACTCTGGGTTGTTTTCTGTCCAATTGACAAAGAGTTGGCATGAACGAATTGGTCTGAAGGGTCTGAGGCCATGCTGTGTATTCCTGTGACTCTAGGACTCTAAGATGGAACTACTACCAGTGCAGTGCTCCCTTCTTGCGATACCGGGATCAGGGTAATGGGCATAATTTTATAGAGTGGGGACTTCAGCCAACAACTTCCGAGATAGAGACCAGGACAGTTCAGTGAGCCACAGCTAAGTCCATAGCGTTTCATCTCTAGGAGCAGTGGAGGCATGGTGATGATTTCACATGACTAGTAATGCATAAATGTTCTGGGGACCAGGGTTCATAATTCTACCATGACAGGCGGAAAAATTTGAATTCAATGAAAATCTGGATTAAAAGGATGACCATCGTCAAAAACCCATCTGGTTCATTAATGCCATCTTGGGAAAGAAATCTGCTGTCCTTACCTAAACTCACCTACTTGTAATAACAAGTAGGTTGAGAGGCAATCTTATAGATGTTTATAAATTATCGAGGGGTATAGATGGAGTTAAAGCTAGTTGTCTTTTCCCTAGGATGGGGGATTTCAAGACTAGGGGTCACATTTTTAAAGTGAGAGGAGAGGGATTTAAAAAAAAGACATGGGAGCAAATTTTTTTACGCTGAGGGTGGTTTGTGTGCGGCAAGAACTTCTTAATGAAGTGGTGGATGTGGGTAAATTACAATATTAAAACATTTGGATATGTACATGAATTGGAAAGATTTGAAGGGATATGGGCCAGGAGCATGCAGGCAGGACTAGTTTAGTTTGGGATTATGGTCAGCATGGGCTGGTTGGACCAAAGGGTCTGTTTCCGTGCTGTATGACTTATGACTGTGACTATGACTAAATACTGGCCACACCAGTGATGCCCACATCCAGATCAAATGAAAGAAAATGTAGCCACAGGGGCTGTTTTGTTGTACAACAAGTCAACCCATGAGAGGTGAACACATCATGACACGTCTGTATCTTAGGACAAGTGTTACAGGGAACCAACTGGTAAAGGTGGGACTTGGGGGATGGGGTTTAATCTCCTACCCCTTTCTCCTTTCTTTCTACTCTGTTATGCTCCAGTTAAGGTACATTGGGCAGTTTGGAGAAAACACATATGATTTCAGTCTGGTGGTTTCACCAGCATACCCTGAGATTGCACCCATTCCTTCCTTATTGCCTTGCTCATGCCCAACCACACCCATTCCCAAATCCCAACGCTGCACCACAACCGTGCCAACCCCTGTATTCATTCCTGTTCCCATTCCTGCCAATGTGAAGTCGTAAGGACAGAGAAGCGGGAGTAGGCTGATCAGGCCCTTGAGTCTGTACTGCCATGTGATAGGATCATGGCTGATTTGAATATGGCCTCAACTCTATTGCCCAGTTCCCCTTCCACTTCCTTGCCAGTCAAGAATCTCAGCCTTCAAAGTATTCAATGGACCTCCCTCTGCAGCCTTCCAGGGGAGAGGATTCTGCAAATTAACCACCTTCAGAGAGGGGAAAGAAAGTCTTGGGTGGGAGACTCTGGCTTAAAAATTGTCCCCTAATTCTAGATGCCCCCGTGACAGGGAATACCCTCCCCGCCTCCAGCCTGCTGAGGCTTCTTAGGATCTGAGGTGCACAGATTTTAAATTGTCGCCAAGTTATGTTCAAGGTCCTGTCGAATCTTGTCAGATCTCAACCACATGTTAAAGTGACCATCGCTAATAATCGACAAGAAAGGTTGTGAACTCACCCCATGCTTTCTTTCTAAAGCCTGAGAATTAAAGTGTCAGATTGTTCATCCATCATTAATGCACACTAGGGGCAAGTGCAGGAGTCTTCAATGAGGGGAGCTTTTCAATTTTTAATGCGATTTTAACTGATGTCATAAAAATGTCTTATAAACTTAGAAAATTGTACCTCAGTGAAGATAAATATTTTAATATTGCTCAAAAAAGGGCTGAGATTCGAGTGGAGCAATGACCTTGTTTTCAGCTGTGGCTGAAAATCTAGATGTTATTTGAAGACAACCTTCGAGGAAATTTGGGTGCAGGAAGTTTTTGTTTGAGGTGGGTTATTTTGGGGGCAGCACATCCTGGTGGACGGAGATGTGTTCAGGGAGATGAATCAATAGTGAGGGACAGAAGTTGGAGGAGATTTGGACCTGTCTGTGTGAATGCAAATACCAGCCTGGCTCAGGCAGCTCTATAATCCCTTCCCTAAGTGAAACACCAACCTTCTGTCCATCCTGTGAAAGTGCGACATGTCCCACACACACACACACACACACACACACACACGCACACATACACACACTCCACACATACACACGCGCACACACTCCACACACACACACGCACACACTCCACACACACAAACACACACACACACACAAACACACACTCCACACACATGCATACACTCCACACACACACACACGTGCACAAACACACACTGATGCCTCTGGTTTTCAACAACAACAACTTGCATTTGTATGGTGCCTTTAGAGTAGTAAAACGGCCCTAAATGCTTCAGCAGTGTATTGTCAAATGAAATTTGATATCAAGCTATATTATTATCAGGTGATAAAAGCACAAAGGATATGTGATGAAAACTAACACCAAAACATCAAGATTATACCCATTGGGAAAGAGCAAACCCTTGGCTTTCTATTCTCTTCGAAAGGGAATGTTAAGGGGCTGGCCTATTTTAAAATTCTTCAAGGTTTTGAAAGATTGATTGCTGCATTTGGAGTATAGCACTGTTACAGCTCAGGAACAGGCCCTTCAGCCCACCATGTCTGTGCCAACCATGATGCCAAACTAATCCCATCTGCCTGCACAAGGTTCATATCCCTCTTTTCCCTGCCTGTTCATGTTTCTGTCTGAATGCCTCTTAAACTTTGCTAATGTGTCTGCTTTTACCAGCACCCCTGGCAGCACATTCCTACCACTCTCTGTGCGAAAAACTTTCCGTGCACATTTTCTGTAAACTTTTCCCTCTCATCTTAAATCTATGTCCGCTAGTATTTGACCTTTTCACCATGGGAAAAAAAGACTTCGACTATCCACCCTATCCATGCCCTACATAATTTTATATACTTCTATCAGGTCGTCCCGCAGCCTCCAATGCTATAGTGAAAACAATCCAAGTTTGTCCAACCTTTCCTGATAGCTAATACACTCTAACCTAGGCAACTTTCTGGTAAACCACTTTCGCACCCTCTCCAAAGCCTCCACATCCTTCCTATAGTGTGTTGACTAGATCTGATGAACGCAACATTCCAAATGTGCCCTGACTAAAGTCTTATACAGCTGCAAAATGACTTGCCAACTTTTATATTCAGTGCCCTGACTGATGAAGGCAAGCATGCCGTATGCTTTCCTTATCACCTTCTCCACTTGTGTTGCCACTTTCAGGGAGCTATGGACTTGCACCGTAAGATCCCTCTGTATATCAATGCTCCTAAGCGTCTGGCCATTTGCTGTATACTATCCTCTTGCATTTGATCTCTGCCTAATTTCCCAACTCATCTATGTCCTGCTGTATGTTTTCATAACCTTCCTCACCATCCAAAAATCCACCAACTTTTGTGTTGTCCGCAAAATTACGAATCAGACCGCCTACATTTTCATCCAAATCGTTTATATGAATGACCAACAACAGAGCTCCTAGCACTGATCCTCCAGTCAGAAAAAAGAACCTTCCACAATTACCCTCTGTCTTCTATGACCAAGTGAATTTTGTATCCAACTTGCCAACTCACCATGGATTCCATGTGACTATAATTTCTGGACCAGCCTACCATGGGGGACCTGGCCAAATGCTTTAGTAAAATCCATGTAGACAACATCTACTGCCCTACCCTCATTAATCATTTCTACAACTTTCTCGAAAAGTCAATCAAATTTGTAAGACAAGACCACCCCTTCATAAAGCCATGCTGACTATCCCTAATAAGTCCATTCTTTTCCATTTGCTAGTAAATCCTGTCCCTAAGAATCTTCTCCAATAATTTCCCTACCACTCATATAAGGCTTACTGGTCTATAATTCCCTGGATTAACCCTGTTGTCTTTCCTAATCAAAGGAACAACATTGGCTAATATCCAGTCTTCTGGGATTTTGTCTGTGGCTGAAGAGATACTAAGATCTCTGTGACGGCCTCCTTCAGTATCCTGGAATAGATCCCATCAGGCCCTGGGGATGTAAAAGTGGTGGGGGAGATGCATTACTGATTAAGGAGAATGTTGAAGTTGCACTAAGAGAGGACATTTTGCAGGCCTCATCCAGCAAGGCCATATGGGTAGAACTCAGGAATAAGAAAGGTGCAGTCACTATGATAGGGTTATACTATCGGGCTTCCCAGTAGCCAGCGGGAGATAGAGATACAGATATGTAAGCAGATCATGGAGAGGTGTAAAAACAACAGAGTTGTTGCAGTGGATGATTTTAACTTCCTCAATGTCAAGTGGGACACCCTTAGTAACAAGGGCTTAGATGGGGTAGAATTTGTTCAGTGCGTAAGGAGATCTCTGTGAAGAACACACCAGCCAAATTTCAAAAACTTATGAACAGAGTTGTGGCAGGATTGACTAATTGTGCCGTCTACATAGATGACTTAGTGTTCTTTAGCTACTTGTGGACAGATCGCATAGAGCTCTTTGAAAGGCTATGGGAGGCAAAATTGGTCATAAATTCGGCAGAAACATAATATGCGAAGGCAGAAGTGACGTTCTCAGCAGACAACATCAGACATAGAGGAATGACACCAAGGAACGTAAAGATGAAGGCCAATGAGGAATTTCCAAATCCATCCTTGAAGGAAGTGGTGCTACGATTTTTTGGACTGAGTAGATTCTACAGGAAGTTTGTACCAAACTTTAGTAGCGTGTTGGCACCGCTGACAGATTTGTTAAAGAAGAACATGCAATTCCAGCGGAGAGAACAATGCCAAGAGGCATTTGACAATTTAAAAGCAGCGTTAACCACCGCACCAGTATTAGCCACGCCAAACTTCTTGAAATCATTTAAAGTCGCTATCGATACAAGTGATGTAAGGGTTCGAGCAGTGTTGGTGCAGGAGGATGACTGTGGAATTGAAAGGCCAATTGGTTATTTTTCAAAATTACTCAATATCCACCAGATAAAATATTCAACCGTTGAAAAGGAGTTATTGAGTTTGGTACTGTCCTTACAACATTTCAATGTTTATGTTGCAAGCAATATATCGGAGACGGTTGTGTACACTGATCATAATACTTTGACAATTTTAGAAAGATTTAAAGACAAGAACGCCAGACTATTTCATTGGAGTCTTATGTTACAAGCATTTAAATTACAGATTATACATGTTGTGGGTCATGAAAATGTTATTGCGAATGCATTAGCGTGGGTTTAAAAAGAAAATATGTATATAAGATAGAAGCAGTAGTCTTCAATGTTTATATATATGTGTATATAGAATCAGTATGAAATGTGTAATTCTAGATTAATGACCTATGGATCTAGTAATAATGAAGTTAAGATTTAAAAAAAATGAAGGCATCTTTTCATCATGATAGTTCATTTTTTTCTTAAGAGGGGAGGTGTTATGATATTTGGTACAGGACTTGTGGATTAGAAGGCACGATATTAGAATTTGTTCGTAAAATGATGGGGGGAAATGTGCATGGCCCCTTGAAAAGATTATGTGTTTTTTTCTAGGCTTGGAGATCAAAAGGAGATCTGTGAGCAGCAGCAGGCGCAGAGAATTCCTGAAATTGAAACATGTGTATCAAAGGCTAGCAACGCAGGCAATAGTTTTTGTTATTAAGACAACCAGTTTGAATATTAAACAATTAATTTAAACCAGGCCCCTAGAGACTAAAATCCAATTAAATTGAAATCTGATGGTTTTGACAACCGAGGACCAATCCTATTGTAAGAAATTGACAGGTAATCAAGGGTATAAAAGAACAGGATATTTGACACTTGGTGTGAGAGCAACTGCCACCTTTTAGAGTTAACAACCAGCAATTCTAAAGAGAAAATCACCCGCTCTGACAGAATTCTCTGAGCTCTCAGAAAGCCATCATCTGAACTAAAGATACAGCAGCGCTCTTAGCTAATATTCCTGACACAAGAATTTGACGGACAAAGGTGTTCCTGAATGAAGATCAGTGGAGAAAGCACAGAACATTCTGGAAGACGTATCCTGGCTGTAGTTTCGAGAGACTAAGTTTTAAGTCTTTTTAAAATTAATTTGTTTTATACAAGTGGGACTTATATTTATTGGAACAGCATACCATTAGAATTTTGTTTTATTCGGGAATAGCTAGTAGTTGGGGGGAATTGTTTGGTTTGTTAGTAGTTCTGTTACTTTGTTCACTGTTAGACTTTAGTAAATAAACTATTACTTGTTGATTATAGAACGATTGTCAGGAGTTCATTTTGTTTAACCACTCTTTTATAATAGGTTGGAGGAGGGAGAGACAGGTTATGCCACTTTTTATACTTCCTTTAACAGACTATGAGGTGAGGCGAGCTTCTCTGAGTGTTTCAGTTTTAATTATCAGAGGGTGTCAACCTCCACTCTGTAACAGTGCCAGTCATGGTACCACTGATCTGGCAGTTATTGCTGTTTTACCCCGAGAGGCCAGTCACCACCAAACAGTATCCAAAAGGATGTACCTCTCTGAGAGGGGAATGGCACAGGGGCCTCTTGCACTACCCGCCTACGCTTACTTGTCTTCCTGCTGGTCACCCGACTCTGCCTGTGTAAGCCTTACTTTTGTGATGTGACCAGCTCACTAACTGTGCTATCCATGACATCCTCAGCCTCATAGATGCTCCATAATGTGTCCATCTGCAGGTCCAGCCAGCCCATGCAGCAAACCAGGAGTTACACCTGACTCCCTTCCTGTATAGCTGGTCACCACGGACACTGGAAGTGTCCCTGATTTCCCACATATTGCAGGAAGAGTATTTCAAAGGGCTGGGTTCATCTGCCATTGTGAACCTGTCCAACAACAAACAATAAACCAGGACTAATTACTCAACCTTACCCACTATTCACCGAATCAGATTTCTCACTTTTGCTCTCTATTCCTAAACACAAACCACAAAGGTAAAGCACTTTACGCTCTATCTTCCTGCAGACACTACTCACCCAGACTCTTGGCCTGGTTCCTGAACAGCCAATCCTACATCACGTTTTTGAACTTAGATGTCACCTCTGGGAGATCCGGCTCTGGGTTCAGCTCCGCTCCCGCTCTGCTCCTGTCACCCTCTGACTTGACCTCAGTCCCCATCTGACTGACCGCAATCCAGGCCCCACTCCTCCAAAGCCTTGTGTCGTTGATTATTGCAATATTCACTCCCACTCTGCTCCTATCACCGCTCTGACTGACCTCTGAGTGAATTTGACAGAGTCTCGATGAGACTGTTTGCAGTTTTGGTTTCCTTATCACAGCATTACAGAATTGTTATGCCGTAGAAAGAAGTCTCTCGGCCCATTGTGCCTGGGCTTGATCTGAGGATGTTCTGGCTTTGGAGGGAGCACACTGAAAGTTTACCGGATTGATTCCTGGGTTGACAGGACTGACATATGAAGAGAGACCGGATTGGTTAGAATGATATTAACTGGAGTTTAGGTGAATGGGTGAGGCGTGGGTGGGAATAGAGACCTAAGACAGGATAAACTCAGGAAGGCTGTTTCCAATGATTGGAGTGTCCTGAACCAGGGATCACTGTCTAAAGGATTAGGCCAGTTAGGACTGAGATGAGGGAAAATTTCTCTGCCACAGAAAGCTGTTGGGACCAAAACATTGAATGTTTTCAAGAAGGTGTTAGACATAATTCTTCAGGCTAAAGGGATCAAAGGGAATGGAGAGAAAGCGGGAACAGGGTGCAGAGTTGGATGATCAGCCACGATCCTGTTTAATGACAAAGCAGGTTCGAAGGGCTGAATGGCCTACTCCTGTTCTCTTTATGTTACATTATTTTGATGACTGTTGAAAGAGGTAGAGAGGGTTTCCCCCTGAGAGGAAGAGCGAGACACCGAGAAACAAATTGAGAATTTTGAAAACTTATCTTTCCAGAGAGTGGTGAGCCTTTGGAACTCGGTGCCGTAGGGAGATGTCAAGGTGAATTGACATGAACTGTGTTAAAGGAGAAGTGAGATAAGCAGGGAGGGGAGACAGGAATAAAAAATTATCCGGATATGAAAGGAAGGGAGTGGGTTCAAGTGGATGCTAAACAGCAGCATAGTTTTGTTGGGCTGAATGGCTTATCTCCAGATGTACACCAGATGTAATTTGATATAAAACGCATTAGGACTATGACCCAGAATATTATTCAAATAGATACTGTGACAAGACTATATCTTTAAGCGATGTGCTCTCTCCTGTTTCTCTTGCAGGGGGGGGTGCTGTCACAGTGGAGACTGAATGTCTCCTTTATACAGGTGGTTGGTAAGCAGCTTTTAGGTTCCCAGGTATCTTTTTTTTAAAATGAGTCAAAAGGATCTTGAGTGGGCAGGTTCAGGGTTCACACAGACCTAGGAAGGCTTTTAGTTTTGCTTTCAGTTAGTTGAAGGTTTCTGCTGGCTGCTCAGCTAAAAACTTGAGTTCCCGACTGCTGGAGTGAAGTCTCAGACAGCAAGGCTTCCTCTTAAAAATCCAAAGGGGCAGATTGTTTCCTTCCTCTAGACTGGAGAGAGACAGCATATGAGAATCATAACTGTTTTGCTGAATGACATTTTTGCCAAAGGGAGTGTTTATGAGATGCTACCTATAATGGAACGGTTGATGATAAGCAGTTAAATAATACATTATCTGGTTAAGTATTTCAATAGGGTTATGTCAAAACATTTTTTGCATTTTAACTGTGTTGTGAGAATAAAGTGTGTTTTGATTAAAGCCTAGTGGTGGACCATTTAAATCACATCTGGAACACAGCATCTTCCATTTGCTTTTAAATAAATATAAAGGTAAGGGTCTAGGGTATCTCCTTACAATACTTTGGCCATGGGGAGGGGGTCTCTGGTGTGGTCCATAACAACATGTTTTCAGGAATATCTAAAAGGTGGAAGGAAAGATGAAAAGGTGGGAAGAGGGGGTAATTCCAGAGTTTAGGACCGCAGCAGCTAAAATTCCGTTTGTTAATGATGGAACAAAATGGCTAGGACTAAAGCACCAGAAAAAAAACTTGGATGGTTTTGAAGTGATTTCAAAGATAAGGACGAAGCTGTGAACGAGGATGAGAATTTTAAAGCTGAGATATCATCTGACCAGGAGCCAATGTAGGTCAGTGTGGACTGGGGGCTGAGATGAAGTGCTTACAGCCTTGACAGCAAACAACTTAACATGCACTCATTTGAGAAAGAAATTCCTCTCTCAGCTCGTGAAATACTTCCCCATCAATTAATAACAAGACTCCATCCCATCTCTGAATTGTAGACTGACAGAGTGCAATGAATAGATACAGATTCACAGCACCATGTAGGTAGGAAATTGGAAATAAAGCATGTGACCTTACCTCGCTAAAACCTACCGCTAGCAACTGAATCAATAAATCACTGGATCACAGTTTGACTAATAGAGCGACAGGAGTATTTTTAGATTCTATTGATAAGTGGTTATTGTGCATGACTTTTCTTTATTTGAAGCCTAATTAGGGAGAGAGTTATCCTATCACAGCTGCTGTATTAAGCATGTGCAGTGGATGGGTTAAATTCACTTCAGGGGCAGTGGTTTCTCTGATGAGTTCAACACCAATGCCTTTGCAATTTCCTCTTAGCTGAGGTCAAGACTGCAGACAGTGCAGATGGAAGCAGAAAGCTGTGAACTGAGCCAAACACTGCCAGACTTGCAGGAGCCACAGAACCGTGCACTATTGCTCTTTAGAAACAGACAGACATCGTTCAACACCTTGAACCTTCTCCCTCATTGAATGAAATCAGTGGAGAAAAATCCTAGCTATGCCCCAGGAATTGGAGCCCGTTGCCATTATCCCTGATCTCTGTCTCCTACAGTTTCTGGTGCGTGTCACAACATTGGGTGGAACACTGGCTCAGTGCTGCCTCACAGGGCTAGGGACTTGTGTTCGATTTCCAGCCTCGGGTGACAGTCTGTGCAGAGTTTGCACATTCTCCCTGGGTCTGTGTGGGTTTCCTCCCACAGTTGAAAGATGTGCAGGATGAGTGGATTGGCCGTGCTATATTGCCCCACAGTGTCCGGGGATGTGCAGGTTAGATGGGTTCTCTATGGTAAATGTGGGGTTATGGGGATAGGTTGGGATGCTCTTCAGAGGGTCAGTGCAGATGTGATGGGCTGAATAGCCTGTATCTGCACTGTAGGAGTTATGTGAACGTTGCTTCCAATTTTCATTTTTTAGTGCATTTTTTTTTCTTACGTGGCACTTTTTTGAATGGCTCCTGGGAATCCAAATGAATGGTGTATTTGATGTTCTGTTGTTTACAATGTTTGTTACTGTTCATACAATCCAAAACTGCTTTGTGGAACATGAAACTCAGTGCCATTGCCTTGATAGTAGGTTTGTTTATAAGATGTGGCACGGCATATATCTGCTGTTCTACCGCCTAACCCTCAGTGTTCCCACAATCACTATTTATACATTTTTGCTAAACAATCAAACTAAATTAAACAAGGGAAGCCAAAGTAAAAGTTGGCATCCCTTTAAAAGTGCACTCTAAGCAAGGAACAAAACTTTAAAAGGAAACCTATGACATATAATTAATGCGCTATTTTAGAAGGGGAGATAATGCCACTGGTCATGGTCACTAAGTGGACAGTGCATGCTTTCTATTCAAGGATACTCAAGCATTACCATGATGGAGAGGCAGACAGTTGGGTCTAATCTCTACAGCCCACCGCCTGGACGTGTTAGTGACCACCTTGGCCAGATCCTCTGGTCTGCCCATTTTCCCTCCGCATGCAAAACACTAGTCAGACCACAGCTGGAATACTGTGAGCGGTTTTGGGCCCTTTATCTAAAGAAACATATACTGGCATTGGAAACAGTCCAGAGAAGTTTCACTAGGCTGACAGGAGTGACTGCCTTATGAGGAGAGGTTGAGTAGATCGGGCCTGTCCTCATTGGAATGTAGACCAATGGGAGGTGACCTTCTGGAAATATACAAGATTCTTAGGGGACATGACAGGGCAGATGTGTTTCCCCATCTGCTAGAGTCTAGGACAGGAGGGCATCATCACAAAATAACATTTAAGATGCACTGGGTGATTAAAGGTCAGGGGAGTGGAGTTGATATATAACAAAAACATGGAGCAGCGTTCAGTTCAAGTAATTAAACAGGGGCTGGAATCTACTTCAACCGATGTATACAAAACTACAGAAAATACAGTTCAGTTCTGAAGAAAGGTCACTGCATCCAAGACGTTAACTCTGCTTTCTCACCACAAATGCTGCCAGACCTGCTGAGTTTTTCCAGCAATTCCTGTTTTTGTTGCAGAAAATACAGACCTGGTAATCTAAGAACCATCTTAATGGTCTATGGCACAATATAGCTCCATTCAACGTCTTCCACTCAATGGTAAAAGGAAGGAATCCTATATGGAGCTCGGTGTATAGATTGTAAGATGTAAGAGCAGAAAAAGGCCATTCAGCCCATTGCATCTGCTCCACCATTCAATGAGATCATGGCTGATCCGATAATCCTCAACTCCACTCCCCTGCCTTTTCCCCATAAGCATCGATTTCCTTCCTGCCCATGTCAACCTTGAATATACTTAATGACCTAACCTCAACAGCCCTCTGCAGTAGAGAATTCCACAGATTCACTATCCTCTGAAAGAAGAAACACCTCCTCAGCTCTGTCTTAAATGTTCGACTCTTTATTTTGAGATTGTGCCCTCTAGTTCTAGACTCTCTCACAAGTAGAAACAACCTTTCCATGTCTACCCTAAGAACCTTGTATGTTTCAATAAGGTCACTTCCCATTCTTCTATATTGCAATGAGTACAGGCCCAATCTATTTCAACCTCTCTTCATAAGACAGTCCCTCCTGTCAACCTAGTGAACCTTCTTTGGATTGCTTCCAATGCCAGTATACATTTCCTTAGATAAAGGGCCCAAAACTGTTCACAGACAGCATTCCAGCTGTGGTCTGACTAGTGCCTTGTATAGTTTTAGCAAAACCACCATATGTTTGTACTCCATTCCCTTTGAAATAAAAAGCCAATATTCCATTGGCCTTCCCTGTTGTCCACTAAACTCGGATGCTAACTATGTGTGAATCATGGTCAGGTGTTTCTAAATCACTCAGTTCCGTAATTTTCTGCAGTCTTTCTCCACTTAAATAATATTCAGTCCTGTATTCTTCCTGCCAAAGTGCATCACCTCACATTCACCCATATAATATGCTAAGTTTTATCCCACCCGCTTAATGTATCAATACTCCACTGTTCATGTCATCCTCTTCACTTGCCTTCCCAACTAAATTTGTGTCATCCACAACCTTGGCTATAGTAAATTCATTTCCACCGTCCAGGTTATTGATGTATATTGTAAATATCTGCGGCCCCAGCACTGATCCCTGTGGCATTCAACTAGTTACAGGTTACCATCCTGAAAATGTCCCCCTTATCCCAACTCTTTGCCTTCTATTTAGAAGCCAGTCCTCTGTCCAAGCTAATATACAGCAACAAACACCACGAGCTCTAATCATATTAAGTAATGTGTGACACTGTCTTGGATCACAGTGTGTATCCAAGTGGTTATTTTCAGATTTGGTTAAATATAAATAAGACAGCAGCGATTTGCTTAAATATGAATGTTTATTAGGTAAAAATAATGATTATAATGGCAATAATAAATGATTATGGTGGTAGTAATAAATGGAAAAGAAAAGTGGGGAGAAAAGCAACAAATCTCAAGCCATTATAGAACTTTCTAGAACAAGTTTCATGTTCTTCTGCCTACTGGAGACCCCTCAATCGATGGCTGGTCTGGAGGCTTAGGTTTGTTCCTGGCACTGATCACGATTCTGAGCCAAAGTGACGTCCAGCGATTTGGAACAAAACCCTCTCTCTCATACAGTGTGACAAACAGCCAGCACAAAGAAAGCAAATACAAAAAGACAAAATGCAGCTACAGAAAAACAAGCTGCAGGTGCTGTCTTCGGCCTGTAAAGGAAACGTTAACAAGATTCATCCAAGGTCATGCAGCTTGTTGAATATCATCAACAATTTTAGCCATTCAGCCCATCCTGCACAATCTATCTTCTCACGCAGCTGTCAAATATCAGCATTAACTTTTAGCTCTTTGGCCCATCCTATACAGATACCTTATTGAATGCCCTCTGAAAATCCAAAAAAAATTACATCCCTGCTTCCGTCTTATCTATCGTGTTTGTTATCTCCTCAAAGAATTCTAGCAAACTTGTCAGGCAAGGTTTCCCCTTCATGAAGCCATGCTGACTCTGCTGGGTCATATTCTGTATTTCTAAGTGCGCTGCTGTTATATCGTTTATAACAGACTCTAACATTTTCCCAATAACAGACGTTAAACAAGCTGGCCTGTGGTAACATGTCTTTTTTTTTTATCATCTTTCCTTTTTAAATAAAAGTGTTACATTGGCAGTTTTCCAATCCTTTGGGACTTTTCCAGAATCCAAGAATTCCTACAATAGTGCATCCATTATCTTTGTGGCTACTTCCTTTGGTATCCTTGGATGCATTCCATCAGGTCCAGGGAACTTCTTGGTCATTAGCCCCATTTTCTCTAGTAATAGTTATTGTAGTTATTCCCTCTCCTCCTTTGCTCCTTGATTATTTAGTATCTTTGAAATGCTGTTATAGTATTCTACTCTGAAGATTGATGCAAAGTATTTCTTCAACTTCTCTGTCTTTTCCTAGTTCCCCATTATTATTATTTCCCCATTCCCACTCTTTCAGGGCCTCTACTCACTTTGGCTTCTCTCTTCCTTTTTATACATTTAAAGAAGCTCTCGCTGTCCAACTTGTTATTACTTGTAGGTTAATGTTCAAAGTTTATCTTCTCCATCATTTGTTGATTATCTTTTGTTGGTTTTTAATACTTTTCCGATCCTCTGGCTTAATACTAATCTTTGCCACATTATATGTTTCTTTCCTTTCAGTCTGTTGCTCTCCTTAAGTTCCTGAGTATACCACAGTTGGCTTTTCCCCTTCCTAGGATCCTTCTTCTTCACAAAGATTATTTTTTTGCAGTGAGCTATGAACTATTTTCTAACTGTCTGCCATTATTCCTCAAACATCTTGTCTTTGCTGCCAAGTTCCTTTCCCAGTGCATTCCAGCCAGCTCTGCCCTTGTTCTTTTGTAATTACCCATATTTAAGCTTAATTACTTAATTATACAATGCCCTTCTCACGTGTATTCTTAACCATGGCAATATAATTAACATATTACTTGCAATTACCTCAACAAATTCAACTAGGTCTTTGCAAATCTGTGTGATCTCTCTGATCAGCTAAGATTTGTCCGCATTCTAAGTTACCATTAAGAGATGCGGGAAATTAAAATCCTCCAAGATGTAATTTCAATTGACAGCATGAAAATTTGGCAGCAAGAGCTTTTGGATCTCACATTTCAGTTAATGGCCATACTTTGTTCTCACTTTCCATCGTTAATGGGTCCCATCCAATTGATATACTGCCAGCTACTGAACATGGAAGTATCATTGACTATCATTGCTGGGCTGTCATGGTGTAATAATATTGCCCCTACCTCAAAGCCTGGAAGCCCAGGTACAACTTCCACCTTCTCCAGAGGATTGTCATAACTTCTCCAAACGGGGTTGGTCAGAAATATCTTGACTAGCTTTGCATGGACACCGAGGAACAATCACAAAGGACCAACTTGGTAAGTCTGACTACTCCTTGAAACAATTGCCATTGAGAAGTGCCAAATGCAGTGTTTGGTTGGCGAACCCTGCAAGACTGCCAGGAGCCGAGGAGGATTTGGCAGCCATAAAACCAGCAAAAATATCTCCACTTAAAACCCCAGTCTGATTAACTTTCGCTGATGCAGAGAAGGCTGAGAGATTCCATATATGTTTCGTACAGTCCTGCAGCTTAGGTGGAGACCATCCAGCTTCATGCATTTATGATGACCCTTTGAGAACGTTATGTCTTACCTGCTGGCTTATGCCAGACAAGGGATTGTAACCTTTCATCGTAGGTTTTAAATCCAGACATGATGATTTCTAAAGGAGTGAGAAAGAAGTGATCATTTTGTTTAAAATGCTGGCTCACCTTCAGTTAGATCTCAGTGTGGAATTTTGTGTGTTTCAAAAGGGCTTGTAAACACAGGAGTGTACAATACAGTTGCACCAAGGTAATTCCAGGGATGGCTAACTGTAATTATGAGGAGAGACTTGAGATACTGGGATTTTCACTGCAGTTGATTTAGTAAGGAGGTCTCATCAATGTTTCATGCATTCTTAAATTGTATAATCCAGGAGGAAGATATTAAACCCAATCAAGTCTTTGTGCCAATTTCTTGAAAGATAGTCCCATTCCCAAAGCCCTATAATTATTTTTCTCTTTTCAAGTGCATTTTCAAATTCCTTTTCAAAGTTATGGTTGAATCTACAGCAACAGAGCCTTGCCAGAGAGCACATTCCAGACCATAACAATTCAATTGCAGAAAAATACAGTAAAGAAAAATAGATGCAATCAGCTTCTCCCTATTTACTCCATCAGGACATGTTAGAATTTGAAAGACCTCTGTTGATTCTAGATCACTAAGTTATGAAATAGGGAAGAGCTGCTCAGGTTGGAGAATCAGTGATCATAATTTCATATTCATCGCTGAGAGTATGGAAATGGGATAAGGAAGCTATCTTTACAAGTAGCTTGATGGAATAGGTCCCTGCATTAAGGCATACATCATTTTATACTTTTTGGGAAAATTAGATAAATACTTGAAACAGAGTTTCCCAAAGCCAGTGGGCAGAGAGTGGACAGAGCCATTAATTTTGTTTTGACAGAAAGGGCAGCACAGTTTCAACAGGCCAAATGGCATCCTACCTTGCAGTGAGCCTGTTTTGATTTGTCTTTCATGCTAATAAGGACTTTGGTAGTAAGTTTTATGACAGAAAAAGCCAGCAGTTCGTTTTGTTTTTAATTCATTCGTGGATGAGGGTGTCACTGGCCATGCCAGCATTAATGCCCATCCCAGAGACCAGTTAAGAGTCACCCACATTGCTGTGGGTCTTGGGGTCACATGTCGTCCAGACCAGGTAATTCCAGATGCTGCCTGGCCTGCTGTGTTCTTCCAGCCTCCTGTTTGTCTACCTTGGATTCCGGCATCTGCAGTTTTTCTGTCTCTAATTCCGGACTTTTATCAGATTCAAATTCCACCGTCAGCCATGGTGGGATTCAAACTCGAGTCCCCAGAACGGAGAGGCTGGATATATTGAGACTTTTTTCACTGTAGCATAGGAGGTTGAGTGGTGACCTTATAGATGATTATAAAATCATGAGGGACATAGATAAGGTGGAATGGCAGGTGTCTTTTCCTCAGAGTATGGGGTTTCAAGACTAGGGAGAATACTTTTAAGGTGAGAGGAAAAAGATTTTAACAAGACCTGGGGGCAATTTTTTTACACGGAGAGTGGTTCGTGTATGGAATGAACTCCCAGAGGAAGTGGTAGATGTGGGTACAGTTACAACATTTAAAAGACATTTGGATAAATACATGAATAAGAAATATTTGGAGGGATATGGGCCAAGCGCAGGCAGGTGGGACTAGCTTAGTTTGGGATTATGGTCAGTGAGGACTGAAGGGTCTGTTTCCATGCTGTACGACTCTATGACTCTATTACGCGACTTGGGTCTCTGGATTAACAGCCCAGCAATAATGCCACTAGGCCAATGCCTGCCCACCAGCACAGCAAGATCCCACAAACAGCAAAGAGACCTATCAGCAGATGACGCAGAGAATTCGATGTGTTAGGTGGCAGTCAGCTGGAAGTGAAGCGGTTTGTAGAAAAAGTCGACTATGTCAATTGAAATGTTGCTGTTTTAGAAGGAAAGCAATCATACCCTTCCTTACTGTTTTGCTCATCACTGTCTGACAGATTGGATCAGTTTTGCTGTTGAGCTCTTTGGGGAATCATCCTTATGACAGACTTTCAGTTCCACAGGCAGATTTGATGGTAAACCTGAGCAGTGAAAATAATACCCACAGAACCAATATGACCTACTGCCCTACTGTTTGGTATTGACTGAGGAAGAGCAACCTCTCAATGGGGCATTTCTCAAACCTCTCCCGTCCCTTTATTCCATCCACATAATTCTACTATTGCTTAACGCTCACCAGTTCTGACCCTTAGCTCTGAACTTCCCTTCCCGAATCTTTCTGCCTCTCTGCGTCACTCTCCACCTTGACTGAGATGAGGAGAGATGTCTTCACCTGGGGAGTGGTGAGCCTGTGGAATTCTCAGCCATAGAAAGCATTTGAAGCCAAAATATCCAATGTTTTCAAGAAGGAGTTAGATACAGTTCTTATGGCTAAAGGAATCAAATCGAGAAAATGGGAACAAGGGACTAAATTGGATGCTCATATGTGCTAGAGGGCTGTTGTTGTGATTTTTGCCCAGTGCACAATTGTGTACCACGAGGATTAGTGTTGAGTGATTACTTGTGATATTTGTAAACAATGTAGATAGGAACGTGGGAGGAGATGACAAGTAAGTTTGTGGATGTCCTGTCGGTTAGAAATGAGAAAGAAATCCTTGATTACTGGAGGATATAAAAGCATTAAAAACCAAAAGAACTGCAAATGCTGTAAATCAAGGAGTTCTGAGGAAGGGTCACCAGACCCGAAACATTAACTCTGTTTTCTCCTTCACAGATGCTGCCAAACCTGCTGAGCTTTTCCAGCAACTTAGTTTTTATATAAAAGGATTGGTCGATTGGGCAGATCAGTGGCAGATGGAATTTAATTCTGATATCTGTCAAGTGATGCACTTTGGAAGAAGGAACAAGTCAAGAGAGTACTCAATGAATGGCAAAACACTAGGAAGCTCACAGGGATCTTTGGGTGCTTGTTCACAGATCCCTGAGGGTGGCAGAACAGATTAAGAGAGCATACAGGAAGCTTACCTTCATCAGTTGTGGCATTGGTTGTTTTACAAATGCAGTTTGTTTTTGTTGGAATACAGACAAGTGATCATGCTGGGTGAATTAGGATAGAATCCCTACAGTGTGGAAGCCGGCCATTTGGCCCATCAAGTCCACACTAACCCTCCGAAGAGCATTCCACCCAGACCCATTTCCCATGGCCAATCCAACTTGCCTGCAATTCCTGGACACTACGGGAAATTTAGCATGGCCAATCCACTTAACTTACACATCTTTGGACTGTGGGAGGAACTGGAGCACCCAGGGGAAACCCACACAGACACAGGGAGGACTTGCAAACTCCACACAGTCACCTGAGGGTGGAATCAAACCTGGGTCTCTGGCACTGTGAGGCAGCAGTGCTAACCACTGAACCACCGTGCCACCTCAATTGCAAGATTGTTTGAATCGAAACTTATCCAAACATTATGATCCAGTGAAAAACATCCCAAGCTGCCAGATTTTCTTTTGGAGAAGTCGTATGTTATTTGGATGAGACCGTGTTAGAGAGGGACCTCCTTGCTTACCAAGAATAGTGAGCTGACTGGTCCTTCAGTACCATGCTGCACTCACCAGAATAGTTAAATACGAGAACCTTTTCAGTCCCAAAGAGGAGTCATACTGGTTGATGTTAACTGTTTCTCTTCGCAGATGCTGCCAGACCTGCTGAGTTTCTTCAGCATTCTCTGTATTTGTCTCAACACGGCCCTGTACAGTTTCAGCCATTATCAGTCCTCCTAAAACGAAGGCAAATCTGCCTTTTCCTTTCCCAGTTACCTGCTGCACCTGCCTGTCAGCTTTCAGTCATTCATGATCAATGGCATTCCTGCTCCTTTGGACTTCACCACTTTCCAATTTTTCTGGTCGAGAAGAGCCAGCACAAAGCTCAAAGTCTCTTCATCCTTGCTGTTGTTAATTCAGAAACCCTTCTATTTATAATAAAAAGGAAGACTGTTGAAACCGAAGAGCACAAATGAAGAGCCTGAGCACTTTGAAGTGAATTTGACTGAGAACAGGGAGGTGAATCGGGTGGATTTGGTTGTGGAGAGCTTGGGGTTTTTAGTCATCAACAGTGGTTCAGCGAGCAGCGGTGGGTTGAACCAGGGAGGGTGGTACGGAGGTTAGCACCAGGGACCTGGGGTCGATTCCACCCTCAGGTGACTGTCCATGTGGAGTCTGTGTGGGGCTTCCTCCCATCAGACAGAGACTTAGAGGGGTGTATAAAATCATGAGAGGCATAGATTACTTTAAATTGTGAAAACTGGGCAGCATAGGCAAGTTGGGCTGAAGGGCCTGTTTCCATGCTGTAGGCCTGTATGACTCAATAACTCTCTGTGCAGTTTAGGTGGACTGGTCTTGGTAAGGTGTCCCGTAATGTGCAGGCTAGGTGGTTTAGTCGCAGTAAATGTGGGGTAATGGGAATAGGGTGTCCGGGTAGGAGTTTTTTTGTAGGGTCAGTGCAGACACAATGTGCCAAATGGCCTCTTTCCAAGCTGTAGGGATTGACGATGCAGACAAATTTCAGTGCCTCCCCCTCCCAATCCAACACTGAAGGATTGTCCTTCCTCGCACCCTTCCACTGTTTGAGTCACTATCTTTCAAATGTGATGCTCCTTTGAGGCCCAGGGCACCCTCTCAGTGAGGAATATCAAAGATCTTGCGGCATTGTCTGAAAAGAAGTGTAGGGTGGGTTGGCGGGGGCGGGGGTGGGGGGGATGGGGGGAGGGACGAGTCCTGGCTTAACGTTGCTGACAGTGGGATCTTTCTGTGTACCCCGTGGTTGTTGCACTTCTATTTGACAAACAAGGCTACACTCCACAAATGCTTCATTAGGCTTGGAGTTCTTGGGAACATCCAGGAGTTGTGTAAGGCCCTACAATTAACGAAAGCTCTCTCTGTCTGTCAGCTATTTTGGGATAAAACAAAAATCTCAGAGTGAGGGAGAGAGAGCTTAGAGGTCTGTCAAACTTCACACTCTGAATTTCAAATTGAAGGCTCTTTTTTTTCTCCTGCAGTGTTCCTGTCTTAAATCTGTTCTCAGACCAAACCTTACGTGCTCTTCTCTTTTAACTCTTGTCAATTAATTTGCGCTCTGTCCAGCTGGGAAAACAGTTCCCCTTTGAAGGACAAGATTAACTCAGCATTTATCGAGCTGGCTCTGGTTTAATTGGCACTGTTCCTCATATGTTTATCCATTTATTGCAGATGCAGATTTAATTGGGGAATGCTTTTGCTGGAGTTGGTGCATGTGATAATGAGACAGACAGACTGGCAGGTGGTCAGATGGGAAACGACTTTAATCTGCATCTTCAACCTTTAAAACACTGTAGGGACTGACTAATTAACCACACCGATAGTCAGGAGAATGTCGCTTTCATGTGAAATATCACACTGAGCCTCTGCAGCTCCAGTAATGAGGAAAGCACACCAGACTCTACCAGGAAGCGTGCTCTCTCAGTTCAGAGTATGGGTTCACCATTTTCCCTTCCCTCAAAACACACGAGGGAGGGAGGGAATTTTGTTTCCCCACCGCCAAGCCCACTCCCTTCAACTTTCTTCTTCCCCTTCGCTGGGCCATGGATCCCTAAGGAACATGGTCAACTTCCTCTGGAGAGGATCCCAGAGTTATCTAACCATGGCGATTAGCACCATAACTGAACCCAGTCCTGAGTCTTGGCTTAAGGTTTAGAATCATAGAATCCCTACAGTGCGGAAACAGGCCCTTCGGCCCAACAAGTCCACACCGCCCCTCAGAGCATCCCACCCAGACACATTCCTCTATAACCCACCTAATCTACACATCTGTGAACTCTACAGGCAATCTAGCATGGCCAATCCATCCAGCCTGCACATCTTTGGACTGTGGGAGGAAACCCACACAGGCATGGGGAGAATGTGCAAACTCCACACAGACAGTCGCCTAAGGCTGGAATCAAACGCGGGTCCCTGGTGCTGTGAGGCAGCAGTGCTAACCACTGAGTCACCGTGCCACCCCAACTCTGGCATCGAGCATCAGGGCGTTTCTTTCTTTGCTCTTTCATGGCATGTGGGCATCGGTGGTATTTATTGCCAGTCCCACTTACCCTTAAACAAAGTGGCTCGGCCATTCCAGAGAGCAGTTTAGAGTCAACTTTTTTTGCTATGGATCTGGAGTCACATGTAGGCCCAGACCAGGTAAGGACAGCAGATTTCCTTCCCTATAAATGATACTAGTAAACATGATGAGGTTTTTAACAACAATTTGATCAAAGTTTCATGGCCACCATTGCTAAGAGGGGCTCTCAATTCCAGCATTTAGAGTCATAGAGTTGTATAGCACAGAAACAGACCCTTCAGTCCAACTCATCCATGCCGACCAGATATCCTAAATTAAGCTAGTCCCATTTGCCAGCATTTGGCCCATATCCCTCTAAACCCTTTCTATTCCTGTATCCATCCAGATGCCTTTTAAATGTTGTAATTATACCAGCCTCCATCACTTCCTCTGGCAGGGCATTCCATACATGCACCACCCTCTGCATGAAAAAGCTGTCCCTTAGGTCCCTTTTTATATCTGTTCCCACCACCCCCCACCACACCTTAAAACTATGCCCTCTAGTTTTGGACTCCCTGGGCAAAAGACCTTGGCTATTCACCCTATCCATGTCCCTCATGATTTTATAAATCTCTATAAGGTCACCCCTCAGCCTCTGACGCTCCAGGGAAAATAGCCCCAGCCTATTCAGCCTCTCCCTGTAAGCTCAAACCCTCCAATAACATCCTTGTAAATCTTTCTTTACTGAACCCTTATCCCCAGTGTATTAGGCTGGGCCTCTGGTTACTAGCCCAGTGGCAGGATGCAGAGTCAGGAACAGGAACCCTGAACTCTGGGAGGTGGTTTATTCTCCTTTACCATGGAAGGCACTGAGGACAGTGACAGACCTACCAGCTTGCTTTACCGGCAACGAGAGCAGGCAAAGGAGAAAACCAGGATCCTTGTTGTTCAAACTAAAAGGAGAAACAAGCACTTTTCCTCAAAGTATCCCACATTCATAGCTGTCAGTTCACTGAAAGATGTTTGTTACAGTCATTACTCAGGCAGCAGCAAGGAAGGAATTGGAGAACATTGTCCAGAGGTGAATTATCACAGAACAGAACCAGGTCAAAAAGTAGCGTATCAAACTGCTTCACAATCCGGTGAATTAGCGTCATCGCTGTTGTGCTTTTGGAAACACAGAGCCAATTTGAACACAGAAAAAGTCACGCAACACACAAACAAGGAACAAGAGTTGGCCAGTCGACCCTTCAGGCCTGCTCTACCATTCAATAGCTTTGTGTCTGATCTGTTTTTAACCTCAACCCTACATTCCTACATATGCCCTGATCATCTTTCATCCCCTTGATCATCAAGATTCTATCTAACGTTACCTTAAAAATATTTAAAGATTCTATATCGGCTGTCTTTTGAGGAAGGGAATTCCAAAGACTAACAACCCTCTGAGAGAAAAAAGACAGTTTCCTTATCTTGACCTTCAATGGAGGCTCCTTATTTTTAAACCATGACCCCTCTTTTTAGATTCTGCCACAAGAGGAAACATCCTTTCCACACCCACCCAGTCAAGTCCCCTCAGGATCTTATATGTTTCAATTAAGTCACGCCTGAATCTCCTAAATTCCAGAGGATTTAGACCTAGCCAGCCTAGGTTTTCCTCATAAGATAATCCTGTCACTCCATGCTTAAGCCTAATAAACCTTCTCTGAACTGCTTCCAACACGTTAACATCCTTCCATAAGTACAGTAACCAGTACTGTACACAATACTCCACTGCAGTCTCACCAATGCTCAGTGTAACTGAAACACAACCTCCCCAACCTTGCTTTCAACTCCTTTTGCAATAAACCATGACAATCTATGAGCTTCCCTGATTACTTGCTGTATCTGCAGGCTAACCTTCTGTGATTCATGCATTTGGACACCCAGATCCCCCTGCATCTCAGATCTCTACAACTTCTCACCACCTTCCGGCCAAAATGGAAAATTTCCCACTTTCCCAAACTGTATTCCATTTGCCAGATCTTTGCCCCACGCTGGACCAAATCAGCTATGTGTATGAACAACAACGGAAGTTGCTGGAAATCCTCAGCAGGTCCGGCAACATCTGTGGACAGAAATCGGAGTTAACGTTTCGGGTCAAGTGACACCTTCCTCAGAACCCCAGTTCTGAGGGAGGATCACTTGACCCGAAACGTTAGCTCTGATTTCTCTCCACAGATGCTGCTGGACCTGCTGAGGTTTTCCAGCAATTTCTGTTTTTGTTTCTGAGTTACAGCATCCGCAGTTCTTTCAGTTTTTATTTATGCTTATGGTGTTGGTTGAGGGATAAATGTTGAGCTGGACACTAGAAATAACTGCCCTGGTTTTCTTTGCAAATAGCATCAAGAGAGCTTTTAGATCAATATCTGTCTAATGCTATGGACATGCCTGGGGCAGTGCAGCACCCTCCCAGTACTGCAGGGAGTTTGTTCACTTGGTTTACATGGTAGGGTAAGCAGAGCAGCATCTGAAACAACAGCCTGAGACAGGTATGAGACTGCCACTGCCTGACCCAGGGCTGCTACCTGGGACACACAAACATCATGCTCCGGTTATCTCAAATGCTAAAGGAGATCCAAGTGTGGATGTAATGTGATAATGAAAATCAATCTTCATCCCAGCCTTTAATTCAAACACTTAGTCAAGCACAATGAAAGCTGTGGAGACATGCTTGGGCAGTCTTCTATTACTGAGGCTCCTCTCGCTTTTGACTTGTACAATTCCCGAAAATTTACTGCAGCTCCGATCACTGTGACTCCAGTTACTTTAACTTCAGTTACTGTGACACCAGTTTTCTGTGACTCCTATTACAGTGACACCTGTTACAATGAGTCCAGTTCCTTTTACAGCTGGATAAATCTTTATTTAATCCACATTTGGAGGACTGTGTGCAGTTCTGGTCACCACACTATCGGAAGGATGTGGAGGCTTTGGAGACAGTGCAAAATAGATTTCCCAGGATGTTCTATGGATCGGAGTGCATTAGCTATAAGGAGAGGTTGGACAAACTTCTCTTGTTTTGCTACAATGCTGGAGGCTGAGGGGGGGACCTGATTGAATTATGAGGGGTATGGATAGAGTGGATAATAAGAGTCTTTTTCCCAGGGTGAAAATGTCAAATACAAGGGGACATAGGTTTAAGGTGAGAGGGGGAAAGTTTAAAGGAGATGAGCGAGGCAAGTTCTAATACACAGAGGGTGGTAGGTGCCCAGAACGCGCTGCCAGAGAGGTGGTAGAAGCAGATTGACAGCAATGTTTAAGAAGCATTTAGACATATGAAATGTCAGGGAATGCAGGGATATGGACCATATGCAAGCAGATGGGATTAGTTTAGAAGCCGAAAGAACTGCGGATGCTGTACATCAGAAACAAAAATAGAAATAGCTTGTAAAGCTCAGCAGGTCTAGCAGCATCTATGGAGGGAAATCAGAGTTAACATTTAGGATCGAGTGACCCTTCCTCAGAAGGGATTAGTTCAGAATGGCATCATGGTTGGCACACACATTGCGTGCCGAAGGGCCTGTTCCTGTTCTATGTTCTATGTAGCGTGGCTCCTTTTACAATGGTTCCAGTTACTGTAACTCCACTTACTATACTAGTTCCTGTGAATCCAGTTAATCCCTAACTACCCGCCTGTTACAGTGAGTCCTGTTAGATTCCAGTCATTGTCACTCCAGTCTTTGTGACAGTCATTACTATAACTCCAGTTACTGTAACTGTCAGGAGTTCAGTGCTGAGGGAGTGCCGCACTGTCGGAGGGTCAGCACTGAGGGAGTGCCACACTGTCGGAGGGTCAGTGCTGAGGGAGTGCTGCACTGTTGGAGGGTCAGCACTGCGGGAGTGCCGCACTGTCGGAGGGTCAGCGCTGAGGGAGTGCCGCACCGTCGGAGGGTCAGCACTGAGGGAGTGCTGCACTGTTGGAGAGTCAGTACTGAGGGAGTGCCGCACTGTCAGAGGGTCAGAGGGCGACCATGCTGTTTATGAATCGGTTCTGACTGTAGCTGAATCCACTCTTTGGTCAGTAATGTAGTTGAGATGTTCTAAGGTGCTAAAAGCATGTAAATTGCTTTGATAATGTGAAAAGTCATCAGTTGGAAGATGTGGACACTCCCCTGGGTATTGGGGGTGGGTTTGGGTGACATTATCCTTTCAGACAAGCACTGATTAAACATTGCGTTTCCTCACAGCCTCCCGTACAGAGTGATGTTGTGAACATCCCGATCCATCTGCGTTCGCATTGAGGAAAAGCACAAGCAGCTGATTTATCCTTGATCACAGCTATCTTAAAACTTATAGAGTAGTGATCACTGTTTCCAAAATAATGTCTCACTGAAAGGTCGGTCACTTGGCCAGGCTCATTTGCCAATACAAGGAAGTCTAGTATGGCCCCTTCTGTAGCTGGACTATCCACATCATACTGGTTCAAGCAACCCTCTTGGATGTACTTAAAAAAAATCCAATCTGTCTCAGCCTCTTGCTCTAAGGGAGTCCCAGTCAATATTGGGGAAGTTAAAGTCACCCACGATGCCACCTCTGTTTTATTGCACCTTTCCATAATCTGCCGACATATTTGTTCCTCAATGTCTCGGTGGCTATTGGGGGGCTAGAGTATAATCCTATCAGTGTGATTGCACCCAGCTTATTTTTGAGCTCTGCCCATAATGCCTCAGTGGATGAGCCCTCCAGCATGTCCTCTCTGAGTACCGATGTGACATTCTCTCTGATCAGTAATGTAACTCCTCCATCTCTCTTACCTTCCTCTCTGTCTCGCCCAAAGCGTGGAATGTTGAGCAGCCAGTCCTGTCCCTCTCTCAACCAAGTCTCTGTAATAGCTACACCATCATAATCCCATGTACTGATCCAGGCTCTAAGCTCATCTGCCTTACCGATCATTCTCTTTGCGTTGAAATAAACACACTTCAGCCCGTTACTACCGTCGTGTTCATTTACCTGTCTCTGCCCATCTTTTCTTTCTAATTTACTGGTTTTAACACCTACCTTCCCCTCATGTGCTGACCTGCTGCTCTGGTTCCCAGTCCCCTGCCACTCTAGTTTAAACCCTCTCGAGTAGCGCTAGCCAACCTCCCTATGAGGATATTGGTTCCCCTCGAGTTTAGGTGCAACCTGTCCCTCTTGTACAGGTCACCCCTGCCCCAGAAGAGGTCCCAATGATCCAAGAAGCTGAAACCCTGTCCCCTTGCACCAGCTCCTCAGCCACACATTCATCTGTCCTATGTTTCTGTTCCTTGCCTCACTAGCACGTGGCAGGGGCAGCAGGCCAGAAGAGGACTATCCTCGAGGTCCTGCTTTTCAGCCTCTTTCTGAACTCCCTGTACTCACTCCGCAGAACCTCATCCCTCTATCTACCTACGTCATTGGTGCTAATGTGCACAACGACCTCTGGTTGCTAACCCGCCCCCTTAAGAAATCCGTGCAACCGCTCAGAGATGTCCTTGACCCTGGCACCAGGGAGGCAGCACACCATCCTGTTATCTCAGACGCAGCCACAGAAACTCCTGTCTATGCCCCAAACTAGCGAGTCTCCGACCACTATCAATCACATGGACTTGGCCCGACCCTGCTCTACAGCAGAGCCAGATGTGGTGCCATAGGCCTGGATGCTGCTGTTATATTCCCCTGAGAGGTTATTCCTCCCAACAGTTTCCAAAACGGTATACCTGTTCGAGTGAGGAATAGCCACAGGAAACTCCTGCAGTACCTGCCTGCATCTCCTGACAGTCACCCATCTACCTGTGGTGTGACCACCTCCCCGTAAATAGCTCCTACCACACTCTCCGCCCCCGAATGCAACTCAGTACATCCAACTGAACAACACTGTCTGTGAGGACCATCACTTAGAATCCCTACAGAGTGGATTCAGCCCATTGAGTCCACACCAACCCTCCGAAAAGCATCCCACCCAGACTCACCACCCTACCCTATCCCTGCATTGCCCACCCTCGACACTATGGGCAATTTAGCATGGCCTATCCACCTAACCTGCACCTCTCCGGATGGTGGGGGGAAATCCAGAGCATACCCACACAGACACAGGAAGAATGTGCCAACTCCACACAGACAGTCGCCTGAGGCTGGGATTGAACCTGGGTCCCTGGCGCTGTGAGGCAGCAGTGCTAACCACTGAGCAACCACGCCATTGCTGCAGGCACAATCATCAGGGACACTAGACTGCTCCCTGATCTCCCACAGCTGGCAGGAGGAGCACACCACAGCCCTGACTGCCCATCTCTGCCCCTTCAGACTAAGAAAGTTAAAAGAATCTTACTCAGAGATAGCAAGAACTGCCGATGCTGGCGTCAGAGATAACACA